>NC_087548.1:81974976-82320476 GCF_963921805.1 Phalacrocorax carbo
TATGGAGATGTTGTTCAGGTTACATCAAATTGGCCATTCCCAGTGATACGTATGGTCATAGATAATAAGATTTTGTTTTTAAATATTGCAACTGTTAGAAAGCAAATGGTCAGGCAAATTGTTGACTGATGTCAGGGTCATTAATCTCAAATGCAGATAAATCTTAGCACCTGAGGTTACGCTGTGGTACTGTTCTGTCACGGCAGCAGCAGTGAGTAGGCAAGTAAACTGCCGAGCCCCAAAACTTCAGTACAGTGAAAGCTGATCAAGGGATCTTCAGCACCAGGTAGTCTGCATTTGTGCTTTGGCTAGCACTTTCCAATTCTGTTAATAAGAAGGGGGATGATGGGCAGGCACCTGGAATGTCTTTGTAGTGAAGAGGAAGACAGAAAGCCTTAGAGAAGAATTGGAAGTAAAGGCATCCAGTGGCACCATGTAACATGAAATTGGTGAGGCAGACTCTTGCCCCAAATGCTGCAACTATTAGTGCAGTCCAGGGGTGCAGGCAAAGTAGAACTTGTGACTTTCTGTAATTCTCATCCTTTATCCACCTTGAAGCAGGTTGAAGGCAAAGAAGGGATCTAGGAAGATATTATTTTCAAATACTACCTTTAGAACATTCTGTCTTCCAGTCTCTAATAGAGTGAGAGACTAACTTAGCCCACATCTAAACAAAAAAGCCCAAAACATAAAGGAAACAAGAACCAACAGAGCAGACTTGGTTAATACCCCTATCCAAATGCGAGGTTTTGCAGACACAGCTGTTGTGGCCTCCTTTGCATATGTGTGAACTGTGGGAACTTTGAGGCAATGAAAACCCTGGTCTGAAATAAAACATTTCTCTCTTAATTTGGGATCATGACAGCATAGAAAAGTGAAGTTTAGTAAATGAAATTTTATAATTCCTGCTAATTTCCTAGGTTGTTCTCCAATACTGATGTGAATGTCAGTGGTTCTGAGAATGCCTAAAATAAAAATGCTGAAAATATGCAGGTTTTTAACACGTTTGTACAGCAGGTGCAGCAAGGGCAATGACCTTGTGAAACTTCTTGCTCTGTGCTGTTCCTGTGTACTACAGAGAATCGCCTCTTTACATATGAAAAAGCACACGTATCTCTCTCCCATTGTGTTCACCCAAAGATGCTGCTGGGTGCTGACATCTCTGCTGTGAATAGACTTCTCTCTGGCAACCATTGATAGCTGCACTGCTGTACTCAATGCAAAGTACTAGGCATGCCAGTTTTTGAATGTTCTACTTGGCTGGGTATTTGTAATCGCAGGGAGTACACAAGGACAGACAGTGAAAAGTGCACTCGGCTTTATGCTTGCTCTGCCGCACTGTGTTTGTGGACTTCAGAAACCTACAATGAGTTGTGCGAAGATGAGCGGTGTTAATCAAGTTGTAGCTGCTGGTCAGGAGAGGTGCTGCTTCTGTATACCTGCTTGTTTCTTCTCCCGAGCAGCATTGGCAAGTCTGAGAGACAGGGTACTCAATCCCTCATTCCATCTGCTTCTTTGTTAGTGAACTCCCCTTTCTTTTGCCATTCTCCATTACATATCTGGCATTTTACGCTCATTTCATTTCAGATTTGGAATCTTTTGCAGCCCTTTCATTTCCCTTCTTGATCTCTCCATGTGCCACTGGTATGTAGGTTCCCCCACCCTTCGATGAATACGGCCAGCAGATCTTTTCATTCTTAGGGGTTTTGATTTATTAAGCACAGAAGCCAGTGCAAAAATGTGCAGAAAAGTCTTCTAATTCTTTATGGAACTCTGCAGAAAAGGCCTCTCATTCTTTATAAACGCTAAGTTCTTCATCTGAAATTTGTTCCAGAAAGTGAGCAGAAAAAGTAAGCTAATCCTGGTGATTCATCAGTTACAAGAAATGCCTGTTTCATAAGCCTGCCTCTCCTTGGCTCCAACTGAGCAATGGATTGAAATGGTATTCCTCACATAATTTGTGATATTACTGTGGACATTGCTATGTGGAATCTGTATATGTTCTGTTGGGTTCTGTACTAGGACTCTGTGTTCTTGGGGGAAACACAAATGCACTTCAGAAAGTGCCATAAAATGCAGACTAAAAGAAAATGCTATTTAGGGATCATGACTCAGAATTCTGAGTTAAATGTCTTTGTTGTTTTTTTTTTTAATTATATGGTTGAAGAATGTGATTTTTAGATTTTTAAGATTCTTTAATGCCATTAAAGTGTCTAGGTAATGTTTTGAGAGGTACCTTTCAGTTTTGATGCCAGAAACTTTTATTATAAACCCCGTACAAACATAACCTAGGCCTCAGTACATAGCATTGCTTTAAACTACCACTGATACTACAAATCATTATTTGAAATGGCTTTAGTCAGAGCATAGTAACAGATAGTTGGTCCATTGGCTTGTACATACTCTGAAGATGTATAATATTCCATTGCTTGTTGTTGTTTCAAAAACATTTAAATTACTTTGGCTCATTAATCTATTTTAAAACCTGACTGATATCCTGGACTGAGTGAACTGAACCCAATAATTTTTATATAATATATTAAATATTTAATATTTAGCTGAAACGGGAGCATTTGATGCACCAAATGCATAGTTTACTAAAATTTAGCAGTAAACAAGGACTAGAGTTTCAGCTTCATTTGAAAAAAAGAAAAAAAAAAAAATTAAACACACCAGTGATGTACTGGGGTGAGGGAGGTGGGGAAGAGTTGACTTTTAATCCCTGATCTTGCAAAGGCTTCTGCTGAACTTTATGCAGTGCAGTTCATAAGGGACAAATTGTGTTTCCATATAAATTTATGTAGAAATTTAGTACACAAAGTGAGTTCATATTTAATAAAGTAAAATACTGTGACCTATAATACCTTTTCAGCTATTTGAATAAGTTGGTTCTGCATTCTTTAAGTCTTGATTAGTTACTTTTACTATATTACACCCATTTTTAAAAATAATTATGATTTTCAAAGTTCAGAGTAAACAGAGTAAAAACTACTTTTGGCAGGCTGTGCAAAGTAAATCTTAGTACAAATAATGTAACAAGGAAGAATACACACCCGCTAAATAATTGATGGTATGGCTGCGAAACCTCTCTTGTTCCACAGGAGTAATCCTATCGTTTCAGAATGCTCTCTAGTAGAAGGAATAGAGTTCAAGTAATTCTAAACTTTGTAATCTTGCCCTCAGGGATCATGTTTTCAGTATTATTTACTAGAAGCATGTACCGTGGGAAGATATTTGCGAAGTCTATGACAAGGTAACAGCTGAAGCTAAAAGGTCAACAAATTCCTCAGTTTAGTATGGATGATGCCTGCAACTGCAGACAGTGTAATTGTCTCAGAGTTTACAAAGGTTAGACAACTGTTCTTTTTCCAGCTTGAAGGTTTGTATTTTTCAGAGCAGTTCCACATAAAACCAACAAAAACATCTTGCAGATTAATGCAGTCAACTTCAGAAATGCTGACAATTTTAAATCCCAGGGGTTTTATGTATGTGTATTTTATCTTTGCTTCCTACTGTAAGTTTTTTCTGCACTAGAATTACTAAACAGATAGATATGTAGGAATCAAGTATTGCTCCTGAAAGTCTGTTACAAATTGAATTCTCAGTAAGAGCCATGGCTGTCTTGAGGGACTGTGTTCATAGTAATAAAAGTTTATAGCAATGTGAAGTTCTGCAGGAAGATTATTTTACTGTGTGACATTTTTGCTGGAAATAACAAAACACTGTTAAAATAGGTTGTAAAATTGATAGTTGTTTTCACTGGGAAAATGGTTAATCCTGATTTTTTGCACTTACTTTCATTGCATTACTGCATCTTCCTTCTGTGATGTTCAGAAGAGCTGGGTGAATATTTTATTACAAGTAATTAAAAACATCTAATTTTGTCATCTCACCAATCTTTGCTTGAGGAATTCTGAGGGACACTGGTAGTTTTCTTGACTGTACTTACAACTTACAGTTATTTAATAAGTCATGACAGCAGATAATTTTTGTTCTTTCATGTCAGTAGATAATTTTTATTCTTTCATCTCAGTAGATAATTTTTGTTCTTTAACTTGCCTGAAAGCAGTTTATTTCAAGTCCTCACAATGTAAAATTGACCCTTGCCCAGACAGAATTTACTGTAAGATGAATCAAAGTCTTGGAGTCTTTCTGAAGCTGTGTTCATTTTAGTGGTCTGAAGGCTGTCTTATTCTCTGTTCAGTGCAAGATTAAAGCTACCTGACTGTGTACACAAAACACTCAGAATCTGCACTGGACCTCAGATGTGTTCTGGTTACAAATTTGACACACACTTTACAAAAAGATGTTTCAATATGTGCATGACATTTTCTGTTTCAGTGACCATTTCTGACTGAATATTCATTTAGTGTCACTCATAAGTAATGGAAACAAGTGCTTTGCAAACATGGCTGAGCTTAGATATTATTGATATGCAAATATTGCTGTAATGTTCTGCACAGTTTATCCAACTGTCACTGACGAGATTTGTCTGATAAGCATAGAATTTAGAAGAATAATTTTAAGCAAAGTGACATTTCATTTTTGTGTAATTACACAAATGTATCTTATGTACAGAAGTTTTAAAAAGTAACATTATAAAATAGTGACTACAGTTTAAAAAATGCGTGTTGAAAGAACTAATTCCATTAAGGATCCATGCTGTAATGTTTTTTGTTGTTTAGAGCACAACTTTGTTATCTTGGCTTGTTCAAAACTACTCAGATTCTTATGACAGAAATCTGCTCCATCCAGCATTCCAGTTCTCAGTTCTTGTCTGCACTGTACAATATGAGCCTCTGCACAGCATAGCAGCTGTTTCCCATTTGTTGTGCCAGACCCCCTCTTAAAAATGCGTCTTTCACAGTATCCGCACCTGACTTCTTCACTGGAACTTAAACTTGTATTTTACATTACGTAACTGGACTCTGATGTAAGAGAAATAAACCAACTTAGTTTTAAGGTGTCTTATCCTAACAGAAAAAAAACCTAGATGTTGTACAGAAACAATTAAAAAATAAAGGTCTGGCTGTACAAAGGTTAAATCGCATTAAAATGTGCCACAGTGATTCTCCGTGACAAGACAACATGAACGAATCATGGGATAAGAGAAGCAGTGAAAAGAATCTCAAGTAAATATGCAAATATTTAAGAACATTTCATGGTCCGTAAGATATCAGAAGACGGTCTATGAGAAGACTGCAAACATCCAACCCCTCACCCTTCCTGCCAATTCATGTTTATTTCTAAAGAGAATCAAGAGAGCAAAGAAAGTGGAAATAGAGCTGTCAACCTTTCAGCTAATTATTTGTTGGTTGAAAATGAAAACAATTGTGGCAATGTAATTTTTTTTTCTTAAAATAAATTACTTATTCCTCCACTTGAAAAAAGTTGATCAATACTGACTAGAAAATTACTAGATGAAAATTATGAAAATAGACTTAGATGTAGATGATAATTACTTTTTCTGACTTGATTATAGCTGAGACCTGTGCGTGTTTTCATCTACTTTCTGAAGCTCATAAGATAATCAGTATTTGAAAGGTTGACTGGATTGGTAAGGTCGATGGGGAATGTTTTATGTATTTTAGCATCACAATCTATTTTTAATTATTCTTTTCTTTTCCTGTAGGGATGCCCTCTGCTTCTTTATTAGTTTCTTTGCTTTTAGCATTACTCATTCATTTCACATCTGGAGAAACAGAAGTGAAGTTCAGTGGACAAACAGAATTTGTAGTTAATGAAACAAGTACAACTGTTATACGTCTTGTAATTGAAAGGACAGGGACACCTGCTAACATCACAGCAATTGTGTCGGTAAGAAACTACGCCAGTTACATTCTCAGTAAATATTAATATCTTCCCTAAGATTTGAATGTTGCGTATGTTTTTTGTTTCAAGCCAGGGAAAAGGAGGGTGGTATTTCACTGAGGCAGTGCTTCACTTTGAAGAAGCAACACCCAGTTTCTGTAACTGAGTAAATTCCTGCTGGTTGCATCAGGAGTTTCAAAATAATGGTATAAACATCTCCTCAAGGAGCCAGCTCCTGCTGTGCAGGTGGAAGTCCAAACTGATATGCTTGTTTGATTTTGATTGTGGCTGTGAGCTCATACTGAAAATGTGGATATATAACAATTCCTTCTCCAGATTATGGTAGAACCTGCAATTTACTCCACTTTTTTAGTCTGATCTCCATATGAATTTTAAAAATTACAGTGTTTAATTCATTTGGAGATCAGAGTTAGTATTTTTGCGTTTTTTTTCTTTATTTCTTAGCTGTTATTAACCATGATCTCAATTGTATTCCCTTTAAAAGTTTGAATCCCTTAGAGCTTGCTATACCGTACATGTGTGGAGTAAGATGCTGTGTGGTATGAGTACCACATGAGAACACAGCAGCGTACCAGAGAAGGTGTACTGCGTATGAATTTCTGCAGCCTGTAGACAAAAGACATTGTCTGTGTTCCTGCACAATATTTTATTTTCCTGTACCTAAATATGAAAAATATATGTCTCAGAAATTACAAGGAATAGAAATTAATCTGTAGGGATTTCACACTTCATTAATATCTGAGGAGACAACCTGGAGAAAATGTGATTGTACTTTGAAACTAGTGCTGTTTACTGGTGTAACAAGCAGGGTAACTTGGTTTCCTTATTAAGGACCTGAAATTCCAAAGTTTGTTTCTAACATGAATATTTTGAGCAGGTCTTTTAGGAAGATGTTTATAGCCTGTTTTTGTAAGAGATTTTGGTAAGTCTAGTGTTGGCTCAGATACATAAAAAGTATGTCCAGTGATAGGTGAGAGCCACAAAAATACCTTCTGTACTCTGCTTCCTCTTCACTGAACTTATAATTTCACTGTTCTCGAACAAAGAATAGCCTTTTTCACAATGGTACATTCAAACCTTTAGTGCTTATAGGGCTGGTAGTTTCAGGTGTGGCAGCTGTGCTGGTTCAGTTGCTTCTCTCCATTTAGTCTCAGCTTCCAACTGTAAACTTAACCTAGACACTTTGCTGTCTTGACACTACTGCCTTTGTAATCTCTCCTCTAACCACTTTACTTACACTAGAACCAGTGGGATTTTCTTTTGTGTTGACTGAAGTGAAAGCAGGGCTGCTCATTATAGAAGACTTCATCTTGCCAGCTTTGGCAATCAAAATGTTAGTCTAGGTTAAACGTGTAGGCTCCTTCTAGTCCCTCGAGTGAGATAGGAAGGCAGAGGGCAGTTACATCTTAAGGTAAGTTTAATTCAGGTAGGGTATTATGAGGTATGCAGATCTGTGCTAGGAATAGCTTTTCATTAAAAAACTGGTCATATGGTGCATTATGCAAAAGGTACCCAGTTGTAAGGAGGAAGTCATAAATGGTTCTGTATAAAATGTTATGTATGTTTTGTTTCATTTTCCTGGTTACTCAGCATGGATACAAGGGGCTATTATCTACACCTCCTGTCCAGAAATCCACTGCATGACAGCAGGGGAAATTGTGGGTAAAATTATGTACCAAGAAGAGTGTACAAAGTCTGTTCAATGAGTCCAGAATAATATTATAGAAGATAGTGGGGGAAGAAAGAGATGGCATTCAGTTCTGTATTTATTGCAGATTGATGGAGAAAACACAGGAGACTTTTTTGACACATATACAGCTGCATTTATACCCGATACAGAAACAAACCGAACAGTGTATATATCTGTCTGTGATGATGATCTTCCAGAGGCTGATGAGACATTCACATTTTACTTGACACTACCAGTAAGTCTCAATTTTTCAATTTATCTGTTCCCCAGAAAGCAGTGGGTGATCTGACATAAATGAGTGGTATTCCATAGATTTCAGTGTAGTCATACTGCTTGTGAGCTAAGAACTAAAATCTGGAAACTAGCCAGGGTGGTGTTCACTGCTCTTTAGAAGGTTTTGCCATTCCTGTGGGTGTCTGTCTGTGATGTTGCTGTGCAGTATAGACATTGTCTGAAACTTCAGCGGGCACTGCATTCAGCTGTGGACACTTGAAGGTGTACTAGAGCCCAGAAGATTTAAATTGTGAAGGAGACTCTGAGCCTTTCCTGTTTTCCTGCATAGACTGTACCTGGAAGAGAGGGTGGAAAATAGCAAATGAAAGAGGATGACTTCTAGTCCTCTGGAAGCAGAGGGTAAACGAAACTTACCTAAAAAGAAACAATTTTTAAAATATTATCTATAAGTCTTTTCAAATTGTTTTGTCTGACAGGAGTTGTGCTACAAGAGAGGAGTTCACATTCACTTTGGTTTTTTAGGTAACAGTTCATGACTAAGTTTGATGTCAGTTCAGTAAAGATAAATTTTATGTTTTATTGGCAATTATTACACATCTCGGGATGTTCGTGGTGAATATGCAGGAAAACGCATATTTTCCCTTCCTTCTTCCTTTGATTTGTAAATGTAGTAGCTCACTTTTACAAGACTGTAAAGATGCTTCTTTTAGCTGATATCTCAGTACAGTAGCTTCAAAGTTTCAGTTTTATACCAACGTAGAAAAAAAGAACAACTTTGGAGGTCCTGGCAGTGTTACATGCTCCATACCTAGTTCCCTCTTGCTATGGTGTTGTTAATGGATTGCCAAACTATGATTAATCATTTACAAAGTTTGTTTCAAGCACTTTGCTGTTGACTGTATACAATGTATTTGCTCAGTAATTAAGAATCATTTGGTGTATTCTATTGCTTTAAATATTTTCCATTGTAATATATAATAGGAAGACATACAGTTTGTCATAGGCTAACATTTACTCTTAAAAGACAGTAAAATCAAAATGTGTATTTTTTGCCCATCACCATATTTAATATCTTACTTTGTTTTGTTAATTTTAGAAACCATCTGCAAGGATAAAGCTTGGCTCACCCAAATCTGTCACTGTAACAATCTTATCAAATGACAATGCCTTTGGAATAATTTCTTTTAACATGGTATGGCTTTTTATATGGTATATGTGAAAATTTTAGAAAGCATAAAGGTGAAATTTTGAAAGATGCTGATTAGTTGTTCAACTGAATCCGTTGAAAACTGATTCTGAGTAACATCTTTGAAAACATCTCTAGAGGTAATTTATACATATGTATGTAATTTGTACATATATACAGATTTAATACTTCTGTACGCTCTTAGGTGTTGAGATGTAGCCGGAGTCCCTCACACATGAATGAATATCTATGTTGCTCATCTTAAATATAAAACTTCTAAAAAGTTCTTCAGTCTCACTGCCCTTCATCTATAGGTCAGGATGTTAATACAGTGTGGAAGAAGTGAGGAATGATACCATAGGAAAGTTAAAGATGCGATTTGGAAATCTTAAGAATATATGCATTTTCCTGTCTTTAGTGAGAAATTTTATGCTTAACTCTCAAGCTGAGAGAACAGTATCACGATATATGCATTGTATAACACCTTCTGCGATAAGACACTCGTGTGACTGGTGGTATGGAAAATACTTGCAATAATACAGTGGTTGTGTTAGTACAAAGAGAAGCTATACCTTATTGCCAGCATTAAGGCTATATAATTATTGTAGAGGACTTCCCTGAAAAAGCACAAGAACATAAATTTTTAGCACCACAGTACTAAGCCATGCTGCTTCCTGAAATAGTGTAATTCTTTGAAGTCTTTCACCTACAACAGTTTGATAGACAGAGTCCATTTGTAACTAGTTGTCTAATAAATGACTTTTTAATGGACAAAACCAATTTTTAATGGGGTTGGGAGCTCCTATAAATATCTATAAAAAGTGCTAATATGCTAGTGCTTTGTGTATATTGACTATGTTAATTTATGAAACAGCCCCCACCCTGCTTGCATAACTTATGATAATTTTTAAAATCTGAAATCTTTCAAGCTTTTTATTAGCTGAACTAATTAGTTGCTAGGAAATGTATGCCATCAGTGGACTGGTTTGCAGATTGGATTAACTTGTCTGTGGGAGTTTGGTATTTCTATGGTAACAGTTTCTTCCTTCTGCTGTGATATTTGATCTGTGCCTGATTGCCTGTCCCTTTTCTTCCTCATTAGTCTGCCTTAATCACAGTGAATGAGCCCAGGGGCAGAAATGAATTTGTGCCTCTCACTCTAATCAGGGAGAGGGGAACCTACGGGACAGTCGTCGTAACTTTTGAGGTGAGTTTATCAAAAAGGCTTCATATCTTAGGCTGTTGGATGATACTTTGATGCCATAATCATAACTTACCAAAGCATTTATAAAAAGTGAAAAGGGGGAAAAATACCTGTGTCTACATTTGCTAAATCTGTTTCATAAAATAGAAAGATATTAGCTGTCAATGAAAATATTGTAATTATCTGGCTGTTTAATTTGAGGAAAAAGTAAGAGATATTAGAGGAAACTATTCTCTGTCATTTAGGAAGGTATTTGAGGCAGCATTAGTTGGTATTATTAGAAAACAATGTGTATTAAGTGTGTAAGAAATGTCTTGTTTAATATTTCTTCAAATTGTATCTATATTTTACTAATAAACATCTGAGTGAGTCTTTAATGCTTGTGCCAACTTTGAACATGTGAGTATGACAGCTCAGTGTTTAGTGAAATTCTGTATCTGTAAGACTGCAGTTTGAATCCCCAGAGACTAAACCACTTGTGTTGAATATTTAGTCTGTTACTTATGTGCTTGATTTGAATGTGATACAGTTATTTCCTTTACTGTGTTGTTTTTTTTAACTTAATCTAGCTTCAACTCTATTACATACTTCAAAATTATATATAAATTTTTTTCATATGGATATTTCTTTACCAGTAGTCTGGTCTTCTATGTCATCAAGGGTTTAATCTAGACTTGTCAAAATCTGAAAAGATTTGTACTGGTGTTTATTGCATACTAAATATAGCTGGTATAGTTGAAGTACAGAATGAGATTCTAACTGTAATTTGTTGCAGATCTATTTGTTTTAAGGTCCAATAAATTTTACTATCTGCACAATGAATCAGGTCCATCTCACAGTGCAGGTTATATACATATGTGAAAAAAATTTACAAGATTTTCTAAAAAAAAAAAATAAAAAAAATAATCACCATATTGCCTCTAAGTGGCTTCCCAGGTGTTTAAGTTTCACTGTTGAATGTAATAACCTCAATATCACAAGTCAAGATAGAAAGCACACAAAGCCAGTAACTGCTATTATTTTGTCTTGGAACTTATGAAATACTAGTGATTCAAATTAAATTAGACTGAATATCCTTCCTGTTATGTGAAAGAGTCAGTTATGCATCAGTAGATACCAAAGAGCCCTCATAGACCTATATGGAAGTAGTTTTCTTCCTCTTTTTCTGGCAATACATAATTACTTAAGTGTGGTTACTCTGACTTACTCCATCTGCCAAAGAGGAGCAGATTTTCACGAGTGGATGTGTGTGCCTGTGAGCAGGAGATGACTGCAGAGTCATTTGTTATGCATGTCACTGTATATTGATCATTGTACTTGTGCTAGATTTGTATTCCTGTTTTATATATTTCTTACTGCAAAAATTAATTATTTGCAGATAGAAGATGGACCAAACCCAGCTGAAGAAGACTTAAGTCCAGCTAGGGGAAATATTACATTTACCCCTGGGAGATCAATGCTGATTTATAATTTAACAGTGCTTGATGATCAGGTAAGAACAAGCTGACTTAGTTTTTGGTTTGGATATGTAGAAGATTAATTGCTGTTCTGGAAAGACTTAGAATAATAACTTACAAAAATGCCTGGGTTAAAAGTGCTTCTGAAGTGATGTTAAATTTTGGTTCTATCACCTCTCATTTATACTCCTTCTAATGCTACCTCTGTAATTCTCATCAGTTAATTTTTTAGGTTTCTGAACACACCCTGGCTGCTCTTACTAGACCTGTTAGGTGCTACTGCAGTGAATGTGTAGATAATCAGGAAAGCATTATACTTTTGTTTTGGGGTTTTTTTTTTTTTTCCAGATGCAATACTGAGATCCTTGTTTTACAGCCAAGGATGACTTTCTTAAACTGGGTCTAGGTTTATCTATTAGACTGTCCTTTCTATATTTAACTTATCTGTATTTCTTTTTAAATGTGCTCTGCTCTTCCCTAATTGTCTGCCTTGCAAATTCACGTTATGTTTGCATGATGAACTCAAGCTCTCCTTTTTGTATTTATTAATTGTTTAGGCAAAAGGGAACTAATCATTACGTTGCTTACATGACTCATTTTTGATTACATCCTCAGTGATGCCTGTGCAGCTCCTCTGCCTTCAGTTAACAATGCATAAGAATCCAGCTTATTCTTTGTTACCTTGATTGGCTCTCATTCGTGTGAAGAGCAGACATGTTATGTTTGCCCCTAAAGAAAGAATATAACACACTGAATATTCACAAAGAAAAGACAGATGGAAAAATTTTTTATGTTTTTATATAGATATGTTTCAGTGTAGAAATGTATTTTTAAACATACTTCTAAAAATAGATAAGGTTCTTACAAGAAACAGGCAATCTTGTGAAGAGCATGAACACTAGGTGACAATTTAAAATTTTCATTTTTTAGATTGGTCTTTCAAAAAAGTCTATATGTTGTGAGTCTTTTTTTCTATTTCAGAGTAAATAAAATGTTATTCTACTTTTCAATTTCTGATTTTCCTTTGTATTACACATGATTTTCTTTTCAGCTTTTTAAAAAATTTATAGTAGAGGTGAGAGGGAAAATAGAGGCACCAAAGTAAGTAAATATGATACAGATAACTTAATGAGGAAATTCACAAGAAAAAATTAAGAGTAAATAGTGCCTGTCTTGGAAGTGAGCAACTTTGAAGCAATTTTGTGTATTTCTGTTAGTTATAAAAAATGTCTTTCTACATCAATACTGGTATTTTTAATATTAAGAGACTGTGCCAGACTGAAGAGGTGTAGAAACACCTCTTTCAGATTAGATGTAATATTTCTGCGTCTTATACACAGAAATAAATCATTACACTTTTTGGGAGGACATGATTTTTTTTTCCTCTGAGAAATGCTCTCAAAGTTTTGTTTCTCAAAGTTTGATCTGTACAGGTATGGCTGGTCCACTCAGTGAAAGTCTTTCAAAGGCACACATGTAAGGTTAATTTTGTGTAAAAAACCTTTATTGATGATGATGGTGATGGAATTCACAAGAATCCAGTCTTACTCTCAGAAATTAGTTTGAGCTTTTAGGGTCCTAAGTTAGGAAAAACAATGAAACAAGTATTTTTCTGAATTGGGTAGCACTTCTACAGAAATTAGGGGCCTGCAGATCTGATCTTCGCAGCACTACATTAATGGTAATTTTATTGTGTATATTTCCTTTTAAGTGAGGAATAATGGAAACTTTGTTAAAAGAAAATGAAAGAGGCAAGACAGCACTGGAAATCCTTTATACGATTGTCTTTGAAATTTGGCTGGTTTATTTTTTATTAGTCAATCATGATGCCATTAAAAACTCCAGAATGTCCCATTTATATGAGATACTAAGAAGTAAACTACAAGAAGACATTCTGAGGGTCTCTTAAATACATTTTTATGGTGCAAGATGGTATATTAATTAATGAGCTAAACAAAATGTAACATCTGTTCTAGTAAGGTAAAATAGCTGTGTTGTATCTGAGTATAGGAGAGAGGTGAGGGAGAGCTTCCAGATCTCACATTGACAAAAAACCCTGCATCAGTCAACAACATTATGCAAGATTAAGTGCCAGAAGCCAAACAAGGAACAGAATTGGCATCAGCTCTAAAAGCAGTTGCATGCCCACTCTCTGAGCCCTAGAAAAGATTCTGAGGGTGGCCAATTACCAAATGAGTGTGAAAGAGAAGAAATATCAGACAGCAGTGTTTTTAGAACTTTTTTAGCTCGCAAAACAAAAGTGCATGAAAAGGATTTGTCAACTTTATAACTGAGTATTACCATTAGCAAAAAATAAGTAATTTTATCCTGGAATTCTTCTCAGAAGCAAATAATACTAGTTTCCAGGAGTCCATAGCAAGGATGGGGTGCAAAGTTCATAAATAATTTTTAAAGATTTACGTTTTACCTTTATGTATTAATTAAATACAAATACTTTTCAGTTAAATAGGTTTAGCAAATCAAGATTTGGGGAATAAAATGTAGTAATATAAAGCAAAAATATAATCTTTAAGTTCTGTAATTTGCATTTTATAAGCCTTTCTTTGTTGTCTGCTGCATCAGATACTGGAGCAGAAATAGCTAAAACTAAAATGTAGCGTTAAACAGTCATCTTATAGAAATGCCAAAGCCTAATTAATTGCTAAGCACCAGAAAACACCTTCTCAGATCTGTGATGGAAGTTTTCCCTGGGGACATGGGTGTGACTGAACTTAGGAAGTGTTCCTTTTCCAGTTGTACATGAATGGATGGGCCAAGGTAGGTTGTGTCCATTAGTTTTTCCTATATTATCTCAGGCATGCATAAAGTTAATCAGTATCAACATCAGAAAATCAAGATGTAAATCTAAATAACTGGGAGGAAATAATAACAAATTACATTTGTTTCCGAATAGCGGTGGCTTCCCAAAGTAGAGTTTGGATCTCTTTACAGTCTCAAGTTGGAAAGATCCAGCTTTTTCTGATTCTTGCCTAGTTTTTGTTTTGTCTTTGTTTGGCTTTCCACCTTTTCTCATATTGCCAGAGCACAGGATTATGTTTTAGAAAAAAGGAAATATTCAATTTTGAGGAGGGATTTTCAGCCAGAATTAAGAGCAAGACGTCTCTCCTGGTTTTTTTAGTATGAAATGAACTGTCAAGTTTGTATTATTTCCCTTTTCCGCAAAATATATAAAACATAGTTCTCACTAGGAGTGTTCTGCATGTATTTGAAACGTGACTTACACCCATTTGCTAATGTTATTTTTCCAGATACCTGAAAATGATGAATTGTTTGTTGTTCATCTGAGGAGCACGGAGGGAGGGGCTGAAATCAACACCACAAAAGATTCTGTTCAGATTAATATCAAGAAAAACGACAGTCCTGTGCGTTTTGTTCAGAGTGCTTATATGGTGCCTGAGGAGGTTGATGTGGTAGCAGTTGAAGTGGTTCGTGGTAAGGATGTCGGTGGAAAATTAATTGGACCTGATGAACATGAAGTCTCTGTCAGCTACGCCATCATAACTGGGGATTCAACAGCACATGCACAGCTTAATGTAGACTTCCTAGATCTACAGCCAAATACAACTATTGTTTTCCCACCTCTAGTTCATGAAACATATATGAAATTTAAGATCCTTGACGATGCCATACCAGAAATTGCTGAGACCTTTCAGATCATGCTTCTTAAAGACACTTTGCAGGGAGATGCTGTTTTGGTTAATCCATCTGTTGTTCATGTCACCATCCAACTGAATGATAAACCCTACGGAGTACTGTCAATCAACAGTATCCTGTTTGCTCAGACTGTTATCATTGATGAAGACCAGATTTCAAGGTATAACAGAACTTCAAATCTAGTATCTAGTCAGTTTAAGAGATCTGTTTGGCATTGTTAAGCATCCTTAGGATTTCATTGAAAGTAATTATAAAATTGCTACTGAGAATATAACATAGAAATCCCTTAGTGTGTTGCTATTATTATCAACTGTATCTACAAAGATTTCCAGGAAGTGGTAATGTCTAATTTTACAGCGAGTTTTTTTATATTTATAAACTGTATGTAAAAACTGCAAATATTTAATCACATTATCAGAACAGTGAAAAACCCTTAATCTAAAGGCAGGACCAATGGAATCATGATGCTGCCACACACCAGTTCCTACAAGTGGGAAATAGATTTGAGGCTTCCTTCCCTGGTAAATCTTTGTATTTACTGTATGTGAAATCAGTCTCTGGTTAAAAAAAAACAAACAAACAAGGTTGAGTGTCTCCCATGACCTACTTACACAAAGTTTAAGCCTTGACTCAAATATCAGTTGCATCAGTTAACATCTTTTCCACTGAAGTCAGTGTAAATCTTTCAGGGAATTGATGACTAAGCAAGCAGATATTAATTACAATTTTATATTGTGGGTTTTTATTTTCATTCAAAACCATAGGTTTGAAGGAATCACGATTGTGAGAAATGGTGGAACACATGGAAATGTTTCTGTTACCTGGGTTATAATCCGAAATAGCAGCGATCCCTCACCTGTGACTTCAGATCTCATTCCAGAGACAGGGGAGATATGTTTTGATCAAGGACAGATGCTGGTAACACTTCCTCTGAACATTGTTAATGATGATATACCAGAAGAGGCAGAGCCCTATCTTCTGAAACTCTTAGCTCATACAATACAGGGAGGTGCAGAAGTCAGTGAACCATCTGAGGTAAGTTTGCTTTTAAAATTATTTGGGAGAGGGTAATAATAGGTAATAATGAGGGACTTGACCAGTTTTGGTAGCGTTGATTGATTGGCTAAACTGGCTAAAGGGTTTGGGCTTGAATATAAGTCAAACAGATTAATCCTTAATATAATCTTAGTATATAGAGCCATATTCAAAGTATTTGGCTTAGTATACCATACAAAGCCAGACCTTTTTAATATGGTAGCATTCAGCTTAGATTATTCCCAACACACATAGCATTGCATAAATACTGTCTTGAATAACTGCTTGCTAAGAGAAGGCAGGAAGGCTTTTTTTACTTGCTTATTCGCCTTCTTAATGATTATTGGAATGTTTTACACAGAATAACAGCTTCAAGGGGAGGGATTGGTGATTAAGACTGTAACCTCTGAACTGTTAAATAAAGGGTGGCTAGCATTGCTGACAGTTTTGTGACTAAAGCCCCTAATTTGTTTTTCTTAAAAATGGTTGGAGTGAACTTGGTGAATAAAATGAAATTTTTCACAATCTGAAAGATTTTTAAATTGTTCACTTTAGCTGCTGAACCAAAAAATCAGTTATTCAGAGCCCATTGTAGGACATGGATGATGCATAGTGGGAAAGTTGCCACTGTCACTGTTGTGCTGCTTGGGTACAAAGAATACTTTGGGGCTGTCAATCTGATTTCTTTCTTGAGAGCCAATTCACTAAGGAGAAAAATGTATGGTGACAGTCAGGACGTGCTTTTGTGAAAGCATGAAAACTATGGTATGTAATAACCGTAGCATAGAGTAAGTGATGCTGTTTTCTGTTTTGCAGCTTCTGTTTTACATTCAGGACAGTGATGATGTTTATGGCTTAATAAAATTTTATCCTTTGGAGAATCAGAAGATTGAAAGTGATCCAACGGGACGCTTTTTATCCTTGAGCTTTGCAAGGGAGAGAGGAACAGTTGGAGATGTGCAGTTGGTTTATACTGCACTGTACATTCCAGCTGGAGCTCTGGATCCTGAGAGAGCGAAAGATGGCATTCTAAATACGTCTAGAAGAAGCATTCTCACCTTTCCAGAAGGAAAAACACAAGATACTTTAAATATACCAATAAGAAATGATGCTTTTCTTCAAAATGGTGCTCATTTCCTCATACAGGTATCTCAGTTGTGATCTGGGATATTTTTTTTAGCCTGTGTAATATAAAGAAAATAATTTAGCATGCCTCCTTCCCTTTTAATTTAAATCAAATGACCCTGCCTGTTAAAAAAAACAAAGTTATTGGCTCTGCAGATAAGAAAACTTTCATATTTAGAAGCAGCTCCCATAAATATGCCATAAAGAGTTCTATTCCTAACCATTACTTAATAATTACACCTTTTAAAAAAAATAGACTGTTGTAACAGGATTTGGGTATTAATCATGGAATTCAACAAAATGAGATCAGTGTTGCATAAGTTAGTTACCTTTTGAGGTATGTTTTTCTGTCTACCCCTTAGGCTTTCAATTCAACCAAATTAAGGTTCTTAAAATTGAACTACAGAAGCATGAAAAATTTTAAAGTTACAAGCAAGTAAATATAAATTAGAAATAGTCAAACATATATTATATTTCACTTACGTATTAATTTGGTCAGAGAACTTAAAAAGTATTTTTTCCAGTTTTCTCTGTATAATGTTCCTTGCAGCCCTTTTGGGGTTTTTGCCCTTTTTTTTTTTTCTATCTGAATTCATAAGAAGGGAACTTCTGTTATTGCTAATTAAGGCTGGCTAGAAAAATTCACTAAAATTGTGTTTTTGACAGAAAACTGGATTTTCAACAAAAATATTTAAAGAATTTCCACTTTCCAATGAGGGCTTTCATTTTTCACTGGAGAAAATCAAGTTTGCTTACATTTTCGCAAGATGGTTCAGATATACTGCTGTGGAAGACCCTGGCCATTGTCATCAGTATTTGTTACGATTATTTCCTCATCTGCAGTTAAGACTGCCCATAATCTCTGCCTCCTGTGATTAACTGTGCCACTCTGGTCATCTGGGATGAAGAGCCCAGGTAGCGATCTTGATACACAGACAAAGGGATGACCTGGCACATCCAAAGCACACAGCAGAGAGGCATTTCTTAGTTCCTTTAGAGGCATTAGTTCATTTTAATCTTTTAATTTCAAGTCAGAGGTCTTTAGAGTTTTCAGGTTACAAAATAACATGTTGATACTGAATCTATAGATTTAATATTTGCCAGGTTTTGTCTTTAACTTATGGTCTACTAAAGATGTTTTAATTACTTCTGGGGCCCTGAAAAGATTTCTTCCCTCCACATCTTTCTCCCCACATTCTCTGAAAAAAAAAGAAGACAAAAAAACCCCCATGCCAGAATTTTATTGTGGTTTTACTAATATGCAAGTTTTGGCATTCACAGATAGGGAATTGTGTTCTGGAGTACTAGAATAGGTTAGTATGTTTAACATCTGCCCGAGATCTGAAAGATCTACAGAAGAATTGAAATAGCTAATTCCAAGCCCCCTTTAAATGATACATTATAAATAACACTGCAGTGTGGACTATGGACAAGACACACATGATAAGTATTTCAGAATGCAGGCACTTTGCCTGGCTTTTCAAACTGCAGATTCCAGGGAGGCAGGGGGTGAGTGTTCTGTACTTTCTCCATGAACCATAAAAATCTTTTTGTTTGAATAAACAAAATCCGAGGGGCTTTCCAGCACAGAAAATTCATTTAGAAACTCATAGAGAAGGAAGAAAAATACCCCTATTTATCACTATGACAATCCTTCTGCATTGTGAATAAATGATAATCTCAGTAAACATGTTTAGAATGAGAAGATTACGGAGTTTGCACTAGGCACAATAAAGGATCAGATCAGGAATCGGGGGAGGAGGAGCGGAGGAGGAAATGAAGCTTAAACTCAACTAGAGAATGGAAAGAGGAACTGGAAAAGTGAGATTAACATTCTTCAGTGACATCTTCAATTAAATAACCTACTGTAGTCTGAGGTGCAGGTTCTGGTACAGGCAGGAAGATTAACTAATTTAATAAACTACTTGTCATTATTATTCAATTCACAATGCATTCTTTTTTCCTCATGAACTGATTTGCTTTAAAAGGAAACACTGGAAAAAAAAACCCTCTTGGTTCTTCATCAATTATTACTTTAATCTCAAAGTTATTATCCAGAATCAGAAGCACCTAATAAAGTGAATGGTTTCAGCTGTGTAGTGTTGCAGAAACTTTATTGAGCTAACAACCACACAGTGCTGCATGCTGTTAATTGCAGGATCAGGGCCTACCCTAAAGAAAGCTTAGAAAACAAGTGAAACAAACAGTCCCACCATCTGTTCCTCAGACTCTCAATAACTATCTGGTATGGCTGAGAATCAATTACTGAATACAGTCTTTGTAAAACAGTTCCATCTATCATCACGTAAAATGTGCATGAATATTTTTGTGTGTTAATCAAGCAACAGTAGAGCAAAGTATGATACAGCCCAAGTATTTTATATAGACTGGTTTTAAGAATGGAAGGGCTTAAAAGTCATCGGTTGAAATGGTGGTTCATGATCACTACATGGATTTAAATAAGGCCACTTTCCTGTCCTCCAATAAAACCTTACTATATGATAACATCTGATAACTCTAAGATAACATCCTTGCAGGGGCTAAAGGTGGTTGTCATTGGGGGTTCATGACCAGTGAAATATTAGCTGAAGTGTATGCAAATCAGCTATGGAAACATTTATTATAATGATGCATGTAGACAGAATCACATGGTATTTATTATATTTGACAGAAATACTTAAACACGCAAGTCCTGTTCTCCTTACTACATCAGTACTGCTCCTGGGTTTAGTGAGTGATACGTCCCATTCAAAGAAAGGGTAAACACTTTTCTGCTTCTCCTTAGTATTAGAAATATGATAACACAAGAGGAGAGACTACAGTGTTGAAATACTGTACTGATTTTCAGTTCTGAATGCAATTCTAGTCTATTACTATAGATAGAAAAATCCTTAAAGTTGTATGGAGGAGGAAAGAATGGATCGCCCTTTGGCTTTATCAGAGGCTGTAAATTATTACGGTTTCAGTGACTTCGGCACGTTTTTGTCAACACGTGGCACAAAAAAAATGAAGTTAAGACCATCACTTGGGCCGCTTGTAAAATCAATACTGCCATTCATAGGTCTAGTAATGGATCAGCCGATCTGGAAGGTTTGTTCTCCCGCTACATGTATTTTGTTGTGTACATGAACATGATTTGTCTGAGAGGTATGCTGTTCTGCTGACAAAGCTCAGTGGCATCCACTTCATTTCTGTGACACATCTACTTATACATTTTTGTAACAGCAATGTTGCCAGTAAGAGAAATTTGTTCTGGAGATGTTTTGCTTCCTGCATATTAAACTTATTCTGAAATGTCAGAAGTGTTATGACTTGGTACTAAGGCTTCTTATTCCTTGATTTTTTTCTTACTTTTTCCTACAGCTGGAAAAAGTTGGGCTGGTGAATAGAATTCCTCTAGTCCCACCTGTGAGTCCTAGATTAGGTGAGATTCGTAATATTTCTCTGAGGATTACTCCAGATATTGCAAATGGAGAAATAGGCTTTACTAGCAATCTTCCAATTATTCTTTCTGAGCCAGAAGATTCTGCTGCTATGGTGGTAAGTAAATGTTTTTATATTGCCCATTACTATGGAAAATTTATTTGGAGAAAGCAAAGTTTGCTATATTCAGCGTACCATTTGAAAGTTAATGTGAGGAAGATCCTTCCTCTAAGTTCTGCCTGATCCCAAATATTCCTTTGATTTTTAAAACAAAAAAACCCAAAAATGCATTTAAAACTAAGGTCTGAAATAATGTGTTAATCATTATCAGAAAAGTGATGTTGATCTTTGCTTTCTCTGTAAGCATCCAAAACCAGTTAGGTCCTGATGCTCACACAGTGTGCTGCAAACAGTTCTAATCTCTCTCACCAACTGCAAAGGTAGTAAAGTGGGACTGATACCAGTCCTAGATTTCATGGAAATGTCTGTGTATCTTACAGCTGACTGGCTTACGTGTGAACATATTTTTTGCCTTGCTCAGCATGTTTCCCAACAATTGTGCTTTTTAGTTTTCTGAGAAGCCAAAGAAGTATTTTCAGAAATGTTGCCATTCATATGACTGCCTTAGTCCCAGCTGGAGAAACTTTTCTTAAAATGTTTTTTTCATACATTTTCACTTTTTACCCTGGCTGTCTTCACTGAAATCTTCCCACAAATCCTGAATCAGATAACTTGTTTCTCATTCTTAGATTAAAACTGCTAGTTACTTTAAGCAGAGTGCAGGTTGCATGGTACTGTAACAACCAGAGTAAAAATATGATCGTTATATTTAAAATCTAGGTTGTGTCTTGAAGAGGTGGGCACTGATTAAATTGGTCATAAAAGGCTTTTTGTGCTTGTAGTTGCTTAGTGATTTGTGATGTAGTCTGTCATCTCCACTGTCTAAGCATGATGATTCCATATATGTTTTCATTGATACACCATCTTTGATTTCGTATCATATACATAGGTATGAGTAAAAAAATCAAGCTGAACATTTTGAGGCTTATATTCAAATAGTAATTTGCAAGGCGGTAATTGTTTTTGCATCTGGTTTTACAAGTTACAACAGATTCGTGTGTTTCATAGGTTTCCATTCCATTGCATCGAGACGGGACTGATGGCCAAGCAACTGTGTTTTGGAGTTTGAAACCTTCTGGTGTCAATCAAAAGGCAGTAACGCAGGACGATATAAGTCCTTTTAATGGCTCTATTGTTTTCTTATCTGGACAAAGTGACACTACAATCAACATTACTGTTAAAGCTGATGATATACCTGAAATGAATGAAACTGTGTTATTAACTTTGGACAGGTATTGTACCCTAATCTCTGTTCATATGTATTAGATGTAAAACTTAATCTATGTATAACAAATTAGCACAGTATTAATTAGGAGTTATTGCCTGTATTGTGTTGATAAATGCCTGAAAAAATATTAGGCCCTTGATTCAGACTGTATAGATTCTTCTTTGACGGGAGATCGGTGTAAGAAACTGTTGTATTCATTATCTAATGACTTAATTATGTTTATATTTTGATGAAAATGCTATTTAGAAAGTTCTTTCAGCTTTGATCTTTAGTCATAGATCTTGGTTATAACACATCTGTTCAGAAAAGTAATATTTAGTGAGGTAGTTGGGAAAACTGTAGTGAAGAGTAGAGAGCAATACATAACTGTGTTTCTGTCAGAAAAAGGTTTGTAGCTAGGGTGTTGTTGAATTAGATCAGCTTTTTATTTGTTTGATCTGCGTGTTCAGCATTGCTTGCTCTTGATTACTTCCACCACAACTCCTGGCTTCCGTATTAGCCCAGTGTCACCATTGCCACACTCTTTGGCTACAAAGAGAGCCATGGTGTTTCTGAAGCACAGTGTTCTAGTCTCCTTTCTGCACAAGATCAGGATTACAGGATAATGGAGGCTGTAAGCAACCTCAGGAGGTGCTATTATCTGCATGTGAGCACTACTCAGAATGCTTATAATTAGTTCACATCCAGAAGTGTATTCCCTCTTCGATTTACTAACAGGAGAATCTTGGCCGTGTCTTCTGTCCTGCTTCCAACAACTCAATTGTATACATAGTTTAGAAATACCAGCACTTCTACTACCCCCTATTAGTATAAGGTACAGTTTTCCACTTTTTCTGGAAATATACTAATATGGGTCTACCAGCAGCAACATCCACACTGAACACCTACTCACACAGTCCTTACCTTATGCAAAAGTATTTTTGTCCCATATAGGATGTGCAAACTAGCTCTTGGGAGCTTCAACACCAGATGCCCATGGTGGTTACATACTAGCAAACCAGCAACCAGCTCCTCAGGCTATTGCTGATCCTGTGTCAGAAAGCCTGTTTTTTGAACATCATTCTATCACACGGGAAAGATGTTATTCCATTGCGGGATTGGCCTGCTTCTGTAAAGGCTGGCTGGTGAATGCATCTAGTACAGAGTAAGTTATTTCATTCTGCCTTGGCTACTCGCTACATTGGAAAGGCAATCCTGTTAAAGGCAAAACCAAATGGAAGCTATTGCAAGCGGTTCTCTGCTTTCCTGGTTCATCTCAAATAATTCATTCGTCTCTGGCACAAAGGGGGAAACTAAGATTAGACATGGTGAAGGAAGTTGTGAAGAAGTCATGTAAGGTGGCCAAAAAATGAGAGTGGAACAGTAGGAAACAGATAAGTAGATGGAGGAAGCAGACAGTGTAAAAGGTTAGCTTTTTAAGTTCTGACAGCTCTGCAGGTGTGTGTAGCTACAGCTTTCTGCCATTTGTTCTGAGTAGTAACCCTAGGTTATGCCTTGAAAATGATGGCTGCAATGAGGATTGAACCGGCAGCTGAACAAGCACAACCACCGTTCTGCTTTTGCTATGTATGGTGGGAGTAGCAGGTTCTGCTGATCATGAAGTCGCTGGTAAAAAGTGTGCCAGGAGTAAGCAGCTTTCCCACACTTGGCAAGGTCAGAGAGGGAAGTAAGGAACAGGTGGTGTGGCCTGGAAAAAGAAGAAAAAAGGAGGAGATAAAATCTGAACTTTTCTCTAGACCTGGATAGTTTCCCTCAAGGCTATGAGTGAAATTTGGCAACTTCAACATTATCAGAAGCCAAGAGTGAAATAACTGCAAAGATCATCCTTTCAGTACTGGAGATGACTCTTCGAATCAGGGTTGAAGGATACTGGCAGGGTTATGTGTGTAAGCTTGTGATATTGCTTTCTGCATAGTTTGTATTTTCTGGATGAACAGAAGATTTCAGTTTGCAAGGCTGGCAGCCAGCACCTCACAGCAGTGGTGAATTAGCATGAAAACAAAGATGCACTGTGCTGTGGATGTGCTTGTACTGTTCTATAAATTGTAGCATAAGTCAGTAGGAAAACAGAGCATGTAAGAACTTTAATGAAACTATAGACATAGAAATACGTTCATAAGCATTCTATTCATTGCAATTAGTAATAGCATGGATAAAATAATAAAAATGATTAGTTCTAACAAGGATGTATTATTTACAACTCAGTGGTGTTGTTAAGGCAGTTTACATTTTAAATGAGCTTTAATTGCATCCATAATTATAAAAGAAACTCTCCAAGCCATTAAAAATAGTATTTTATTTCCTTGTTCTATGGCCCCTCTGCGTGGGCCATAGATGTTAAAAATAACTCTGAATTATGTCCACAAAATGGAGGCCAATGTATATCATGAAGAATACACTTCCAAAGAACACAGATGAGTAATAAGGAAGCAAGACAATCCTGTACCTGCTGAAGCTTCTTCATATTTTCTTTTTGTAGGAGCAGCTTCAGGTTGAATGCCTGCCCATATCTGAATAGGCCTGAATTGAGACCAAACATAAATAAAGCCAGATGTCTGTAGTGAAATCTGTATGAGAAAGAAAAGGCCTTGGTCTTCTTGATGAATGTAGGTGGAACAGGCCATGGAAATTGTGTGTATGCTTTGTGAAAGCATATATACATACTAGGGCTGTTCATTTTACCTGGTAAGCACAAATAGAACTCAGTTTTTTAAAAATCTGATTGTTGTTTTTCCCTTTTGCACAACATATTCTCCTACTGGCAGTTCTCATCCGCTCGGTAAAGTGCAGGTACACAGCTATTGATTTGGCAGTTGGCACAAGTGGAGAGCCAGGACATCCTGGGCATGGGGGTTGTGTTTGCATCCTTAAATGAGTGGTGGTGAGAAAAGGAACTTGCGGACTTTGGGATCTGTGAACAGCAATATACTGATAAATTGACCTTAATTTATGAAAGTGATGATCTATGAACAGATGGCTGTTCAAACAGATGACTTACGCTCAAATTTTCTTTTAAGTCATGACTCTCATAATTGGGATGCTGGAACATATTAATGTACCTGTGTTATGACCTAAATCTCATTTCCTAGATATAATACGCACAACTGAAGCAACCTAACATGGGGATTTTTATAGTTCTAGTGATGTCTGTGATGTGATACAAATTTCCCCAGGCTGAAATTCTGTCTTGAGTAAATTTAGAAAACAGATTTTTAAAAAACTGCAAATAAAAAACATTGGTTCGACTATTTCACTGTGAAATGTCGTGTAGTTTTTAAATATTTTTGTGTTTAAGAGATTATGTAAAAAAATTAGCAAATCATAGAAGGCCCATTTAAAGCACTGCATACTGTAAATGGTCCTTAATTCAGGGCTCAGGTGATGCTCATATTGTGGGTTGCTGTCTGCACTGGCATGCACAGAAACACTAATATACAGTTTAATGGAGCTGGGATTTTCTCCTAACTTGGTGATTTCCTGTGGCTAATGTCTGTTTCAAAACCATACCTGTCTTACTTAAGTAATTTTTCTGTTAATTCTTACAGCATCACACATATTACTTATCTCTTTCAGTGTAAATTTTTCTTCAAGGGTTTGGTCAGACTTTGTTTTGATGGGGAAAAAGTTATTAGAAAATAGTAGTAGTATGTTGAAAAGAGTGCTACTGGACACCTACTGCTAGCTTTTATTACTTTTCAAAATAATAACAATACCATATATCTCCCGCTATGAGTAACAAAAATTAAAATAGCCTCCAAAATCAAATAATTTGTGGATTAAACCTGGAGAGATGGTGTTCCCTCTGATGAGAAGCACTGTGGAATTTATAATGTGGCAAATCCTACTTTAATCCTGTTCTTTAAAGCTAGATCCTGCCACTAATTGAATCAGTAGATAATCCTGAAAAAATTGAAGAAGGGGTGAACACTGACTAAAATCTAGCAAGCAAATCGAGTAGCATTCCACAGGCAGTCTGAATGCACTTTTTCTGAGATACTCTGATAGAAAAGAAAGACTTTTTAGAGAAGTGTGTTTTTAATAACAACAGCAATACACATGCACAATTACAATTCAGTTTTTCAGGTGCGTTTCAAAACACTCACTTTCTGCAGAATTCCAATTCTTGGTCCAAAGCTATCAAATTTGGCCACATTGCATCTCTTAATAATTATTATTTTATTTGCAGTGGTTTTTAGTTTGTAATAACATTGACATTCCCATGTTACTTTAAACGCAGTCAAAAACCTTCTTTCTGATATTTTGGCTTGCTACATGTTTAAAAAGTGCAAGAAACATTTTGAAGCTTCTAATTAATCTTTAGTTTTTGCTAAAAAAATAATTAAGGTTGTCTTAAAGAAAGAATTTCCCTAATGATGAGTCATTTCACATGAGATTTGTCGTATGGAATGTTTTTTTTTACAGCTGTTTCATCACAGAAAACACACGCAGTTGGAAATTTTGTTTTCTACGTTAGCATCATAAACATTGCCAGGGCTTATCCTCTGTGCTAAAATGAACCTTGGTGTCCACAGACAGCTGTTTTACAGAATAAGTTAAGCTGAGGAGGAAGATAGGCGAGTGGCTTTCCCAGTGCGAGGGGTCTCCTGACTCTGGGTCAAGTGCGCTCTCTACTAGCTGGATCTCCTTAGTACAGCTAAGAAACTGTGTACAGGAGCTGTTTTAACTTTTACCATTACTTCTGAATGCCCTCACCCAGGCAAACCATGAGTTTTATAAGTTCTAAATAGCTATTTTTGTTCCATTTCTGCACTGCTGTTGTAGGAGTGCCTAAAGAGATGGTTTCACAAAGAGTGAAGTGGGACTAAACTGATCCTGTGCACTCTGTGGCAGTTTGGATGTCTTTACTCTGCAACGAAAGGACTGTACATGAACAGTACATTGCTCTTGGACATTGTCAGGGCACCAGGCTGATGGCTGGTGGCCTGGGGGCTGTGCGGTGGTGTAGAGCCAGGAGTCCAGCCTGATAACATGGCTGGTAGGGCAGGGGCCCATCCCACCTCCCCCAGCAAGGTGGGAGAGCAGGCTGGAGCAGGTGACTGGGGACAGCCTAGAGTCCAGGGCATCAGGCAGGGTTGTGGTGGTGGGGCAGGTCAAGCCAGGAGCATGAGTCAGGTTTAGGCTGGATGATGGTCACGGGTCAAGCCCAGCCCAGCGATTACCAGGCAGGCCCACAGCGAGGAGACAAATCCAAGGGCAAGCCGGGAAGTCACCCAGTGAGTCCTGGTCCAAGGATGTTATGAGAATTTATATGTGTGTGCCTCAGAGTATAGACAGAAAGGATCCTATTGAGTACACTGTTTGTTGCTCACATAACAGCAGCTCAGAGTCGGAAGGCTAAGCCTAGGTGTTTCTATTCCATTTTAGCATGGGCTATTTTATGCCTTTTTTGAATGGTAACCAACATTTACTACATCAGAGCAGTGATAGCAGTCTGGCCACTCATGCAGAGAAAACATGGTCAGATTAATTAATCAATCAATAAATAGACCCTAGAAAATGGGACTTGGATGGAGAAACCTCCCAAACAATGGTTTCCTTTAGCTAAATCTCACTAGTTGCTTTCTGACCTGCAAGTTCTCTAGATTCTGGTCTGACTTGCACTATGACTGTTTTAAAGTAATAAAGTACTGCCAGTCTTCTCAGTCCTTTCAGATAACACCTGGAGATGCTCAACATGCACACCTTATGGTACCTTTCAGCTGTTTCATGTCTGCCACCCTCTTAAGGTTTCTGTAGTGCTGCCATTGTGCATTACAACAGAATATTAGATTCTAGCACTACTCCTCAGTTGAGCTTAACAGCCTTTTTTGTCTGAGCTGTGTTCGGACTCATGCAGTATAACTCCATAAGATGAAAGAGATTTTATTTGTGGCACGACCTTTCACTTCCTGATGAATTATTGTGTCTTAACTACTTATCTTGTGCATACATATCAAAAACTCACTTGACATAATGGTTCATTTGCATTCTCTGTTGTAAATTACATTACCAACAGCTTAGTGATATAATTAAATTTTAGCATTACCAACTCTGGAATTTTTTCCTTGATCTTTTCATTATATTAATACTTTGATGGCTTTGGAACACTTTTGCGTAAGTTTCTGAAGGAAGGGAGAATGTCTCAATGTGTAATACTTAAAATCTAGCCTCACTGGAAATTGATGACAAATTTATGTTAGTGCAGATCTCCTCTTTGAAAGAATGTATCTGCAGGTTTATTTGCTTTATTTTCTCAGAATTTTGAATGAAAAATTATCTCTATTGAATTCTGAACCTGAGTTCTTTTTGAGATTGCTGAAGTCAGAATTTCACTTCACAAATTCTGTGGTAAACTGTTTACTGTGTTTTGACAGAAGATAAAGGTTTTATACTTAATTTTTACTTACTTTTAGATCAAGAAAGCCAAAATGTATGCTTGCCATTGCAGAATAATACTGCCCTTTCGTCTGACGGGTGTTGCAGTTATAAGTGCTTTGCTGAAACTGAACCAATTAACAGATTCACAAATACTCTTTTCTTATTTTTGTATTTTTGTTTGTTACATTTATGTTTATTATTTTACTTTGATTAACTGAAAAATTGTCACAAATTAAGTTTGCCGTGATTTTGTGCCAAAATAGTTTTTGACATATGCTTGTTACAACTCCCACTGTGCTATTCTGTTTTTATCATTACGTCAGCAGATTGATGAAATAACATATCATGGAAGCATGTTGATTATTTTTTTCTTAACTGAAGGGCTATTTATAAATGTGGGCTGCTGGTGCAGTTGTGAGCAGGCACAGAGCTTGGCAGGGTATAGCATGAACGTGTCCTGATATGCTGAATTGGTCATGGGGTCATTTCTCCTAAGTGGGAACTGCCCACTTGCTAGCATTTGTCAACAGGAAAATGCCAAACATAGGGTTCCCATAAAATGAACATGACAAGCTTTTGGGAAGGAAAGAGAAAGTTTTATGTTTTTTTTTTTTTTAAATTATTATTATTTTCTAAGATTAGTACTATTGAAATTCTAGCAGGTGGCACTTTCATTCCTTCCCCCATCCCCTTTCTTTCTTTCTGTGTTGACAGGGTAGAGACAGAAAGGTTTGTCGTGTACTTTGGGTAAGTGCAGTGAACTGTGGTTTGTCTTCAGTGAATCAATGCTTTGTTTTACAAGTGGTTGGTTTGGACAGAATCTGTCTTTATAATTTCTTTTCCTCTCAGGAATCATGTCTTTTGCATCTCTTTATACAATGCATGCCTGCCCTTTGGTGTTTAATTTGATGGCACGAGGTTCTGGCTTGAAGGCATTTCTTTATTGAGGATCTGTAAATGATGAAAGTTATGAGCATGGCTCAGTGTTTGATATTTGAGCTTTTGATGCAATAATGGATTAGTTGTTTTAAACTGCCACAAATACAGTTTGCTGCAACTGAATGACTGAACTGACTAGAATTATAGAAAAGTTTTCTGTGGTCAAAGATGATATCTTGTTTTTAATAATCTACCTTTAGTTTATGTTAACACAAGTTATCATGTCTGCTGACATATTTTTTTAATGTGCAGTAAACATGACATGTTACCCTGTCAAATAGATATTTCCTGTTTTGCATCTTGTGTCCTGCCTGTAGGCTTTGCTACAAGATACATTGCTATTTATTTTTGCCTGTATGTGAGCATTCCAGTTATTTATGGAGTGTTTCTGGAAACAGTTCTGGAACTGATTTCAAATATTGGATGTAATAGATCACATTTATTTCTACCTGAAGGAGTGTTTGATGAAGTCTGGATTGTAGTATGGTGAAACCATAAAAATATTTACAATATATTGAACCAAGATTTCATTGAAATTTTCTTCCAGGAAACACAGAATATGCACAGGAATCTAAATACATAAAACACCATGTAATAAGCCATACCGAAACTGTCAGTCTGAAGGTGCATTCTTGATGGATCCTTCAGTAGTATGTTTTCTGGCATTTTTAATGTAATGAACTTAAAACAATGCCTTTGAAAATTACATATGAGGAGATGAATGCAAGAAATGTGCAAGGTTTCCTTCTCTTGTCAGATATGGCCCATTCATGTCCCTGACTAAGAACAAGCCCGTGTAGCGGTAGCTTGGGGAGAAAAATCCTCCACCAGAGGAGCACTATTAGATCGTGCCTGCACTGTTCACCATATGCTTTTAGGCAGCAGGTTGGTGAGTAAGGGAGGAGAAAGGGAATGTGTCTGAACTACTGAGAGTAGGTCCAGCACTTACTAGAGCCTGTGGATAGCATCCACATGACAAGGCAGGTTAACACACAATTGAGGATGAAATCCAAGTCTGGAGGGGCAAGTCTCTCCTTATTTGCAGCAATAGTAAATTTTGCAGAAGAGGTTGTAGTTGTCAAAGTAACACCTGTTTGTTTAAATGATTTTGGATTATCCTTTATGTCTTGATCCAAATACAAAGTAATGCTGAATGTAACTCCAACTTTTAGCTGCACGATTCTGTTTCTTTTCCTGTATGTGGTGTGCACGTGTGCCTAAAAAACCCCAGAATCATCAAATATAAAAACTAATTGGAAAACAAAGTTATTTTAAGAACAGGTTTTTTTTTACAAATTGATAAAACATACTGATGTGTCTTTCGTAATTTATTTCAGTCTTTTCAGGTAATTGTTTTAATAATTTATTAATAAAATTCATCAGTATTCGTATCTCCTTCACATAGGTGTGGATTTACCTGCCAAACAGAATTGTCACTCAAAAAACACTCTTACCTTCCTTTCTCAGGGTCAGTGTGGAAAATCAAATACTGAAATACGGGTTTACTACTTGTGAAATTATTATTTTGGAAAATGATGATCCTGGAGGAGTGTTCGAATTTTCTCCCTCTTCCAGAGGTCCCTACAGTATCAAGGTAGGTATCTGAGTCATTCGTCTTAACCATTAGGGATAACTTAGTGAAAGCAGAGTGCTAGAGAAAAGCTGGATTTTCTTTTTTACAGGAAGGGGAGTCTGTTGAACTGCAGATTGTCCGCAGCAGAGGAAATCTCGTCAGGCAGTTTCTACGCTACACTGTAGAACCAAGAGACAATAATGAGTTTTATGGAAGCACAGGAATTCTGGAGTTTAAGCCTGGGGAAAGAGAGATCATAATTACTCTTCTGACAAGGCTGGATGGTATTCCAGAGGTAAAAATTAATATTTTTTTCCCTTCAGATTGTGTTCACGGGCATATTAGTTTGTCACTTATTAAGATACAAGCAAATACATAGGAGCAGAACAAGTGTGTAATGGCTTTTCTGCAGAATGTCTTCCCGCCCTCCAAACCAGGGATGCCTGGATAAATAGGTGTCTTTGGGTTTAACAGTCCTCAGTAGAGGACTTGAATTCAATTCTATTTCTGTGAATTGAAACAGTTGTGCTTTGAATCCATGTAAGTTTTTAACATCTGTGACATTCTGTAATATAAAGTGCCATTGTTCAATTTAACTCTGCGTGAAAAACAACTTGCTTTTGGGTTTTTTTTTTAAATTATTTTTTTATTTTATTTTTTTTTTTCTAGTAACCATCCCCAGTCTAGACTAATATTGGCTTTATGTATGTGTAGATTAAATACTTGTTTTAATGTTACTTGGAGCATTCTTTGTGATCTTTTTGCAAGAAATATATGAAGTAGAAAGTCCTGTTACGTTAATAAAGCAAGCTGATATGTTCTTTCTAAATTAGCATGCTGTCAATGGCTGTAAAATCTTTGCTTTGCTGTTACAAAGCCAGAAAAGTTAATAAATCTTATAGAAAAGGAAACTTATTTTGAGGGATTATTACAAATATATTTGTACTAGTAAATTGATGTGATTTAAGTACACAAAAGAAATCCTTGCCTATAGCAATGCCAGAATTTTGGAGAAAATGATCCTATCAGAGATAGACATTTCTAATTATTTCTTTGTTCTGATGGCAATGTACAAACACATAATGCATTTGAAAGTGTGTGTGATTTCCTTATGTTTAAATTTATATCTCTTTATGCCAGGCTAGGGACTGTGGGTGTTGGCCCATTTGTCTTAGATGTGAATATTGAATGTGTATTTTTATTCTGACTGAGTTTCCCTCTTCTAGCTGGATGAGGTATATTCTGTGGTACTCAGTGGCTACAGTGAAATGCCAGGCAAGCTGGGGAATGCCACAATGGTCAGCATAACAATTCTGAAGAATGATGATCCTCATGGCATCATTCAATTTCTACCCGATGAACTATCAGCAACAATAAAGGAAAGTAAAGGAGAATTCATCTACACTGGTAATTCTTTTTTATTAGAGTTACTGCTTTATCTGCTGTCTGCCCCTGCAAGGCTTCTTTTCCCTATTTCACCTTTCTAGGACAATGTCTGACTCAAGTCTCCACTCAGGAGTTTCCAGAGTGGTAGAGTGACAGCAAGATGAGCAGTGGAGACTGAAGTGGAGAAGGATGGGCCTGGAAAGCCAGAGGGATCAATCCAGTAAAAGAAATGGCTAGAGATATGCCAGACAGGAGGGACGGAGTATTGATGTATGTGCAAAGTGCAACCTGGAGGTAGTAGCTCTGTTTGTGGAGCATGAAGAATAGGGTGCTATGTGAGAGAAGAATAGAGCTAAATCTTCAGATGGATGACTTCAATATATCTCTCTCTATTCAATATCAAGCATATTTACAGGCAAAAAATAACAAATCTGAGCAAGTTTGAACTGCTTTAATGGTGTGTCTTTCTGTGTCCTTTCATGTAGTGCTCTCACAGGTTGTTAGTTGTGCAAGAAGTGGATTCAGTTACTATTTCCTTTCCTTTTTCTTTGTTTCAGCTTTGCTGACCTTTTATTTTTGATTTGTGTTGTTCTGAAGATGCACACTGACTGTCTATGTTTGCATTTTTTAGCTGCTTACAGAGTTGTAAGACACCAAGGAAACTATGGCAATGTTAGTGTGTCTTGGGTTGTTGACCCAGCATGTACCAGTGACATCTATCCAGAAAAAGGGACTATTTTCTTTGATGATCTGGAGTTTTCAAAAAATATCACTGTTTACTCACTGCCAGATGAGGTAAACATTTTTACAGTGTTTTTGTGTGAGTATAAGGGACAAAGAGTAAGCGCTGAAACATTACAATTTAAGGAGAAAGAAGGAATGTCTGTTTTTTAAAAGCCTGATAAGTATTTGTAGGAAAAATCAAAATAACTTGGGTAAAACTGAGATTACTTCAGCAAATCATAAAAGAATGTGGGAAGCTGTGCATACCTATATACAAAAAAGAAGTTAGAAGCTGAGAGTGGTTGAATGTGGTTAAGTTATAGAAAAGTTAATTTGAATAAAACCCTTGTTTTGATAGCAGAAATCTTAATTTTTATTTTTAATGCTGATATATTTGAATTAATATAAGAAAGAATAAGAATAGTCAATAATAATTAGAGGTATAAAAATAAATTACGTGTATCAGAAGCAGAAAACTTCAAGATAACTTTTGGGTTATATGCACAACAGCAAAGATGAGGGCAGTTATTTACATGGATTTTAGACAGATGATGATTTCTGTGTAACTGTATGAACAGTCATTTGTCATCCCTCTTGACACACTTAAGGATCAATACATTAAAATCTCTGGTTTGTTAACCCCCTCAGCTGTTAATTTTAATTTCCTCATTGTTTTGTATGCAAGAAATTATTTTGTAATACTTCCTCTTTCAGGTACCTGAAGAGATGGAAGTATTCATCATCAGCTTATTCAATGCTACTGGAGGAGCCAGGCTGGGCAATGTAACCAGTGCAATTTTACAAATTACAAGGAATGATGATCCCATTTATTTTGCAGGTTAGATAATATTGTTTTTTAATGTAGAATACATATACTACCCCAAACAGATTTTAATGAGAGACCAGATCTTTGAGAAATCCAAAGGAGCTATTATAAAATGTTCATGTTTTTGTTGTCTTGAATTTGTATTTGTTTCCTTCAGAACCTTCTCTTATTTTATTTCATTATTCTCTTCATTGATGCTGGGATTGGTTAGGTGGCTAAGTACAACAATAGTCTCCTGTACCCACAAATATTTCCATGCCTTTACCACATAAGCCTTCTCTGTCACTGAGAAGAAGGGGCCTCATGAGGAGGATTAAGAAAATAGGCCACATGCAAGAAGCTCAGGCTTGAACCCAGGTGGATTTGTTGCTTGTGTATTTTCAGAACCTCTGACAGTGAGCGTTAAAGAAGGAGGTGTTGCAAACTTTACAGTCCTAAGGAATGGATCTGCTGATGTTGCTGTTGCTGTCCAGTATATTACTGTTAATGGAGATGCAACAGCTGAAGAGGGAGACTTTGTTCCCAGTGGAAAGAGCAGTGCCATTTTGTTCGATGCTGAAGAAAGAGAGCAGAACTTATCTGTGTATATTAATGATGATGATACTCCTGAAACTGATGAAACATTTTATATCTTCCTTTTGAATTCTACAGGTAAAAGTAGTGATTTGATCTATGTTTAGTAACTCTCTTTTTTTTTTGCTGCAATTTTTTACCAGCTTGGTCTTATTGTAAAGCAATATATAAATGCCAAGTGTTATATGAGTAAGGTTTGTTTCAACATCTCTATACAATTCTATACATTTCTGTACATTCTATACAATTACTGTGTTTGGATTTTCAACTTCAATTGTTTAACTGGAAACAAAATTCAAATGATACAGCTGAAACCTTTCCTGCAAAAAAACCTAGAGTGAAAGTCTCTTTTCAAACGTAAATGCTCCAGATTAGGTGGGGTTTTGAGGACAGAAATACAGGGCTAAAGAATGTTAGTACTGCAACAGTCTTAGGGAAAGGGATTCTTTTAGATTTTTTGTTATGCTCCAGTGTATCCTACACAACTGCCTGATCTTTGTAAAAACAAACAGAACTGCCTTATTTTAGAGGAAGACCATGAAAATCGGCCTCTTTATTTTTGTAGTAGTGCAATGTACGCATACCTTTTTTTCAGTCTGACATTAGCTTTACAAGGCTTAATTGACAGAAGAATGTGTGTTAGAAATTACCCAGTGTACCACCAGTAAAGAATGTGTTTATTATCTTAGAAATTACATTGTATTTTTAAAAATAATATTTTTAAAAGGTTATTATTTAGCAGGAAATGATACAAAATTATTCAGCACATTCCTATTTTGAAATAGACATCATCTGGAATAAACCACCACTGCTGTGTAATATGGATAAGAAAATATAAGTTAAATGTGAGAAATACATAAATTTTCCTGGGCTATACCTACTTAGTAAAGACTCTTTCCACCTCTAGCCCTGTGAAAAATCGTGGTGTAGTGGGAGAGTCATCAACAATTATGTTAGCAAATTTTAATGATGTACTGTCCTTCAGGTGTTATTATCATCTAGCTGAGAGGTAATAACATGCTGTGAATGCACTGCGTATCTTTGCAATGCAAATCAAAACTGAACTGAATAATCTGTCAGAATGAGGACTAGGACTTGAGGGACTGTGATTTAATAAAGCAAAGGAAAACTATCACAATTAACCATCAGACTATACCTTCTCATTAGACTGTGTGGTAGGTTCACAAAGTAAAATGCCTACCAGGGATTCAATTCAAATCAGGAAATATAAGATTAGATTTCTTCATTTAGACATGCATACTAAGTGTCTTAGCCCTCATTACAGTCTATAATGATCTGATCCACAGTCAGTGAGACTAAGAGAGTGCTTCAGGTCACACGAAAGTGGACACCCTGTGGCTGGTCTGTGAATTGCTCACAAGAGTCCATTGATCTCGAACTGCATCTTCCCTAGACATTGGTAGCAGACAGCCAGAGAATTAGAGGGCAATTTTCAGCAATTACTTGAGTATAAGGTAGCTTATGTGTTTCCTGAGGTCAGCGGCCATTCGCTCTGGTGCCTGGGTCTCCTACAGAACATCGGCCTTATGGAAATGATTGGACAAAGCCATTCTTCTCCCTTCTTAGATTTTCCCTTGGGTGATCTCGTACTATTTACTAAGTTTCTTCAGGGTCTACTGGTATTTTCTCTTACCACTTGTTGTGGTTTAACCCAGCAGGTAGCTAAACACCACACAGCCATTCAGTCATCCCCCTTGGCCCTGTAGGATGGGGGAGAAAGTCAGGGGAAAAAGAAAAAGTAAAATTCATGGGTTGAGGTAAAGACAGTTTAATAGGACAGAAAAGCAAGGGAAAATAATAATAATGATAAAAGATTATACAAAATAAGTGATGGACAATGCAATTGCTCACTACCTGCTGACCAGTGCCTGTACTCCACTGCCAGAGGGATTGAGAAGAATGTGTTAGCAATGTCAGTTGTGCCATACCACTTGGCACTTGGCTGCCTTTGACTCCAGTTGGTACTGAAGTTAGAGCACGTCTGGCATGGCAGCACTCAACAGTGGAGTGACTTCGTTCAGGCCACGATAGTCTACTGTTAGCCTCCACTCTCCATTAGACTTCCACACTGGCCATATGGGACTGTTAAAGGGTGAGTGGGTCTTACTGATCACTCCTTGGCTCCTCAGTTGGTGAATGAGCCCATGGATGGGGATCAGAGAGTCTCTGTTGGCGCGATATTGCTGCCAGTGCACTGTTGTGGTGGCAACTGGCACCTGTTGTTCTTCGACCTTCAACAACCCCACAACAGAAGGGTCCTTTGAGAGGCCAGGCAAGGTAGACAGCTGTTCAATTTCCTCCTGTCTCCAAGGCAGCTACTCCAAAAGCCCACTTGTACCCTTTTGGGTCCTTGACATACCCTCTCCTGAGGCAGTCTATGCCAAGGAGCCTCGGGGCCAGTCACAATGGGGTGCTTTTGCCACTCATTCCCGGTTAGGCTCACTTCGGCCTCCAATACAGTCAGCTCTTGGGATCCCCCTGTCACTCCAGCAATGCTGATGGGCTCTGCCCCGATATAGTTTGATGGAATTAAGGTGCACTGTGCACCAGTGTCCACTAAAGCTTTATACTCCTGTGGGTCGGACGTGCCAGGCCATCGCATCCACACAGTCTGGTAAGCCCGGTTATCCTTTTCCTCCACCTGGCTGGAGGCAGGGCCCCTCTAGTCCTGGTTGTACTATCCGTTACTCACTTGTAAATATGAATCAGAAATCCCTTTATTAAGATTGGAAGTAGGATCAGCTCTTCTGCTCTGTCTGGGGAACTGCTCGCTGTAAAGTGGTGCAGCAATTCTCCTGAAAGAACTCTCTTGTCGTTGCTTTTCCATTCGACTCACATACCTGCACCTCTAGGGTCGAGGTAGGTTTTCCTCATGTCCTCTCTGTGGTCATGCAGCTAAAGCCACAGGGTGGCCCGTGCTGTGTATCCACTATATCCTCTCTCTTGAGCAGGGGGTGCTGAGATACGGGTCCATATGGGTGGCGAGTAGGGCATATCCTCTCTGAGTTGCTGGGACTCCCAGGAGAGCTCCTTCACAGCTGAGACAAGGAAGAGATACTTTCTTCATATTCCCAGAGTTGGCCAGCGCCTCATCCACTGCTGGTGCCTCTTCATCTTTCCAGGTCATTAGTGCCACTGAGTTTGCATGCAATGATGGTGTGCTCGATACAAACGAACCCCATGGGTTGTGTGTGTTTGACTTCCTCGGGATCTTTGGATGACTGTCCAAGTCACCATAAATCACCCCAAGCACGGCTAATTCCCTCGGGTACTGGCTGCCTCTCTCCATGGTGGTCCATTTGCCTGGGTGACATATAACAGCTTCCTTGAAAGGGATGCCTTTCCTTCACACTGGACAGGAGTCACCTCCAGAGGCTGAGGGCTTGTGTCCCTTTTCCAATCACTTTGTCAATGCCCCCTTCTCTAGAAAGGGATCCCAGCTGCTTGGCTTCCTTCCCCTCTAGTTCCAGGCTACTGGCCCTGTTATCCCAGCATTGGAGCAGCCAGATGACAATGTGCTCACCTGGACCACGGCCAAAATCTTTTAATGTATTTTGCAGCTCACTCACGGTGGGGATTGGGTGGTTTCCATCTCGTTTATGAGTTCTTCTTCCTCCTGTCCTCGTGATGGCCTTGCTCTTTTAATCATCTCCTTCTAAACAAGCTGACTTTCACTTCCAAGATTTCTCCTTAGGTACAGGAGTGACTGGTACTGGCATGGGTTGGTTCTCTGGTTCAGCTGCAGTGTCTGTCACCAGGGTTGGAGTGGCCCCAGTACTCTTTGCAGGGCTGAATCTCTGGATGATATTCTTAAATAGTTGTTTAACCCTAAACAAGGCTTGAAACACATCCAGGAGACACAGCAACAGGAGCATGACGGTTTGAACTTCCCAAGGATATCCAAAATTCTGAAGAGCAGTTGTAACTAGCCTGGAGGAGAAAGGGAAGGTGAAGGACTGGGGGTTAGTGTTCCCCCCTGTCTCCCCTGTAGACTGGTTCTCCAAGGAGAAGAGGTAAAAACTGTAATTATTAATAGTTTCTGAGATATGTCTCCGAAAGTATGGGGATGACAGCAGTGCTGAGCACAATCTCATGGCCAAAAATTTTATCCCAGCAAAAGCCACTGTTGCACAGTACAGCAAAGCAATAACTTTAATCCAACTCCCAGAGGAGTTAAACAGCACATAAATTCTGATAAACAGTATATGCTGCAAGTAAGGTGTTACATACCACAACTCTGAGAACAAGCACAACTGTGAGAGCAAATAAACCAACGGGTGTGACCAGCAACTGTTAAACCAGTACAATGAATGCTTATCACAAAATTGTTTTAACACACTCTGGTCAGATCTGTCATTATCTCAAACCCTTTGTGCCTCACATTGGGTGCCAAGAAGGACTGTGGTAGTTTAACCTGGCAGGCAGCTAAACACCACACAACCGTTCAATCACCCACCACATCCCAGTGCGATGGGGGAGAGAATAAGGAAAAAAAAAAGTAAAATTAAAATTTGTGTGTTGAGATAAAGACAGTTTAACAGGACAGAAAAGGAAGGGACGATAATAACAATAACAATGATAATAACAATATTAAATAACAATAATAACAATAACAGAATATACAAAATAAGTGATGCACAATGCTATTGCTCACCACCCGCCAACCAAAGCGCAGCCAGTCCCCAAGCAGCGGTTGTTCCCACCCTGGCCAAGTACACCCAGTTTATATACAGAGCATGAAATCATATGGTACAGAACATCCCTTTGGCCAGCTGAGGTCAGCTGTCGCGGCTGTGTCCCCTCCCAGCTTCTCACTGGCAGGGCATGAGAAGCTGAGAAGTCCTTGCCTAGTGTAAGCACTGCTCAGCAACAACTAAAACATCCCTGTGTTATCAACCTTATTCTCATGCTAAATCCAAAGCACAGCACTGTACCAGCTAATAGGAAGAAAATTAACTCTCTCCCAGCTGGAACCAGGACACTGCTCTATTGGGAACATATGACGGCTTTCCTTCTGGCACACTGGTCCTACAGGAATGCGTAGCTGCAGGCTCCCTTTGCTTCTGAAAGGAGGGTCATATCGTGAGCCTCTCTAGAATCACTAAGAATACATAATATTTCTATACACGTTCCTGAAAGCAAAATTATTTTCTTTCTATGATCTATTGCATATATTGGCCTTGATTGTTACATCCCTTCTGAAAATTATGTTGGGCTGCTTCACATCAGAGAAAATACAAGTAGCAGTATATGAAGTTAAAGCTGTAAAAGCATTGTTTACTTTGGAACAAAAGCTAGTCGAACACTTAAACAGGGTGAAAAATGGGATGGAATGGAAACATGATGTACATCTGAGGACATAAGATGGGTGTTAGAATGTCCCTACAGTGCTAATATACACACAGAAATCCTGCCAGCGTCCGCTCTGCTTCACAGGTATCTTATATTTTATCCTTTCATATAGGCTGTGATATGGGTATGAATAAACCAGTAGACATTGTTCTTAGCTTGTATTTAGTTTAAAAGCAATATTTCTATTCTAGATCTAAACAAGAGCTGGGATATCATTACCTCCATTTCTGATTCCAGTTTTAATAAAATTATTCACCCTTTTTTTAGGGGATACTGTTATTTATAAGGCTGGAGTGGCTACAGTTATTATTGAAGCAAATGATGATCCTAATGGAATTTTCTCCCTGGAACCTGTAGAGAAGCCAGTGGAAGAAGGCAAAAGTAATAATTTTTTGTAAGTGACTTTTAAATGATACTTTTTCACTTTTTTGGAAAGATCTAAGTGGTACTTTATGGATGGTACTTTGATCTAACCTTGTACCAGTTTGCACTGATAAAAATGTGTTAAAGGAAAATAGCTTTACTAAATTTTGGATTAAATGATTTGTAAATGTTTTGAAGATGTGAACTGTCATATTATCAAATAGACTGCATATTAAAATATATGCAGAAAATCATGTTAAAATACAAATAAATAAGACTACAGCATTGTTGTTTTCTCATATTCTCAGTAGGCTTTAGACACAGAAGAATCTTGATGATTGAGCAGAATATAACCTGAACTAATGGAGAAGTAAAACATCTTCTCAAAGTACAGCTAAATATGGCTACGTGGTTGTTAATTTCTTTTTGCACCCTACTTTGAAGCCATCCCCTAAGAACAACCTATATTACTGTGTTTTTTCTGATAGCTTGTTTTTCTTCTATCTGTTAATTACAGATGGAAGTCTATACTCAAAATCCAGATGTGCTGTCTTCTAGACTGAAGATACTCTTCCGTAGTTTGACCTCTGAAAGTATTTTCCTTCCAGCCACTGGGATGTATTCAAGAATGGGAAGGGTTAAGAAATTAATTGGCTTGGCATCTTACCATTTTATGTTCAGGATGGAATTATAATTTGACAAAAATACTGATTTTTCATTAAGAAACCTCTAGGCATGATATAAAGAGAAGTTCACAGTAAATGTGATAGTGTAAACAGTTCCACATTTGTTTAGTTATCTTATATATTTTCATTTTTTGTTTGTTTTAAGGCCTTGAAGCGATGCTTATGACTGTGAATTGGGTCTTTATGCTTGTGTTACACATCTAAAGAATGAAAATCCTTGGGGAAAGACCATATTGAATATATTGTGTGTTTGGTTTTGCTAAGCTGCTCCTTGGGGTATCTTTTTCTGTCCTTTATTGTCATATTTGCAGGATAAATTGTTTTGATTTGATGGTGTGAAGAGGCTTGCTCAGTCCTCGTTGATAACGTTTATTTACTAGGGAGCTGTCTGTTCCATACCCTCATGGCTTTGGCTGTTATGTAGCACATAACAAAAGGGTCAGAGTAGCATGTAAGCTAACCACTGAGAACAGCCATGGCAGCACTGGGGTTTCAAGGGAGTAATTGGAGTTACTGCAAACGTGCTGCACAGCTGGGGCAGAGCGCCCTGGTTAATGGCAAAAAAAGAAAAAACTTTTGGAAGCAGAAACAACATAATTGTGTTGCTGTGCCTAGGCTAGTTATGCTGAACTAATTTTTCAGCCTGTTATAATCTCTTTGGACACCATTTTGTTTTACCAGGCCAACAGAAGCACGTTTTTTATATATAAAGCACACTTTGTTAATAAAGGCACTTGATGCTTCGGTTTATATTTATAATGCCTTTGGGAAATTGGTGGAATTATATTAACAGATAGCTGTACAAAAAAAAATATCTTTTTTTTTAATTTACTACACTCTTAATCTGGAATAGCCACAGATTTCTGAAGGACATAGAACATAACTCAAATTTAATACCAATGTAAGAAAGAGTTTAAGGAGTCTTGATGGTTAAAGGGAGAAATGTTTGTGGTTAAAGGTAGGTGATTCTCTTTCTTATCTAAGGGTGGCCAGGTATATACATTTTAATGTTAATTTACTGAACTATTATATATTTGTATTTATTATTTACATAATATAAGTGCAAGAAGAACTGATGTTTAGCTTAACAGTACTACTTTGCGTGGCCCTGCATTGGTTACTTTTTTCCTAAGGTACCTGTGGTACACCTGGGAGTAGAATTATACTGTGAAATTGCGTGCCTTCAAAGAGGACTGTATTATCATTCATGCTTGTGTTTGTTGTACGTGGTCAGTTAGAACCTTGTATATTATTTTTCACAGTAAGGAAGATCAGTGTAATTGTGTCTTTCCTTGCTAATGAATGCTGGTGCATACCTGCCAGGAGGTTCACTCTTTCTGTTATCACTGAACAGGGTTTTGAGACATAGAGGACACTTTGGCAATGTCTCGTTGACCTGGCAGCTGTTTGATAATGACTCTGCGCTGAGGCCAGGAGAAGAGTTCCATGAAACTTACGGGACTATGTACTTCATGGATGGTGAAGGATCAAAGCCAATTACGCTCCATGCTATTTCAGATAGAATTCCTGAATTCAATGAATTTTACATTCTAAAGTTGGTAAATGCTTCAGGTATTGTCTTCCATATCAGCATTCATTCATATGTGGTAGAAAAGAATTAGTTTAATCAATCAAAAAGAAACCAACCCTGGAAAGAGCTTTGCCTTGAATCATGTCTTGATACCCTGTACTTTTCTGGTAAGGTTTTAGGTTTTATTTTTCATTTAATCTTAATTTAGGTATATGAGTGCAGGATGCCTCTTGGTGATTTCAGAGATATAGATCTTCATGTACCTGAAGACAAAATATAGCTATTAAAGGCTATGCATGTCTACCAAAATGAAGGTTGGTTGGTTGGTTTGCTTTTTTCTAGAGGAAGTAAAATACTTATAGTAATTTAAATCATACGAAGTGGTAACAACTGCTACAGGTCTGCTACTGAGCAGAGTTCCAAATCTCCTGGTCTCATTCCACCTCAGTACTATTTATGGTCTTCTGTGCCCAGATGCAACTGAAAATATGTGTTTACCTTTCCTGTAAGTGAAATCCATATGCATGTACAGAAAAATTCCTACTTATGAAATAGGTAGATCTACATTCACATCGTGATCTTTGTATCATGAATTCTTACTGTGCAGAAATAGGTGACTAATGGCAGGACATGGCAGCAATTTTAACACACAACTGGTTGCTGATTTTGCAAGGTATCTGCTTCTGTTTCAGAGGCAATGGGCCAAATTTTGCCATTCCATATTCGTGTAAATCTTGGAGTAATGAGACAACTGAATTTGGCCCCGTGTTTATCAAATGAATCAAAGGTAACCTATGTCATTGACTAGTTCAGAAAAATGGGAGCTAATCTTGTTTTAGCTGAAAGACAACTTTATGTTGTGCGGTTAAAAAATAACATACTGCTTTGTTTTCTATGAAAATTGTGTCACTATAGTGTTTTAAAAGCAATAGACTCAAATTATGTTATTTTTAAATTAGGGCATTTTCTGAGACAGAGGCTCTTTAAAGAAGATTTACTGCTTTTTAGAAACATATTTTATTAAAAAAACTTTAAATACTTAGTAACTTTTTTCAGACTGTGTTGTTTGAAACAGACCATTAACTTTTGCTCTAACTTCTATTATATAGGTGGGTCTCCTGGTCCTGGTGGTCAGTTATCTGAAGCAAACCTTGCTGTAACCGTGGTGATCCCATTCAATGATGACCCTTTTGGAGTCTTTGTTATAGATCCAGAGAGCCAGGACAGAGAGATAGTGGAAGATGTTGTTTCTGAAGATGATCTTTCCTATATTACGGACTTCACCATCTGGAGACAGCAAGGCACCTTTGGTGTTGTCCGGTTAGGTTGGGAAATACTGTCTAGTACGTTCCAAGCTGGACTGCCATCAATGGTAGACTTCTTGCTGCTGGGTTCATTTCCAAGTTCAGTACAATCCCAGCCTCACATGAGGCGCCATCACAGTGGAACAGATGCTTTGTATTTCAGTGGAAAAGAGGATGCATTTGGGATTATTGGTCCGGAATACCCATACAATGGAAACACTGCAGTAACCAATTTTACATTTTCTGCGTGGCTAATTCCTAACGTCAGTACTGATGGTTATATAGTTGAAAAGGATGATGATAATGGAACCTTGTATTATGGCGTGAAAATCCAAACAAATGATTCTCATGTTTCTGTAGTGCTTCATTATATGGCGTTAGGATCCAATATGACATATATGGCTAAAGCAGCAGTCCTGAAATATCTGGATGAAAATACTTGGTTTCACCTTCTTATTACTCTGGATGAAAGTATAATTGAATTTTACATGGATGGAGTTCTAGTTCTGGGAGGAATGAAGAGCCTTAAAGGAGAAGGAATTGCTGATGGTGAGCCAATAGCCTACATTTTTTCCCCATTTAAAGTTCTGTGATGTATAGAAGAGTCTAACTCCTTGACAGGTGTATGCAAGGTACTGAAATTATTATATCTGATTAGTTAATTGAAAAGAATGGATAGAAAATTCTGAGTATTTTCAAAAAACATATGGAAATAAGAGCTGGGAAAGTTCAAAAAAATTCAGAACTCTAACAGAGCTTGGATTGCAATAATTTGAAAATAAAAATTTATAATTATATATGTGTGTTTATCATGTATACATACAGTTAAATATATTTGCAGTGAATAATTTCCATAAGATTTACAGCACTGTATCTGAGAAAGACTTTATTCCTCTCAGTCTCTGAAACAAAATGCAATAATGACTCTGTATTATATTACAACTAAGCCAATATCTTGTAAGCAATAGAATTTTTCAGGGTGTAGAGTTACTTAATTATGTATTTGCATGGTATATTGAAATCATGCCTACAAGTGTAATAGTGTTCCAAGGAACATTAGCATGTGTACTTCAGGTTATCTAACTGGATAGTCCCATATGTGGTTTCAGTCATAGGTAACCGTTGTGGACATTCACTTTGAACTAGCATAGCTGTGACCAGAGAGGCGTCAGAACAAGTACTTTATAAGCTCAGATATTATGTGGTTGGAATACATTTATATTTACTCTTTCTTCTGCCATTTCCCACTCTTCCACATGCATTTTTTTTTCGTGCAGATCATCTCCATCCTTTCCAGTAGCAGTTTCACATGCTTTGGTTGGTGGGGATATTAAGTGAATGATTATCAAATTCTTGAATGCAGTCTCATTTTCTGTAATCAAAGAAGAGGAATTTAAAAAGATAGAGTGATGTTAAACGCATATACATCTACATGCCTATATATACACAAACAGAGAGTGAGAATAGAGGGGAGAATTCATTAATTGATAAGGTAGTATTTTATTTCTGCCTGTAAATTTCCAGTGGTGAAGTCTGGGAAGGAAATTTGCCCTCTGTAACAAAGTAGTGCCTTTGCAATTAGTAATTTCCATCAGATTTGCAGTACTATAGCTGAGAAAGGATTTCCCCTCATTTTCTAAAACAAAAAGGTGTGAAATGCAATAATGCTTTTGTTGCTAGAAGGATATGTCTGAGTTGTAAATTTTCTTTCGAAGTAGAGATGGCATATGTTCTGTCCGGAGATACTACAAGGGAAGGATGTCATCTGTCTCCATGTAGTGTTGGGTACTACACAGTGGCAAGCATAGCCCAGTTTTCCTCACCATCTTCCATCTTGTACCCTGGGACAATTATCAGTTGCTGTGGTTGCTCTTCTCTAGAGCTGACACTCAGTGTCATATGTATGCCAGTACATTCAAGACCACAGTTTCTTCCAACCCAGAAAGCAGCTGCAAAGAAGAGATATCTATGTGAATCAATAGGAATGAGTATGAGCTACCAGCTTCGTGTATTTGTGAAAAAGCCAGCTGTCATCCTATGAATTCCTGAGCAGGATAATTGTTTGGAGACAGAGAAATATTAATGCTGTTGTAAAAAGCATTTGGAATTTGGTGTACATTTCTGAAGTCCATGTTCCCAGTGCACTAAGGGAAAAACATGTCCAGAAGGGATAATACAGGGATGATGAGTATTATCAGAATGGATCCACTGTCCTAGCAGAGAGAGATAAAATGGGGCCTGTTTAGCAAAACAAAAGCTGAGAGGAATTGCAGTGGTGCTGTGCAAATCTCTAACGGAAAGAAAGAAGTTTCCAAGCCTCATTGAAGTAAGGGGTGGTGACAAAATGCTGGTACTAGTAGGATGAAAAACCTGAACAGTCTGGGATGGAATTGTTTGATCTGTGATGATCTACCTGTAACATGGAGATGAGGCTCGAGGAACCTCCTGATTTTGCATTTCAAGATCAATATGATTCCTAATCCAGAGATAATAAACAGTTTACCATTGAGTTTTAACAATTACAGCTATTCAGCTGCAGATTTATTACTCTGAAGAAATACAATAACATGAGGATATTTGTAATTTCCTTCTCAGGTCCAGGAATAGTGAGAATTGGAGCAGGAGTCAATGGAAGCAGTAGGTACACAGGGCTAATGCAGGATGTAAGGCTTTATGAGCGTAAACTAACACAAGCAGAGATCTATGAACTCCATGCAACTCCTGCGAAGAGTGATCTTCACCCTGTCTCTGGGTATTTGGAGTATCGGCAAGGAGAGACCAATAAATCATTCATTGTGTCTGCAAAAGATGACAAAGAGGAGGAGGGAGAGGAGTTATTCATCCTAAAGCTTGTTTCTGTGCGTGGCGGAGCTCGAATTTCACAAGAAAATACCACTGCAAGATTAAGAATACAGAAAAGTGATAATGCTAATGGTTTATTTGGCTTCACTGGAGCATGTATACCTGAGGTAAGGTGTTCATAAGGGAATTTATAGGTGAGGTTTTGGACAAAGAAAAATAAATGGCAAGACTGATTGACCTGCATAGGGCCTTGATTTCACACTGTTAGTTTTTGTAGCTAAGCAAAGTTTTTCTAGAATTTGGAAACGTGTAAGTTCTGTGAATACAGCCTCATTCTCATTGGCATTTGCAATATCGGTTTTAAAAATCGCCCCAATTTATTTTTGTTAAGAAAATTGATCTTATTGCATAAACTGAAGACTAAGGCTTAAATTTTTCTAAAAGAACACTTTTTACTTCTGTCACATCTGAGACTGGGTTGTCAATTAAAATATAAAATTTGATTTTCTTGTTTAGACAATGGATTATTACAAAGATTTTTATTCTATTTTTGTGTCACATGATGTGTTTGAAAGAATTTTACTAAAGGTCATACAAAGACAAGGTCTGATATATTTTTCCACAATCATTTGCTGCCATAAGGTATGAGGTATAAATTGCACATGAGGTGTGAATTTGGTTGATATCACAGAATTACTGAACAGTGGGTGTTGGAAGGGACCTCTGGAGATCATCCTGTCCAACCCCCCCCACCATCATCCTGACACCCACCCTTTAGATATTTATAGGTATTGATGAGATCCCCCCTCAGCCTTCTCTTCTCCAGGCTGAACAAACGCAGGTCTCTCAGCCTTTCCTCATACGGGAGATGCCTCAGCCCACGATCATCTTGGTAGCTCTCTGCTGGACTTTCTCAAGCAGTTATATTAGCTGTGCACTGATTTTTTAAAAAATATTAAATTGTTCTTTGGTGGTAGCCACCACATATGCAATATATAAACTTGCTACTTGTTTGGGGAGGATTGAAATAAACATAAATAATTTTTACTTCTTTAATTATGAGGGAGAAAGGCATGACGCTTCTTTCTATTGGTATTGGATTATTTTGGAAAACAGATTTCAGAATACTTTCCAATTTGGAAACTGTCATGACCTTTTAATTACATTCTTTCTAACCAAAGGGCTTATGATGTGTTAGAAAGCAGCCCTCTTGCCTGAGTGATACTGGTTTTCACTTCGGTTCAGTTTGCTTTCTGTGTGCCTACCATATGCTACGATAATGGATTCCTTCAGTTTCAAATGGCACTGATAATACTGTGATGCCACAGATCATCAACCAACCATGAAGCAAAATTAAAATTTTATATGGCATGTTAATTGTCTTGCACTTATCTTATGTCCATTTCACCAGGAAAGTACTGGAGGTCTCAGTGATGATGCGGATACATGTCATTGTTTTATCAGCAGTTTAGTTGCTTTATGTGTGTATCTGTTTACTAGGCAGCTGAAGCCACATGCAGTATCTGCACTGTGTTACAGAGCAGCTTGGAAATTTGGAAATTTATCTAATGTTCAAGATAGCTTTAATCTTTCTGGAAATTTTCAAACAAAATTATTTTCTAGTTTAGTTCTATGCTCATAATTTTCTAAACCACATGGTCAGTATCAAGCCCTACTTTGTTCCAAATATGTGAAATTGTTGCTGCTGAGGTCATGTCCTCTGTGAAGACAGAACTGTAAAGAGGACTCTTATACACAAAATTTTTCAAAGTTTCTTGTGAATGATAATAGTATAGTTTAATTTTCATATACCTGGTTTGGGGTTTTTTTCCCCATAGCATTTCTAGTTGGGGACTGGGGAATGCAAATCTTTCTTTAAATTATTGCTAATGAAAATTGAAATAATTGGCATTAATATAAAGCAATAGTTTTGGTTGCTTTTGACATGTGCATTTCAAGCATATTAATTCTGTCTTTGGCATGTAGTTTGGGGGAAGAGATTGTGTCGGAAACTAACGACAGGGTAATGGTTGTTGGCTTACCTTTATAGTCCATAGACAGACACTAGAAGCTGTGGCAAATTCCACTAAGATTTTTCTGATCGCCATCAAGTTGTTTCAGATTCCTGCCACTCCAAAAGTGCTGAAAGTAACATGACAGCAATTTTTTACCTGAACATTTGACTAGCATTACAGAATTCCATGTTTTGCATTTATTGCCTTGATTTACTTTGACAATGACAAACACTACAATTTCTTGCTTTCTTCCAGACTGCTGATGAGGGTTCCACTATATCCTGTGTCGTTGAGCGTACAAGGGGAGCCCTAGACTATGTGTATATAAATTACATTATCTCGCAGGTTGATTCCACTGGCATCGATTACTCTGTAACCGATTTTTCTAACAGCACTGGCACTATAACATTCCTTCCTTGGCAGAGATCAGAGGTAAACCCTACCTTCCCAATAAGTATTCATTCTGTCCTTTGCAAACCTGCCAGAAAATACCTTCTGACAATACTTGACTGGTTTTCGTACCAGAGAGTGTTTCCTTCGCATGGCTTTTGTTACATTTTGCAGGATTTTTTGCATCCCTGGCACCTAGCAAGTGATATGATAGGTGGTTATAGATCTGTGCGTATCTCAGTTCAGGGGTTGCCATGTATGCATGTATGTTTGGATGCACATAATATACTAGATATGTTTACATGTATGTATGCATAGAAAATATTTACTAGATTTATTTGTGCATATATGTATAGTTGAAGTGTGGATAGTCCTCGGCTGAAATAATGGATCCAGCTACTTTAAAACTGGAAAAAGATCAGGTTTTGATCCGAGTATTGTGACTCAGATTTATTTCCACATCAATTAAATAGCAGTCAAGTTCATTGCCACAGTCAAGTGTCTTCCAACTGCTCTGTGTCACGTTCTGTCCCTTTTCCTTAACCTGTTTCTATGAATTCAAGCCTGACCCGCAGGACAGGAATTTCACGTTTATGTGAAGAAGGGATGTGGGACCCCAATGCTGTAGAAAGTTAATATGTTTCTGTTAGTGTTTGTAAAATAGAAAGGATTAATTGTTAGCAGAAAATGCTGTCCTCGGTTTCACTTTTACCATTCTGCTGAAGTCAGTGTGGACTGACTGAAACTCACTGGCACCATTTGAAAGGATCCCAGTGGCTCCACTAGAACTGTGGATCTGGTCCCAGTTAAGCAATGCAAGTGATTAGAGCTTGGCAAAAGCCTGTGATATCTGAAAATAGTTTGTTCGTGTCACTGTTCGTTCAGTTTTCCTTCTTCACTGCATTGAATTTACTTACTGCATTGAATACAGTCATATAAAGTGAAAATTTCCAAAGCTTTTCTAGTCAGGCAACATGGTTGAGGCCTGCATTATGCTATCTAGTGGCAGAAAAGGGGTGGTATTCCCTCTTGCTCCACTTCTGTGTGGTCAAATTTATTGCCTACATACAGAGGAGTTACTGGGCAGACTAAAAAAGACTGGGAGCTGTTGCTCATCAGGTGAGGTATCCTAAGAGACTTTCCATTGATGTTCGTAAGCTACTCATTCCCATACCTCTAAATACAATCAGCTACTTAAACCTTTTATTCTACATGTTTGTCTAATCATATCACAACATATAGAAAGCTGGAATTGTCTGAGGTGAATATTTTAGCCTGTGTAGAGCAGGTTATGTTAATTAATAGTATGATCTGCAATCTCGAGTGTCAAGTGGCATAAAAAGCTTGCTTTACTTGCTCTCTAAACTGGATCAATCTCTGTAATTTCTCTTCAGAAGTACAATTTCTTCAAGATTTTGAAATCTTTCAGATACCTCACTTTCAATATACATAATTTAAACTGGTTATTTTAATATATATGTTAATAAATTGCTTGCTTGGTTATGTGTTATGTAACTTGAAGTACTTAAGAAATTATGCCTTCCATTTCTAATAGCTTGGTAACATTGTTTTTGGAATACATATTCTAAATATAAAATATTATCATAGAAGTTAAGTTAAATATGTGGAAAGCAAAAATGTTGTCCTCACTACTCTCAGAACTACATAGCAGATACAGCTGACTGACTAATCAAAGAATCTGATGAGTTAGTCAGGGTCATAAAACTCGTGATGTATGTTGCATGGTTTGATTTCTCCATGATTTGATCCTTCTCTAGGTCTTAAATTTACATGTTATTGATGATGACATTCCGGAGCTAAATGAATATTTCCGTGTGACATTAGTCTCTGCAGTGTCTGGAGATGGAAAACTAGGTTCAACTCCTAACAGTGGAGCAAGTATAGATCCAGAAAAGGAAACTACTGATATCAGCATCAGAGCCAGTGACCACCCATATGGTAACGATGATGGAGACTATACAGTCTTGTTGCAGATAATTGTGTAGGTCTAGCTCAACAGGTAAAAACTTTGCTTAGCATTGATAGTTGAGGAAGCAATGCCAAGTGTTCCACTTCATCCAACTTGAGGTTAACTAATAATTTGTCTACAAGAGTGAAAACCGAGTAATTATTCTTGAGAATTTTACGAAGAGGTATCGAATCTTCCCTGACCAAACAGGTGATGATTCCCCACTGGCAGCAAATAAAGGCTGCATGTAGTTGATCCTGTGCAAGTTTTTCTCAGATGAGAATTGCTGACGAAGAGGGACATTTCTGCATGATTATTAAAACAATAAGTAGCCAATACTATGACATAGTGAGGCTCTTTTGGGAAGAGCTGGATTCATTATTGTGCTGTGGCTGTGTCAAGACTGATACGGATATCAGCAAAAGAAGGGAAAGTACACAGCACATCCCTGTAAATAGCGTGATTGAGGCCTAAGGGCATATCAATAACTGATTTTTAATTTCAGAAATGTAACAAAATATAAATGTTATAAGTGATTTTGTTTCAACTGATTACCATAATTTAAATTTGGTGAGAGAAATATGTAAGTAACACTTCTTGTCTGCCAGGTCTATTACAGTTCTCTGTGGGGCCACCTCCTCAGCCAGGTGATGAAATGATTCTACCAGCATCTGCTGTGCCCCATATTACTACTAAAGAAGAAGTAGGACACATCAGATTATTGGTAGTTCGTGCACAAGGCCTTCTTGGAACAGTTCTGGTGGAGTACAGAACACTGCCACTTACAGCTTTCAGTCCTAAAGATTATCAGGTATGCCCATTGCCAAGGTGTGTGTTTATTTTGGAATTTAATTAGCCATTTGTCCTGGAGGTAGCCCTCAGTTTGGGTATTTTAGCCCAGCTATGAATCTTTTCAACAAAACACTTTGTTTTAACTGGTGATGTGATAAATGCATGTGTGATATTAATTTTAAAGTATATATTAGTATGTGACTTTTACCTCCTGTGTGTGCAGGATGTTTTATTTCCTAGGAAAAGTTTTAATTTTTTATTTTCTTAAAAGAGTTGTTCCTGGAGCAAGGAGGGATATTTGCTATTGTTGCTGAGTGAATTGAATTTGTATAAGCATTCGGGTGCATGTACAGGTTATGATTATGTTTGTGCATACTGGGATTTGTACATGTTCAACAAAATAACCAGAACATATCTGTGTTTGCTTCTCTAACTGATATTCATGCAGAAAAATGTAGATGAGTGCAGATGCTCATAATTCTGTGAATTTAGATGTGTTTTTCTCATAACAAAGATTCAGCAGGTATTTTAAAAGCTTAAACTGAGAATAGTGGGTGTTTTGACAAAGAAAATCAAGGTTCTATTTCTTTTTTCTTATGGATGAAAACATTAGACTTGAACAAAAATGTGAAGAGCTTTCATATTGCAGGCTGTTGTGGGCACGCTGGAATTTCAGCCAGGAGAAAGATACAAGTACATTACTGTTAACATCACTGATAATTCTATTCCTGAATTAGAGAAAACTTTTAAAGTGGAGTTGTTGAACCCAGAGGGAGGAGGTAAGGCACATACATCAATCCGTTGGTGGTATTTTCATGATCTCTACTCATCCATTAAAATCTTACCTTTCTTAGGTGTACCATTCTGTGTTATTTCTAAAGACCCCTACATCCCCCAGACAGCTGTAATTGTTCTTAACTGTTCTTCAGATAGTTTGTTAGACCACCAGATCCCAAGGAAAGTGTATTACTACCATGTATTAGGCCACTGAAAGGCAATTCCTGCTTTTCACTTTATATAATCTCATGGTGGATAATGAGAATTAAAACAATGTAAAAATATATAAATTCCATTTTTTTTTTTAAAAAAGGTCAATATTTATAAAATATTTAAGGCTAAACAGCCAAAGTGGGTTTTTTACCTGCCACCTGGGTGAAATCAGAGGAACTGTGATAAACTGGCTCATAACGTGTTCAGCTGGATTACAGCAGTAGGGGACTGTGGGTACTGAGAGGCCGAGGGAGTTGAGCTGAGCTGGAGAGGAAGCTGGTAGCTCTGTGGAGGAACAAGGAAAACCTCAAAGGAAATCTTGCTGTGAGATGCTAGTCTCAGAAGGGATGGCAAGCGTCAGTGCCCTTGCCACATAAAACCACTCATCCCTTACTGAATTTTTTTCCATTGGAGAAATTTTTTGAGGGAGATTGTAAAGCTGGTTGGAAGAAAAGAAGTAATTATAAATCTTGGCAGCCATAAACTGACTTCTATTAAGCAATCCAGAAATGTAAGTGTGGTGCCATCTGGGAAATTGTATCGTGCTACCTTGAATGAATCCAGCTCTCTACTGTGACTACATCTGTCTGTTTGGTGCAGCGTGGCCTTAGTGATGCTTCCGATAAAAACTTCAGGCTTCCCATGCATGTGGACTTTTTGATTGAATACTTGTTTTGTTAAAAAGAACCAAACTTTTCTCTTTAAATAATTTTTTTTTTTTTTTGTCAGAAAACTTACAGTTAACTTCAGATATTCACTAGGCACAAACTCTTAACACAAACCTTCTTTTTGGCTTTTCCAACACAGCTGCAACCACAAAACTTATGGTGAAGTCTCCATAAGTTAAGCTTTGTGTAGATTTTTCCAACTTTCTGACATATGTTTTCGCTTTGTGAGGAAATATGAGAAAAAGAGAGTTGGGGGCAGCGGAGGGGTTAGCCCCTGGTTTGTTTTTCCTTTAAATTCACATTTCCAGTTTCTCCATGGCAGACCTCATTTAGGAGTGAGAAAGGGGACACAAGGAGGGAAAGAAAGAAAAGAGAAAACAGAAGTTTGTGTTTTCTTCCCTTCTGACCTCCCATTGGTATTTCCAATGCCATAAATTAAATAAGACGTGGCAATACAATACTTTTTCTGACTTTTATCAGAAATCCTGTATACTTTCATACCCAGAATTGATGCCTTCTTAGACTACTTCCCTCTCTTTTTGTGTTGTCCAGAAATGTTTAAATTACTTTCTGCTTCCTCTTTATTTATAAATGTATATATGTGTATATATCTGTATGTCTGTCATCTTAAAGTTGCTGAGCTCTTTAGAAATGATGGCAGTGGTAGTGGTGATGGGAACGTGGATTTCTTCCTTCCGACTGTCCATCAACATGGTAAGCATTTTCAATTAATCCTATTTTTTATTGCTAACTGTAATATCTGTCATAAATTACTATACTGACACAACATGTCAGTGTTACTTTACTTGCATTTATTGGTGATTAATTCAGATTTATCATAAAGTTCTGTCAAAACATTCCCTTCCATTTTAATTCAGGCATAATTTCAATAGTTGGTATTTAGTGTAACAACAAAAATAACAGCTTCTATACCATCAATACTGTATTGTTGTAAAACACAATATAGTAATTCCAGAAGTTTTGTTTGAAAATTGTCAAATTTTATGGAGAGCAAAAAGCAAAGACACTTTTTTAATTGCAGCTAATTTAAAACTTACCAGGCTGTATGCTTTTATATGTGCTTTATTTTACTTTGATTCTCTGCATGTCAAAAATACTTTTAAAGAAAAGTAAGCTCTGTTAGATTTTTTTAAAGGGAATTTTCGGTAGTTTTTAATTTCTTCTCTTTAAGTTGGTTTTATGTCATGATATACAGAAAACAAAGATAATTTAATACTGAGAAAATTTAAAAAATACTAGATGCAGAAATAACATAAAATCTGAGCCCTAATCATACAGGGCTTCAAATGAAACCCTACAGACCTGAAAATGTTATATGAGCACCCATTGTCCAAACTGAATGATTTATTCGTATATGACAGCGTAATTTTCAATTTTATTTATAGATGCAAAGGATTTCTTTTTGAATCTGAGTGTATCTGTGATTTAGCCACTTTTTGGGGCTTCCTGGGTTTTTTAAAAGTACTATTTCCTTGTTCCTTATTTCCAGAAATTGTTTTCTTAAGTGCCAGGCTCATTCTGTCTCTGAGCAGCAAGTTATCTCACCCAAGACAATCTCTTTAGCAGTAGAATTTACCAGACTTTGTTTTTAATTTTTTTTTTTTCATTCCAGCTTATGTTAGGATGAGACCTGCATTCATCTGGTCTATCTGCTTACACTGTGGTTTACCATATAACTCCCCGCCATCCTAAATTCTGCTCCATTTTCATTCATTAAACCTGTAATTTTGTTTCTATTCCTCTCTTAAAATATTCATATTTATTATATTTTTTTTGTGTTGCATAGCTCCACAGAAGGGCTGCGATAACTGTGTTATTGAAAGTAATTTCCTTATCCATGTGGATAGTTATCATGCATTTAAAAAAACCAAAGACAAAACAGCATGGCTACTCCAGTCATGCTTTCCTGTGTATTTTTTGTAACATATTTCTTCAGCTGTTTTCTTTCTTGTAAGAAAAGATGCTACTAAAAAATAACCCTTTTTGGCACTTGCAATTAACAGCTAGCTTGGGAACTGCATCCCGCATCCTTGTGACTATTGAGGCTTCTGATGATGCGCACGGTGTGTTTGAGTTCAGTAGGGAGTCACTCTCGGTAAACGGAACTGAGCCTGAAGATGGAGGTAGCACTATTGTGCTGCAGGTTAGAAAGCTTCGAGTCACATATTGCTGTGCAGTCCTCTTCTGTCTCTGTTTTTACTGGGCGGTCTGTGATGTTTTTCCGTAAGTCTATAGGGTTTATAACAACATTATCATGCACCCCTCTCTGCCATTTCATACTGAGTTTTCTAATGTGTGTCGTTCAACGTGACACTAAAACGATCTAATAATAATATCCACAGGTTTAAAATTACATCTACTTGTTTACATTTGAGATACTATTATTTTAAAATAAGCGTCAATGATACAAAACAAAGCTAAGAAAGATTACACTGTTTTTTTAAAACACAAATTTATTTTTAACCCATTGTGTCATTGTCTTTACGTAATTCCAGCTCATACTTTTATGTTTTTCTTTCCTGTAGAACAAAAATATGCACATCTTTGTATTTTTTGCTTAGGTTGTGAGAACACACGGGGCCTTGTCTCAGGTGACACTGCACTGGATCGTAGTCTGTGATTTTACCAAAGACTTGATCTCTACAGATGGGGATGTAACATTTGACGTTGGCCAAGCGAGAGCAAATATTACAGTACAGGTTTCTCCTGATGAAGTTCCAGAGTTGGATGAGGTGTTTTCAGTTTTGATCATCAATGTCTCCAGTGGTCGTCTTGGAAATTACACTAATGCAACATTAACTATTTTAGCTAATGATGACCCATATGGAGTCTTCATCTTTTCTGAGCGAAACAGACCAATAAAAGTTGAGGAAGAAACAAAAAATATCTCCCTGACAATAATAAGACATGGTGGTCTCCTCGGTACAGTGATGGTAACATACAGAACTATTGGTGATGATGAAGAGTCACCCTTTCTTCCACCTGATATTGTTAGAGCAGTACAGGGAAAAGATTATATACCCATTACAGGTTACATGGTCTTCACAGCCAACGAAAGCGAGGCCACAATATCTTTGCCTATTTTGGATGATGATGATCCTGAGAGGTCAGAATCTGTTTTTGTGGAGCTAAGCAGTATTGTTCTGATCGAGAAAGTACAGGATCGGCCAAGTAAGTATCTTATACATGTAAACACTACAGTTCAAATATGAAGGCTAATATTTATATTTAACAGGATGAAATGCAGCAAGTTAAATGATAAACTTTCTACCTCTGCCAAACTCTGTATAGTTAAGAGATCTGAGTCGTCTGCCTTGTGTGATGTTGGCATATATTTCCTTTAGCGCAGTATTTTGTCAGGAGCGGATGAGCATTTCTTTATCCCTTTTGCATCACCTTATCGAAGGTCTTTCAGGCCAAATAAGTTATAGTGTTGGTTTTGCGCAGTAATACCTGTTCATTTAGTGTTGTTTCTCTATAGTTCAATATTAAGAAATAACTAAGCTAGTTTTGCTTATTGAAAGCCAAAAAAGTCTTTTAAAAATAAAGCAGTATAGAATTACAGCCTCATGTCACCTTTTTAACATAGAGAATGTTTTCTTCATCCTTTATTCAGACAAATTGAGGTCATTACAGCCTGATTTGTGCTTCAGAGCTTCTTGATATGCCTAATGGCTGCCTCCATCCCAGATTAATCTTGATATTAAGGGAAACCTCAAATATAATTCTGCTGGGAGTTTGAAATGTTATTTATATTTCATCATAGCAAGTGTAAAAATGAAATTCTTCTGAACTGCATTAATCTTACTACTGACCTTATAGGCAAATAAATAATTTCACATTACCTCACCTCTTCCGAAAATTAAGGCTTATACCCTCCACAGCAGAGTAGAATAATAAGTTACTAAAGATCGGGAATTTTCTGCCATAACATAATTCAAACACCAAAAGTATGTTGGTGTGGTTTGTAGTTATACTTGGTCCCATTCTGAAAAAGATAATTTTGTTGAAAGCTAGTGGCAACTAACCACTAAACTCACATGTATGTCTATGAGCTCTATAGCCATAGAGAGCAAGGACCTCAGGCACCCCCTCACTAAGTTTTCTTTACATTTCAGTTGTAAATTCCCCTCGACTTGGATTAGTGGGTGAGACAATAGCTCATGTAATTATCAATGCCAACGATGATGCTTTTGGAACACTTCAGCTTTCAGCTTCAGCTGTGCGAGTTGCTGAAAATTATGTTGGACCAATCATTAACGTGACCAGAACTGGGGGAATATTTGCTGATGTTTCTGTGAAATTTAAAGCTTTGCCAATAACTGCAACAGCTGGTAAGAAATCATAATAGCAGAAGTATGCAGTCTGTGGTAACGTGGAAAGAGCATACTCTATGCTTTGAGTAGTCAAGCAAACAATTGTGCATGGAATGCACTTCTGTATAATAAGTACAAAACCAAAAAAGGTTGTGAGACATTTATCCACTGTGCTTAGCAAATAGGAATCCAAGCCCTATGGGAGAAATCATGCATCAGCTTTTAGAAAGCTCTGAGACATCATCACTGAAGAATCTAGCAAGAGAAATGAGTGAAGGAATTGGGGTGTTTGTTTCCCTAGTAGCCCACCACCTCTTCAAAAAAAGAAAATAAAACCATAAAAAAATACTATTGTATTATATGTAGCTACTGTTTAGTCCTGTGTACATATTTAAACCCACCACACATTGTGTAGGTGAGCTTGTTGGAGAAGTAGTGAGAACTGGGAACTCAACTGTAAAACAGGCAAAAACCAATCAAAACCCAAGAAGACTTGAACTTTTAAAAATACAAGGTTAAGTTCTTCAGTTGGTCCCTGCTATAAAGAAGGTGCATAAAGAAAAGAGCAAACTTATGAAGTGTGCAGGGTCAAAACCACTTAGATGGTTATAAATCAAACCCACTGTCTTTCAGCTGTGTCTAAATTGAATAGGCGGGTGGTACATGCTCTGAGAACTGGTATTTTAGTTTCCTTTTTGTGTAACAGACTTTCTAAGTAAGTGTGTAGCTAGATTGATGTCAGAGTATGCCTTCAATTAGTTTCTGAAGCAGAGCCATTATCTAGTGTATCACAGCTGTCCATCTAGACCTTCTTAGAGAGAAGTTTGCCTAAATTGAGGTCCACACACAAAACGTGCCCTTTACTAAAATCCACTTTGACAAAGGTGCTTCTGTTCACTTTTATCCCTTGGAAAGCCAGAGAGCAATTAGAAATCAAAGACGGAAACATCTTGGTAATGTGACCACGTCAATGGAAGACAATAATGGGCCTTTTGTAACTACCTCTTGGCCTAACAATGCAAACTCTGTTTTGGCCAAGCCAAGTTTTATTTTAATCCATCCAGATATCAAAAAGGCAATGAGAATAAAAAAGACTGTGAGATCTGGGTCTGAAGATAAAGAAAAAAACATTAACAAATGGAGAAATGCATGTGTAAGCAAAAACAGGAGATAAGTATGACTGATGATGTTCAATACACTGATCCATAATGCATTAATATTCCGTGGTTTTTATTGTTTTGTTTTTTTCATCTACAAATCTAGGCGAGGACTACAGCGTAGCCTCATCAGATGTTGTCTTACTAGAAGGAGAAACAAGTAAAGCTGTGCCAATTTATATAATTAATGATATCAGTCCTGAAGTTGAGGAGTCATTTTATGTTCAGCTGCTAAATCAAACAACAGGAGGAGCCTTGCTTGGATCTTTGACTAGGGCAATTATCACTATTGAGGCTTCTGATGACCCATTTGGATCCTTTGGTAAATGAGTGTTATTTGCATATTTTCTCTCTTCTGTTAACACATTTACTGTAGATTTGTAGGTAAGCTGTTACTGGGCAACTGAATAAAAACTTTCAGAAGATAAAGTTGAAGCCTGGATGAAGACAGTAAAGGAAAAGATAAGATGAACTAATTAAAACATGTAATTAAGGAGTAATGGTGCTTTAGTATAACAAAAAAAAAGTATCATTTAGTCTGTTGATATAGCATGATTTTGGTTTCTCCCAATAGTGATAGATGGATTTTAGTTTACTTTTTTTATCTAAGTGCTGCATTTCTGCAATAGGTTTAAGCCAAAATCTGCATTCTAATATTTGTTGCCTAAATATTCTGATACCTTTGTTTTAATGGATAGTCAGCCAAAGCAGGTTTAAAAATCTGGGGAAATTAAAAAATGTAAAGGGACGTTAAATTATATTCTCTTATTTTCTGTCAAGTACTTTACTTTTTCTTCTGCCTATTATAATCAATAAAAGCAATTGTATATACTTTCCAAAATTAGTTTCATTACACAGGTTTTGAGAAGCGCTTTGGTGATTTAAAAAATTTAATGATATTTTACAAGTCTTTTTTGTTTGTAGTTTGTTATTTGGTGTATTTTGTCCTGCTTTTCCTTTGACTTACTCTTTTCTCCCTTCAGTACCTCACTTAATTCATCTTGTTCCATTTTGTCAGTAGAAAGTGGTAGAGGAAAGACAGAAAAAAATGTCAAATATAAATAATTCCAGATGGGTAACTAATTAACTTAATTATTAAAAACTAGAAGTTTAATACAAGGAAGGCTTTTACTTGAAACAACTTTAGCTGGAATATGTTGACTTATTCCTTCAGTAAGTGGCATGAAAGCTGCTACGGAGTTTCCTTGCTGAAGCAGCTCATGGTTAGCCTTGAACAACGGGTATGTTCAAATAAAATTTTTGGGTGAGGGCTTGATTATCATGCTAATTTAATCTGCGGATGAAAATATTAAAAGTTTGTTTTAACTTTGAACCTGATTAAAAGTGATCTACTTGCGCAAGCAAATGCAATCAAGTGAAGTAAAACTGTGTACTTCAGGAGTTGATATAATTTCAATTTTATTGTTTACGTAAAGCATCTCTCTGTGCTGTGCTTCAGTTTTTCAGATTACCGAATTCACTGTGGAGGAGCCTGAGTTTGGATCAGCAGCCATAAATCTGCCAATAATCCGCAATGCTGGTACACTTGGTAATGTTACTGTTCAGTGGGTTGCTACCGTTAATGGACATCCTGCTGATGCTGACTTGCAGGTCGCCCTGGGTAATATTACTTTTGCTCCTGGGGAAGCCATTCAGATATTGCTGTTGGAAATCCTGGCTGATGATATTCCAGAAATCGAAGAAGTAAGTAAACCAGTTATGGGTTTCTTGAATAATGTTACCGTTTAACTTATAGAAATGTGTGCAAAGAAAAACAAAGAATGTTCTGGCAGGAAGGTGTGAGAAGTTCAGATTTTACTTTGTGATTTTTGTTAGAAATACCAAAAATTGTTTAACTGCATTATTTCTTTTCCTTTTTTATTTTTTTCTTTTGAGATTGTCCATGTAGAATTAACTGAGGCCTCCAATGGTGGTACTATTGGGTTAGATGGCGTGGCAAATATTATAATACCTGCCAATGATAATCCTTATGGCACAGTTTTCTTTCATCAATCCTTGTATCGAATTCAGGAGCCACTAGAAAGAAATTTGCTTGCAAATATAACAGTCAGGCGAAGGTTTGTATAATGTTTGCTTTACTTATATCTTTTGGTTTTTTCTTTTTCTTTTTTTAGCCTTGGCTATAATTTCACCTGTCACAGTCCTCCTGTATAAGTATTTGTATCAATTTCTTGATCTGCCAGCTCAACACATTTTTATTTCATATATGTTGTTTTTGAACTAGATATCTGCTTATTAGAAATATACAAAGTACTCAAACGTAATAGACATTGTAATGTACAATCTAAACCTAATGTACACAGTGTACCTGAAGCTTCACTTTGCCTATTTAATTGTCAAGTGTCATGGTTTCAGCTGGGATAGAGTTAATTTTCTTCACTCTAGCTGGTATAGTGCTGTGCTTTGAACTTAGCATGGAAAAAAAAAATGTTGAGATAACACACAGATGTTTGGGCTGTTGCTGGGCAGCGCTTGTACTAGTCAAGGACATTTCCAGCTCCCCGTGCTCTGCCGGGTGCACAAGGAGCTGGGAGGGGAGGGGGCACAGCCGAGAGAGCAGATTCAAACTGGCCAAAGGGATGTTCTGTATCATGTAACGTCGTGCCCAGTGCGGTACCTGGGAGGGGCTGGCTGGGGGAGGGAGGCAGCGATCGCGGCTGGGGGACGGGCAGCGTCAGTCGGCGGGTGGTGAGCGGCTGTGTCGCTTGTGTTTCTGTGGGTTTTTTTTTCCCTTTTTTTCCTTTCCCTTCCTTTTCCATTTTATTATATTAACATTATTGTCATAATAATAATGATTATTATTATATATAACATTATATATTTTTTATTGTAATTATTAAACTGTGCTTATCTCAACCCACAAGTTCTGTTGCTTGTCCGATTCTCTTCCCCACCCCACAGGGGTGGGGGGGGAGTGAGCGAGCAGCTGTGGGGTGTTCAGTTGCCAGCTGAGGCTGAACCACGACATCAAGTCATTTAAACTGCACAACAGCCTGGTCCTGTGATTCGAACTGGAACACGAAATGGGTCAACCCTTGTGAGCTGGAAAGAAACAAGAAAAGGCAAACAGGTTTTATGCATGTTGTAGGGTATCCTGAGGATACCTAGGAGGAAGGACAAAAAGGTTGGGCAGCACAGGCTTTTTCTTCCTTGCCAGCCCTGAGAAGACTAAGTTAATTCCTAGAAACAAATGTTTGCAGACATGTATTCTTAACAGACTGCTACCCAAGCTATAAATAATCAAGCTTCCTATGCACCAAAAAATGACAACTCAGTTATTCTGGTAATAGCTTCAAGGGAACCCACTTAATTAGCTATTTGGAGCTTTTCAGCAATTCAGAAAGGGGTAGTTGATCTTGTTAGCTTTTATTCTTAACCCAGAAACATACAGTCATACTTCATTGGCTAACATGACTTTTTTATTTTAATGTCTTTTAGCGGGGGAAGGTTTGGTCAGCTGCAGATATTTTACAGCACTTCTGAGACTGACGTTGTAGCTCATGCCATTGAGCAAGGTCAGGATATCCTGGCCTGTTACGAGTCTCCTGTTCAAGGAATTCCTGACCAACCATCCAAGACCAGAGTGAATGTGTCGGGAGCAAGTGGGCCACTGTACGCCTGTGCAACTCAGTGCCTAAAAGAACAAGCGTGTTCAGCCTTTACATTTTCCAGTGCCTCCGAGATCCCTCTCTGCCTTTGGCTGACATCGGAGATCAGCCCATTAACTAACACTTCAGGATTCTGGACCTACAAGAAAAACATCACTAGTGCATCCGCTCTCTTTAGCACACAAGCCATTGCTGGCAGTGATTATGAATCTGTTACAAGACAGTGGGCCATAATGCAGGAAGGGGAAGAGTTTGCAAATCTCACAGTTACCATACTTCCTGACAGTCTGCCAGAGTTGGATGAGAAATTTGCTATATCCCTTTTGAAAGTTGAACTAATGAACATCTCAGCCAGCTTAAAAAACCAACCAACGATAGGACAGCCAAATACTTCCACGGTTATCATAATGATGAACGGAGATGCATTTGGAGTATTTAAGATCTACAGCCTAAGTCCCAATGCGACAGAGGAAGGTCTGTATATTGAAGTAGAAGAACGTCCTCAGACCAACGTGCAGCTAATGATACACAGGACAGAAGGCAGCCTGGGACAGGTGACAGTGGAATGGCATGTGGTTGGTGGAACTGCAACCCCAGACTTGGATTTTGTCGGTGTTGGTGAGATTCTAGTGTTCGCTGAAGGTGAGGCAAGGTTTTGGAGCAGCTTCTGTGTTATAGAACTAAAGAAAAGCAAAAAGAACCTGACAAGCACTCAATCTGGATGTTTTGATAAGCGATGTCTTATTCTTAGGTTAAACCTCCCTGAATGCTCCAGATACATCTTCAAAAGAATATAGTTTATTAGCATATGGCATTATAATGCAGAACACACACAATGATAGTTAAAAAAAAGACAAAAACCATACATAGCTAAGTAATTTTTAAAGGAATATTGCAGTATGCATTACAAAGAGTACCTTTTATCAAATAAATAAGGAATTATAATGCTGAAGATAATTTTTATATCAGTCGTAATGAAAATGAGAATCAGGCCTAAATGGTCTTTTGTTAACCTTCCGTTAATACAGTACCGCTTTTTCATGACATCTCTTTTTAGATTCTGAGATCATATTGATTTCATAACAGCGTATTAAAAAAAATTGCAAACAGGGCAACCCAGTCAATGGCAGACATTACTTAAGTACCACACAGCATGACAGATATGTTTTATATTTTCAAACTCAGAGTTGATGGAACAGTAATTTCGAAAGCGATTTATGGGAGTATAGTCAGGATTCTAGTGTGCTAGCTAGCTTGCTAAATCACACTCAGAAGATGGGTTGCCAGCAGCGATTCTGTGGCTAACATGTAATTACATTAGTGGTTATAAGTTCAGGAAAAACTCTTTTCAAAGTATTTTGAAACACAATGTAGCAAGGAGTATGTGTATCTTATAAAATTATATAATCATAAAACACAGGCTATACACATGCACTGAGCAGGAGGAGTGTGCTGTAAGTTATAATGGATTATAGAGACTGGTAATTGGTCATGTCTTCTGTTTTATTCCATCATTCCTTGATAGTCCAGAAGACAAGTAACTAACTCAGTGACAGCCCTTTTAATGCATTCCCTGGCCCAGTGAATATAATCAAATTGATTGTACATACTTGTGTACATGGGTCATCACAGAATTTATGCACTTGGCAATTTTTTTACAAGAATTATGTTCTCTTTTTCTAGCTTAAATTTGGAAGTCAGAGAACTTATAACTGAAATAAGGAATTCTAGACTTTCAGAAATTATGCCTACATTGTTAATGTCTACGTAGTATATTTAATAATTTGATAATTACATTGCCTTAAGGTAACTTTTCAATAGTAATTGAATAAAACTTCATAATGATATTCAGTGACTTCTCGACAGGTAAATAAATAAATACGCTTTGTGTCCTTTTTTGCATTTAAAAAAATTTTTTTAAGTATTTTTAAGTATTACAAAAGGAGATTATGAAGTCTTTTTAAAAGGTGGTTTCCACATGCACACCTAAGTATGTATATGTTCTTCTCCTTGTAGGGGAAACAAAAAAGATGGTCACGCTGACAATTTTAGATGATCCAGAGCCAGAGGATAATGAAAGTATTCTAATCAGCCTGGTCCATACTGAAGGAGGGAGTCGGATTCTGCCCAGTTTTGACACTGTCACAGTGATTATTCTGGCAAGTGACAATGTGGCAGGAATTATTAGCTTCCAGACATCCTCAAGATCTGTTATTGGTCGTGAAGGTGGGTTCTTTATGTTGACCACACTCTGTTTAACATTAGCTTCTGACTCCATGCTTTCTCTTGGTAATGACTCACACTGATTGCATCATTGTTCAGAGAATGCCAGCAAGCAAAGAATAACCACATACTTGGCATGTATTTCTTTGAATTTTTAAATTTTACAAGCATAGCACTTAAATCTGTGATGAGTACACCATTATAAAAATAATTTTATATATCATCACCTGTGCTTCCTTTTTTTTCGGAAGATCATGCCTTGCTTCTATTGGTATTGCATTTCAAAGCTTCTTTTAGCATTTCTTGTCTTATTCATTTATATAATTTTCCAGAACTCTGTGTAACTCCCATCATACACACCTATTAGTAGCCATGAGCAAATCTCATCTACCAGTCACTTACAATTCACTTTAAATCTTTTAGAAAATATTCCCACAGGAAGATTAGGGTCACATCTTCCCTCTTCCTGACTCAATAACCTGCTGTTTTAGAATGTACTGTTTATGCTTTTTAATGGTAGCTAATTTGGGAATGTAGCAATCTTGCTGCCACCACTCAGACATGACATTTGAGAAAGAACAATAATAATTTGATATGGACCAAAGATATCTACTGGTGTTTTAAAAGAACATGTTGCATGTTTTATCTAAGGTTTGATGCAGTTTCACATAGGTTAATAATGGTACTGATGGTGACTTGATTTTGGCAGCCTTTGGTGTGTGCAGTATCATGTCTCTCTGACATATAAACTGATAGGCAGGAAAAGTTAACAAAACAGAAATTTGCTATACAGCAATGGGCGCGTTGCATTTTCTGCTTGAAAGAAAAAGGTGTTTCTCCACCAATCGTGTTCTGTTTTTTCCAGACATAGAAGGACATCATAACCTTTGTTTTCTATCTAGATATGGTTTGTGTTAACTCTGTTCTAGTGTGTGCCTGATTTTCATCCTTTATTCCTCCACATTAACAGTTCTGATCCACCTGCCAAGCCAGCTGCAATCTGGAAAGCTAAAAAGAGCACAAGGAATTAGTAACAAACGGTATCATTCTCAAAGGTTACGATGACCCTCAATACTTTCAGCTGGTTAAAAATTATTCCTATCATGCTAACAAATGCTGGCCATTTGGAGCTGAAATACTGTGCTATAGTTTGGCAATTGCTTGATTCTAATTCCTCCAGCTTGTGAAAAATTCATTGGCTCAGAGCAAGAAAAAAACACCAAACTAAGTCCCTTCGATAAAACAAGGAATAAGCTAAGGCCGTTAGATGATTTCATTGTTTGTATTTCATTTTCATTATCAAGTTTTTCATTTTGAAAATGAATTTTTCAGACATAAATTCAAATAATGTTATATTTTTTATTGTATTATTGAACAATTTCTGTCAAGCAAATATGTATTAATGTCAAGCTGTGCATATTATTTATCACCTTTTTGAGGGCAAGAGCAGCATTTTGGTACAGGCAGAGGCATGCAAGAGCTGTGTGGCTAAGACTGTATTAAAGGAAAATGCACTGCAGTAGCTTGAAATAATGAAGAGGATTATGGCTGAGGTCCCCTTCCTCTCCCTGATCAATGAAATCTAAAGATGTTGATAACATGGTTAAATATTAAGAAACTTTAAATAATGAAATTAGCCTAATAACACTTTCAATCTTCAGGAATCAGTTAGTAGTTGTATTAGTATTTCTTTCTGGATGGGGATACCAAAGGTTTTGGTAAAGCTGACTAAGAAACTATCAGTAATTAACTGCTTGGGTTCTGTAATTATGATCAGTCATACTTCAGGTTTCTGCATTGTGAAGTGTTTTGTCGCAGTCTTCAGTGAAAATCCATTGCATTACATAATGTATTGAAATAAGCTCTAAATTGTGCATTCTGGAATGGTACTAAAGTAACAGTCTTTCTGTTAAATATTTATTTCTTTGCAATGGATGTGTGCAGTTCTCAATTAAGGGCAGAAAGGATTTCAGCGCAGTGTTAAACAATATGATAAATTAGCCTCAGGGGAATTTGCAAACTGGTCATCTATCCTCAGATAGCTGACTGTAGGAGCAGAATTCTTCTGATGCCAACAGATATTGAATCCTTTTATTCTCTTAGAAGCAACATGGAACAACTTAAGGCAAAGATATGAACATTTGTACATCATCAAGGCTTAACTGAAGTTGCAAATGTTGAGGCTGAATAACACATTCTATTTATCTGAAAACAGGTGTATACAATTCTTGTATTACTTCACAATGTTATATTTTAATTAATTGTATTCAGGTCTCTTGAAATTAGTTGTTCGTCTCACTCATATTTGTAGCCAATATACAAGCGTCTCTCTAATGTTTCCTTACCAAAAAAAAGAACATGTCTAGAAAATGTTCAAATTGTTCCTGCCAGTTTTAGCTATACAATACTGTCCTGTGACATCGTGTTCTAGAATAGCCAGGTAACATCCTAACTTCATGGTCATTAAATTACATAAGCAGAGCGACTAGCTGGGCTGCTCAGTTCTCTGTGCCATGGAGTAAGAAGCTACACAACACCACATCTCCTCGTTCACTTTCAGAGATGTACCTCAGTGTTTCTCAGTAGGTTTGCTTCTAAGTGTGTATGTAACACAAATCAGAAGACAGAATGATTCCAGATTTTGCAACAGTAAAAAAAATCAGATCGGTCTACAGCAATATCAGGAAGACTTTTTCAGTCAGTTGGGGATGGAACTAAGCATGTCAGATTCCTGTTTCTGCATCACTAAAATGCATTTTGACAAATGTTTGCTTAGTTTTGTTCATTCTTCAGTAAGCAAAACAAATCTCATGTATTATTATTTCCAGGCATCTCAGTATTATAGATTTCTGTACATTTCATGCCTTTGAAAGATGATGCGACACTGTGCAGACTGGCAAACTTAAATTCCGCACACTTGAAAAATGCTGTCGACATACGGATGCAATACACTTACATATTATAAATAAACATCTGTCCTCTAATGTGAATGTATTGCATAATACTACTATTTTTTTCTGCTGATGTTTTTCATATCGATATAACATGTTAATTTCACACATCCACATTTAAAATATTTAATATACATAAACTATATAAACTTTAGAAATCTATATAAACATTTAATGTTATGTAAGTGATATAATATTTTTAAATTTTACAAAGCTTTCTGAGGAGTTTGCTCTTTTTAATTAAAGTGGCTATTGGGTTAAATGTTATGAGTGTGAAAAATACTATAACTGCTTCTTATAGATGCACATTGTCAATTCATACTGATTATCCCAGAAATTATAATGAATTATAACAATTTAAATTATAAATTATTAAATACTAATATTTTAGTTTGAAGTACTTTGTTTTTAAAATTATAATTTTTTAAAAATTAACATTTTCTGGATATTTTATTTTCTAACACTGATGTTATTTGTAAGTTCAAACTCACATAAATGGAACTTAACGTAATTACAAGCATTCTTCTTCATGCACTATGTAAAGTCATAAGACACTGCAAATACTAGGACAATGTATATTCCTTGCCAGTTTTAGCTGTTGTAGAAAACTGTTTATAGCGTTATAGCTGCTACATACAGCATTTACTATTTTGTGTAGTTCACAGACAGCTATTGCTCTTCTGTTTGTGCGTGTTTTGATGGGCATTTATTTCCTAAATTATTAATCTGTACCAGGTCCCCTCATATTTTGATAGTTCTTTCCAAGAGTGATTTAAAACCAGACAGACCCAGGATGAAAGAGTGTAAGGTTTTTTGTTTCACTATTAAAAACAAATGTGTTATATAACTACTGTGAAGCTCACTATTAAAAGTATGAATGTCTTTCAGAAAAACTGTTTTGACTGTGATGCATGTTTTTGGCTTCTCATTTTTATAATTGATATGTAGGAGAGGAAACCCCAACACATTGCATCTTACCCTTTGTTCCTAGGAGAACAACTGCAATTCCATATTGTAAGAACTGCCCCAGGACTGGGAAATGTTACTGTTGAATGGAAGATAGTCGGGCATAACGTAAAACAAAATTTTGAAAACTATTCTGGAACACTCTTTTTCCCTGAGGTAAGTCCATAAGCAAAGCTAATGGCTACAGGAGTGTATTGTAATTAGAACAGAGCTGAGAAACAAAGGTGCTTTTATCGCGGTCTTTGTTTCTTGACCTGATTATTTACTTGCTCCTTTACTCTTGGAGTTCTAAACTGGAGGGATTTTATAGTTTTTGGTACTCTGACTTTACATTTGTTAAAGCTGTTGTTCAAAATACATATGATACAGTGATATCACTTGGATTTTTCATAGTAATGACTAATCACTTTGTCAATAAATAAATAGGAGACATTGAATATAACATTGTACGTTCACTTGCTGGATGACCATATTCCTGAAGAAAAAGAAGAATACCAGATCATCCTATACAACATCAAAACAGAAGGTAATGCAGAGCTATAGCCTGCTATATCTTAAAACTACCATTTAGTAGTGTAATATTTTTGTATGTATTAATGCATTTTGGAGGTGTAGGACTAAACATACTGCAACTGGTGTAAACTATGCAAAGTTCATTCACATTTTATTGAAATAAGCTCGATCCTTCTGTGTATATGTGTGTGTATATATATATAAAACCAACAGTGTCTTTGCAGTTTTCTTCAATTGGTTTTAATCCTGATTTAACTCTGCCTGTTTCATTCAATGGTTATTTTCTTCCCTTTAACTGAATGCAAACTTGAGCTTGCTAATGTATCGTGGATACAGTTGCCATGAAATAAGTGGATATTTTTATCTTTTAAAGCAATATTGTCATGCCACAAGCTGACTTTCTGATCTGTCTCTGAATTGGAGGAGGTCAGAATGTTTTATTCTTGCCATTCAAATTACAATGAGAAAAGAAGCATGAAACTGCATCCCTTCTGAAAATACCCTTTGTTAAACTGAAATTAACGTCTAAACACCAGCTAAGTTGACACGGATTGTGTTGCGGCTCGGTGCCTTACCAACTTGGCAGACTCATTTGTTGACTCTAATCTGTCAGGATAAGCATAAACTGACACACCAACAATTATTCATCAAGGCAGCTATTAGGAAAGGGAATAATTTCTCAATGGAATGATTGAGAAGTTGAACATAATTTTAACTTCTGGAGTTAATTCCTGGGAAAACTTTCTCTCCCCTTTTACAAGAGAGAAAGTTTAGGGAAGTTGATATTTGGCACTGGCCCATTAAATTTTCTCATTTCTTAATACGTTTTTGTGACTCTATACTTAGCATGCATACAATTTCTGTTGTATGTTCCTGCATTTCGTACAGAATGTATATATATCTATATACATTCCACACCATCCATAAACTTCAGTGAGCACTGTTACTGACTGTCATATGAATGTAACAATTGCAGTAATATTAAACAAAAAAAAATAGTTGCATAATACTTTATTGACTGCAATCCACTGATTCTTTTGTAGGAGTTTCTTCTTCAGGTGCTGCTGTTTTGGATAGTCAAGGATATGAAGCTGTTCTGACAGTAGAAGCTAGTGATGAACCACATGGAGTCTTGAATTTTGCTTCCCCATCAAGGGTCATTTTAATTCCAGAGGAAAACAAAACAGTTCAGCTTTATATTAACAGAGAATTTGGATCTCTAGGTTTGTATATTAACTCCAAGAGAAAGGAAGTTTTGTTTTGGTAATCATTAGGTGAAGGAAAGCCATGGCAGGGAGGCTGGAAATTTTGAAAAATCTTGGGTACAGTTGGTATTTTCAGGACTTCTAAGCTTCTTACTGCATGCTTGGAAACAAAGTGTTAGTTAAAACTGGAGCGGTAGCCCTCATTTCCACAGCAAGGAGTCTGGGAGCTGTGACATAACTAGCTGCTATTAAGGTTACTACCTTTATGTCTAATGAGTCTGTCTCAAAGTGTTAGTCTCTTCAGAAGAAATAAAAAACAGGAGAAAAGGAGCTTGTATGGAACGGTCGTTCCCACATATTTCCTCTTGGAAGTTCCAGAAGTCGACAGCTTAACAATGTCCTGTGGATAAAGTAGCATTTGGACCACTGAATTCAGTTTATGTCTCCTCTGAGAATTTCTTATTCCTTTTTAAATCTATTTGTCTTTTAACATCCATAAAATTAAGTGGTACTTAATTCCAAAATTCAGTAATGTACTTTGTCCAAAAGTATTTTCTTGTGTTTGTTGCCTGAGGATTGCAACTTATATTGTGACACAACACGTGTAATAATTTTCTGTTTACCTTTTCAGACTACATTTAGACCTCAGCGATAACCCCTCTTAGTTTCTTTTGTTGTATCTATTTTGAAGTGAAGTGACCAGTTACAACCAATATTCAAGATCTGGACACACCACAGATTTGTAGAGGCATTTTAATGACATTTCTATGTTTTCCCATTTCTTTTTTAATATCAATCAGTATCTAATTTACTTTGAAACACTACTCAGGAAACTAATGCTTTAAGATAGGTATGCATAGTAAAAGTAAGGTCTCTTACTTAAATTAAACTCCATCATTATTTGTTAAAACTAAGATCCTTTTATAATTTATATTTTATTTTATACAGACTATCTATGAGTTTCATCTGTCATTTTATCTCCAGGGTCTCTTTACATTTGCCACTTGACTTACCCTGGCAGATTAGCGAGACATGGCTTTATTTTTAAAAAATTTTGTCTAACTTTTCCCCTTGGTATCATTTATCAGTTGTCCTCTAATTTTATTCTTTATTGAAATCTATGTCAATCTGGCTGGGAAGGAGATTAGATATATTAAGCTGTATTTCCCAGCACTGTCTTTAGAGCCTTTCTCAGATATCAGTCGTTCCTGAAACATTCTGCTTCCCTTGGCACCAAACCTGATATTAGTTATACATTAGATGTCCCAGGTAGTACTTCAGCAGTATAATATTTGCGGTCCACAGCACCACAAACACCTGAGTATGTTTGGTCTTAATGCTTTTTGAGGTGTTGGACGAATCATCAAAGACTGTACTGAAAGCAAATTAAAAATAACAAAGTTCCATTGGCTTTAGAATAACCTTTTAAACTCTCTGTTTTGCAGTTAGTCTTGTCATTTTGTGGGGGAGCACCTGATCTCTTTTCTTTATTCCAGTGAGCATTGCATAAGAATTGAAAAATTGTGGTTTTTTGTCACAAATTGAACAGGTGCCATCAATGTTACGTATGCCACAGTTCCAGGATTGCTCACTTTAAGTAATCAGACAGAAGGGACCTTGGCTGAACCAGGAGCTGATTATATAGCTGTTTCTGGGTCACTGGTTTTGGAAGAAGGAGACACATCTGCTGCCATTAATATTACTGTTCTAGAGGTAAACTCTAAACCCTTTTGTTCTATACTGATCTGTATGAGATCAGAAGAGGAATATTTTGGAACCTAAAGCTTGCAACCTATATGTTACTTGAAGCTATATATTTCATTGCCATCTACAAAGACAGTTTATCTTAAAATCACAGGAAAACGAATAATAAAAGGAAGGAGCTCTACCTGTGCGTAAACGAAATTTATATGTCTCATTAAGACTTTACTGTCTGATATTCAGAACACTGTAATTCTTTGCTTGCTACAGGCACTTACTTTATTTACAAGAATAGTTTAGTGCCACCACAGACTCTTTTTCATGAAATATAATGTCTTAATTCATCATTCATTCAAGATAATCAATTTTACACCCTACAAAAGTCTTTCAGGAAAATTGAAAAATGAATTAGTTCTAGTGTTGCTATAGAATTAGAGACTTCTAGTGTGTTGCTTTTTGGTGACTTCTGTGACAGTGTCTTAAAGGAAAATGAAAAGAGGATGTACTGAATTTGTGTTTTGCAGGATGATGTACCAGAGGTGCAAGAATTCTTCTTGGTTAATTTAACTTCAGTGGAACTAATCATGAATCACTCAACTTCATCCCCACCTAGGCTGGGTAAAACAACTTACACGGAATTACCTTTGGGTTTCCATTTATATGAGTTGCATTCAGATTTTATGACTCTGGCATATTATTGTTAGTCTGCTTACTTGCTTACTACACCAATATGAGACAGGGTGTTCTGAAAGAATACCAAACATATTCATTTTGCAGTTGCTTCTTACTTTTTTAGTTTATCTAAAAATTATAAGGCAATTTTCATAGAGGAGTTAGTAATTAATACTTGGAGAGCAAAATTATCTGAAAAGTTTTATCGGCAGCGTCTTAACCTGATTTTCATTTACAAAGTACATAATGGAAACAAAAATGTCAAAAAACTTACTTTATGTGATTACATTGTTCACACTTTTAAAAGTGTCTTTATTACTCTTTATGAGATCTACTTTTAGGAGTCATGTCCTATGATTTTCCTACTCTTCCAGTAAACTTCATTTATCATTTGCTTAATTATCCCCTCATTCTGCTTCTGAATTCAGTAGCATAGCTGCCGTTGTCTTCAAGGGCAGTTGGATTATCTTGTGGTACTACAGACTAGTTTACACTGATTCTTTCTAACATCATCTTTGACTCTTTTCCCTTTTCTTTGCATGCCTATAGAAGTGACTGAGTTAATTCGTTACAGACTGAAAGGTAACTTGGAAGACTCATTGCTGATTTGTAGAGACTGAGCTGTGATTAGTTGAGCCTAAAATCTAAAACATAAGAAAAGTTACATATAATTACAAAGGATTCTTGTGAACCAAACTGTGCTGAGTGCTGCATAGTCTCACCTTCTGTCCTAACGGGTTGGCAGTCTCCTTGAATAGTGACTGTTCAACCCTGCTGTGATACCTGCATTGCGTTAAATGTGTTTAGGATGAACAGATAATAGTTTCAACCCACGAGGCAATAATTTGTCCTCATTGTAAAATCCCACTACCAATTCCGTTATCAGACTATTTTCTAAGCTTGTTTTCCCTCTTGGTATATTTTGATTTGTTATAACTGACAATTTAACTCCTTATTGGTGCAATGCGTTTGTTTAGGATTTCTAGCAATCCCATACCTTATACAAGATATTTGAAGTATTCCTAGGAGGTGTCTCATATCAAGAGAGATGGGTGTTCTGCACATGATACAGGCATGTGCAGTCAATCCTGCACATCTGGAATATATTGCATGTGCTGTTCTTGTCATGGGCATGTGTGTGCAATATGTGGAGTAAGTCTGGTATGTCTGTGATGCAGACTTGGTCACACTGAACTTAAGTGACCTTCATTTCTGATGTGAGGCTTCACTGATCAGGAGCAGAAACAGCCTGCATAAAGACAGTTCTGTTTTCTTCTTGCTCCTCTTGCTCCCATGTTCTAGAAGAGGTGGAAGGGCGAGCCTCACTCAAAAACAAAAGTGCAAGGAATTAAAAAAAAGGAAAATGATCAACAGCTGAGAATGATGAAGGAAAAAGGAATAAATTTAGTGGATACAAGAAAGAGCTAAGTTGGCGGAGGGGTGCAGGGGGGCATCAGGGGAGGGGAAGGATGCCAGACATGAAAGAAGAGGTGTGATGTTGAAAGCAAAGTATTACAGATCCTGGGTGAACTGATCTGACTATGACAGGACAAGGGAAAGTCCAGGGTAGGAGTGAAGCTGAAAGGTCTGTAATCACTAGCACTCCCTCTGGATTACTAAACCTCAGGAACATTTCTGCTCTTTGTGCAAAGATTTTGCAGCTACTGCTGATCTTCATCACTACCTCATAGTGACACGTTTGGATTCATGGCAATGACCTTTTACTTTTATTCAGTTTTATCTGAACTGATAGAAATCTTTCCTATGGACCTAAATATAGTATATTTGCTACAGATTCAGTGAGATTAATTTAGTTGTAGAAATTGTCATTAGTTTCTTCTTAAGTCTATTAAAAATAAGTTGAAGTAAATTAAGGTAGTCATGTGGTGCTGTTGTCTGAACAAGTTAAGGCACTATTTTCTCAGAAGAATCAAGTTCTGACTGTCAAGTTCTGGTCCCTGAAATTAGCGGACATTTCTGGCATTAATCTATTAGCCATTTTTTTCACAGTGCAATACCTTCAATAATCTGTCAGGGTTACTGTGAAGATACGTAAGTCTTTGTGGAGCAATAGAATGTTACAGTACATAAACAGCCTACAAAGAAATTAATAATTCTGTATTTGTAGCAGAATCTGAGATATGTGCCAGTAAGGTTTATGATCAGGCACTGGAACATGGATAGGAGATGAAGTACTGGATTATTTATTATTCTTTCTTACTCATTTTCCTTCTCATATTCAGAATGGCACAGTCTGCAAAATGTTGAATGTCATCGTAATAAACACATAAAATAAACACACAAAATGAAGTTAAATTAAGATTCCATGGCAAATCTTGCTTTTGGTATTGCTGATTTTTTCTGTGCTGTGTTTTGCTTTTTAAATTTTCTTTAGTCTTTTTTGTATGCATTATTAAATGTAACAGTGGTAATTCAGGATACTGTGCTGCCGTTCTAATAGTAAGGTAGTAAGTAACTTTCCAGTTATCTTGCACGCTACCATTTTCTTCTCCACATTTTGGAAACAGAAAATTATGTATTTCTTCTGCAATATTAATAGAGATGTAAGAAATGCTTCTATTATTCTTGAAAACCATGAAAAGGGACTTCATTGTTCTTTCAATTTTGTCCTTCTGTTTTCCATTTTAGATGTAGAAGGTTTAGCCTCTCAAATTATCATTGACGCTAACGATGGAGTAAGTGGAGTAATTGAATGGGAAAGTACCAAGTAAGTCTTGTCTCCTTGAAGAGGTCACTGTTTCCGTTGGTGATTGGGGTTGCCCAATTATTTACGTTTTCAGTTAACAGTAAAACTCCCATTAAAAACAGGGCCAGATCTCTGAGATGGCAAAGCATCATTCAGTTCAGTAGAACTGGAAAGCGTAAGGTAATTCCCACTCTGAAAAACAACATTTACAGTATGTTTACTCAGAAATCTTTTGCTACCATGTACTTACTCTCACTGCTGTCTTTTTATGTTGCGAACTTGCATCTCTCCCCCAGCCTCCATCCAGTGTTCCAGCCTCTGTGTCCATGTAAACACACACACTGGCATCTCCTAGACCTTTTCTCTCACTAATTTTCAGGAGCTAGGAAGAAGACGTCCATGAACATAGACAGGCTTCATCTGCCACTAATAAGCATGAAAAAGCACAACCTCCTATAGCTTAATTCCATTTAGATAAGAAACAAAGGTAAAAAAGTTGTATTAGACAACTGTAATGGTGCTGATACTGTAATGATGCCTTTTTCTTATAAAGCAGAGGGGATGATTTGAAGTGAAAATGTAACGGCTATCTACCATCTTCTTCAAAAGAACGTGCTTAGTGAGCACTGAGAATTTTTCTTCTTTTTATTCTAGTTTTGAACTTAATGAATCTCACGGGAATCTGACAATAACGGCATACCGAAACAGAGGATCGTATGGCAATGTGTCTGTATTTTTTTATGCTCAAAATTTGGAGGCACAGCTGGGTTTGGATTTTAGTGTGACCTCAAGGGTAAGAAGCAAATTCTATATCTAGTACTTTTAATTCCTTCAGCTTCCTCAAAAGAATGTCGTCTTGTTTATTTGCAAAATGATCAGTAGCGCAGCTAGATTTTTTTCAACTTGCCTCAATTGCTTTGGTCATCTTAACAGAATGAGATAAAATTAGTCATTTTACTCTTTCTTTCTTTTTAAATACTGAGGTATTTTTAAATGTAAGACACATTGTAAACTTTCAAACATCTATCTCAAATACAGTTTTGCTTAGACAAGAGCATATAAGATTTCATATAAGGTTTCATATTTTTTACAACAGAACTTTCAAAGTAAATTGCCCTTGCTTGTCCTCATTCTGCAATGTGCTGAACATTTTTACTTCTGTTTCAATCAGCCTTTAAGGGACATAAAGGTTATACCTCTCCTTGCCTCCTCTTCCTTCCTATTTAAGACAATTCTATATACCCTCATTGAAAAATCTGTGTCCATTAACAGCTGTTAAGTATTCAATGCTTTCTGTGTTTCAATGCTAGACTCTTTTTTTTGCTGATGGAGAAAGGAATAAATCTGTTGTTGTTATCATTTTTGATGATGATATTCCTGAACGTGATGAGAAGTTCCAGTTAATTTTAACAAATCCCTCTCTGGGGCTGGAATTAGGGGAGAACACAACAGGTAAAGCTTAGTTTTGATGTTGTCATTCTTTGGAATTGTATGGCAGTAATTTTAATGTCATTCTTCTGAATAATCATATTTCAGAAAACACCATTTCCCTGCTATGGTAGATCTTTATACTCCTCTGGAAAGTTCCTAAACATCCCTATGAAATCTATGCAATTACCAAGATAATATGTAAAATAAGGAATCAAAAAGTGTGAAAGTAAGCTTTTTAATGAGACAGTCTAGATTCTTCCTGTCTAGACATCCTCCTAGATAAAATAAAATACATATTCTCTTCAAGTAATATCACAGACATAAAAGATCATATATGCACTAAAGGAAGCATGGATTTATGTTTATGTGTATTTTTTATTTATATATATGTACAATTATATTTTACTATGTTAATTAAAGAATATTTCCATTATTTATTTCTCAAAAGCCACAATTACAATACTTGCCAATGATGATGGCCATGGAGTTTTGTCATTCAATAACAGCGATCACTTCTTCCTAAGAGAGCAAACAGCTCTCCATTTGATGGAAAGTGTTGCAGTATTAAATATTATTAGAGAACCTCCTCAGGGGATATTTGGCACCGTGACTGTTCAATATCTTGTAAGTGAAATTAATTCTTCAGAGGCATCAGTGGATTTGACCCCTTCTCAAGGATATATTGTGCTGGAAGAGGGAGTCAGATTCAAGGTAAATGATAGTTACCAAGGAGGTGAAGAAAGCTTTTTTGAAATTGTTGGGAATATTTCAGAAATATCTGTGGGTTTTCCTGTATTTATTTTTTTCTTATGTTTTCCTTCATTCTCAGAACAAATTTAGTCTTGGGAGTGGGAAAGCACATAAATGTGTTCTTTGGTAGATATTTCTCTCTTTGTGATAGTTCAGGTAAATTGGAAACAATATAATGGGTATATAATGTGTATATATGCATGGGAACTTTGTATGTATTCAGCATGTAGCTGAAACACAGATTTTGAAATGAAGTGATACTTTACAAACAGAAATAGTTAAGGTTGAAGTAAAAATCCCGTTCTGTAATGTGATACTTCAGCTGGTCTGAACTGAACAGAGAATACTGCAACAAAGGCATAAAGTGAACAGCTGTCAGAGTCTTTGGAATAGAAAATTACTTCTTCTGGGAGTATTAATTTCACCTCCTGTGTACTGTCCCCACATGAATGTCAGCTAGAAAATAAGCTAGCTTCCTAAGTCTGTGAAATCCTGACCCTTCTGGAGTTTAATGACAGTTGTTTTTTTATTTTATTTTGTCAGTGAAGCTATGATTGGTAACAGTTTAATATATTACGGCTAGGGGGATAGAATCTGGAACAAACCTTTCTTAGAACACCATTTTCAATTTCTGAACCTCAAATGCATTTGGAACCGCAGTGCTGGCCAGTGGAGCAGATCTGTGGGAAGTCAAAGACTTCTTAAAACAGTCTCTAAATATGGCTTATTGCAGAAGTAAACAGGGATATAAAAGGTTGTAAGCTCCAGTTTAGTTCTAGATCCATCATTACTAACTTTTTTTCCTATAGCAAAACTGTCTACATCTGTAACTTTTGTCTGCTTGGGTAGTGAGAAGGATGACAGTGAGCCCCAAATGATAGTGAAACACCTCTTCTAGATAACTCTCTGCGAATTTGAGACCACCTTGAGAGGATCCTATTCTCATCCACAGTGGTGCAGTAGAGGGAACAAAATCAAAAAGAGAGACAGTATTTAAAATATCCTTCTCTTCTAGCCTTTTTACCTTCTTTCTTCCCAGCACCAGTAGTGGAATTGCACTGTTGCCCTGGAGCTGGTTTAGCTGCCAACTGAAGTTAAAACCTACTTGGCTGAGCTGCATTAGGGGATCAGGCAGCTGTACAGGGACTAAGAATTACCAAGGAATGTGTGAAATAAGTAGAAAACTGAAGTATGAAAAAAGGATCAAAAACTATTACATTTCAGAGGGTCCTAGGATGACAGGGGAAAAAGGAGAAGGAAATAAATTAAAAAAAAAAAAGGACGTATGCTTGTCTTAGTGTTGCACCAACAGAGGTCACCAGGATGGCTTTAGGACTTCAGCCTGAACTTGCCTCACTTCTGTCCTCTCCAGTTTCAAGAGCTGCTATTCTCCTGCTGTGCTACCCAGAGGCGTACTGTGAAAGAACAGAAATGTTAGCACGGCCTGATAGGGTTGTGCCATCATTAGCTGTTAAGTCTCAATAACTTTCTATGCTTGTTTCCTTGTCAGACACTGCATATTTCTGCAATACTGGATGAAGAACCAGAAATGGATGAGCACTTTGTTGTCACCCTGTTCAATCCAACTGGAGGAGCCAGACTAGGCACAAGAGTGCAAACTATGATTACAGTACTACAGAACCAGGCTCCACTAGGGCTTTTCAGCATCTACCCAGTTACAAATAGGTACTACACACTGAATCTGTTAAAAGTAGATTTTTCATATTCAGTAGAGATGGTATCTCTCTACAGTTTTATTTATTTTATGAATCCCTTTAAAGAAATTCAGCAGTTAAATTGTAAAACATTTGTAATTTTGAAAAGTACACTATCTGTCAAATACTATTACTGCTCTACAAAAGAACAGAAAAACACTTAAAATGGACTAGTCATCATTAGAAATGCAATTTTCTCTCTGGATTTTTTAATAAAGCAGTAATTCATTAGTCCCTAAACATTCTGCTAATAGTAATCCATATTAAGAGCACCAAACCTCAGATCAGTGCCTAGGGAGTAATAGATTTTATAATTCATTTTTGTTTTAAAGCTTGTGTAAAATATACTTTCACTCAGGGCTGTTTTTCAGAAGTAAGTGAGCCATATGGAATGACATTTGCAAAACTCATTCAGCTTCAACTATGCATATGGTGTGTTAAATTTCAGGCTAGTTTAAGATTTTGTTGAATTTCCTATGATTTTGCCATGGTCTTCTGGACAACTTTAATTAATGTAGTTATCAGTCTGTCAGATAGGAAAAACAGTTATTAATATTTCCTTGTTATTTTTGCTATATATTCTACATTGGAATTGTACTGTAAGAATCTTATTCGTGTACTGTAAAAATTATACATCTTTTTCTTTATTTTCACAATTCGCACATTTAGGACAAATTTCCTCATAATCGAAGAAGCCAACACTACGGTTTATTTAAAAGTTTCACGGAGTAATGGGCTCAACGTGTCTGTGAGTGTTGAGTGGGAGACGTTGTCGGATACTGCATTTGGCATCAGTACGTTCACTTTATTGAGAGCGTCCACAGCTTTTGTCAGAGCGGAGATAGCGAGAGGCTAGCCAAACATACAGATGTAACCTTGGAATGTAAATTCACGTATTCAGATTTGATCACATTAATATTTCTCTGAGCATGTCAAAATTCATTAGATAAAAGAGCTTAACTCTCACCTTATCGTCAGCCACTTCTGCCAGAGTTTCAATAATCTGTATTGCTCTCCTTGCTGCTTATATTAACATTATTGTCCATACACTTTTGTTTAATAAAATCTGTTCTTTACTACTTGTAACTTCTGATTTTTCCAACACAGTATAAGAGGCACACTTTACATAGCCTTAGTCTGAAAAAATGCCACCACATGTTTCTACCGTATCTCCCAGTGTGCCTACTGAGATGTGTTTGTGGGAGTCTCAGCTGTAATTCCACGAACACTTAATCTGGTCCAGATTAGCACTGCCATTGAAGGAAGCCATGCTTCCATCTCTGCCCACTTGTTCCCATTTCCATGCTAAGCTGATCTGTGGTTGATGGATGATCCAGTACTGATACCTGCGTAGCCACTCACTAATCCAGACTGAAACTAACACGGCAAAAAAGGAAGTTCCTGACTTTGAACACAGATGAATACCCTGCCTGGTTCAGCACCTCCTCTAGCCTATGGTTGGGATTGGGAGTCTGTTGGAGCTCTTGAAGTTGAGTTCTGACAACGCAGTGCTTTTTTCTGTAACCAGTCGAAAGGTTTAGTCCATTTCAGAATCTTAGTGCTGTGACTGATTCTTATGAGGGGGAGAAGGGGGACAAACACACATTTTGTAGTTTCTTTGCCACTTTCTACTGCTTGCTATCTAGCTAATTTTCTGACTAGCTAAATTCCAAACTGAATCATTCTGAATCAGACTCGAATTGCCATATGCAGTTCTAATATATGAAGAATTTATTGCTTAACCCTCATTAAACCTTCCGTGCTCTAACAGTTTTGTGCATTTACGTAGGCTTATACCAACTGTTTAGAGACAACTTCAACATTTCTGATAGTAGGTCTGGTTTGGGCAAGTAAATAATGAAAATGACGTTGAAAAAGACCTAAAGAATTAATAGTATTTTCTTTTACTATATTGCAGGGGGTCGCATTGGTGTCCTGTCTGTCCTGCAAAGTTTTGTGGAAGAGTCAGCGTCTAGCTGGTGTTTCTTTACATCAGGAGAAATCCTGTATGGTGTTTTGTTGCGTACGCCTCCAGCTACATTTTCTACTGTCTACCAGTGGAAAGGAGTTTTTGTTCCTGTCGAGGTAAATGTTTGCTTGCAAACACCAACCATACTATTTAATAAAGATTTTTAAGTCTCGATTATTCTTTTTTATTCCTCTCTCAGAATTTCAGTATGTGGAATCCTAAGAGCTGTGTCTCCTTCCAAATCCATACCTCTCCCTACCTTGTGATTACTCACGGAGGAGCCAGGCAGGGAGCTTCCAACAACAGTGTGTATACCTTTGTGCCTGGACGCAGGCTGTTGAAGGTAAATCTGGTTTACTTATAAAACCGTAAAATAATGGGGATGAAAAGGACCTCAGAAGGCCATCTAGTCCAGCTACATTTTAGAAAAAAAATCATTCTGTGCTCAGCTAGCTTGGGGCCCTAACACTCTGCATGACTGCAGTGGTGTAAGTTTTTACAGCTGGTTGTCTACTGTTTTTTTATATGTATATTTTGGGGATGGGGGAAAATGAACTGGGAAGTGAGGAAAGAATTTGTGGACCAATCAAGTCATAGAACATTTTCTGAAAAATGTATGATAAGTTATGTTAATTTTGTAAATCAACGCCACATATATTGACATATTTTTAAAATCGTAAAATTACAAATATATAATTTAATGTATTGTATATATAGTTTTATATGTCATTTTGCAGTTTTTAAAAATAAGTGTGTATATAAACTTGTCATTGAAGTGATTTCCAAACACCATTTTTGTCATATTTCCCTCACAGATACAGACTCTCTCTATTCTGGATACCAGACATGTGAAACATTTTGCTGTAGATGAAGACGACTACTTGATTTTTGTGAGCCACACAAGCAGTTCCAGTTCCATCCAGGTTAGAATGTACTTGTCTTCCCTGGCTTTGATGGGGTACTTCGGTTAGTTTTGAGTTTGAAATATGAAGGGAAAATTAAAATTTATAAGTATATATTTCTGAAAAATTACTTACGTTTCTATTATGGATTTATAAATTAAAATTCTATACTTTTTAAAATGTAGCAATACTCTCTACATTAACATATAATTTACACTGGGTTTTATTTTATTGCTAGTGTTATTTCTGTTTTGTAATCTAGCACGTTGAATGTCCATAAGAACAGAAAGAGCTTCTGACATAAACCTGCTCATCTGAAGAGCAGGCACAGCTCCTTGCAGTACAGTAGTTAGCTACTAGTGTGCTTCTACCTTAGGGTCCACCTTAGAAATGAGGAATTCAGTTCACTATAAGTCTTCCCAGTTTTGCACTGTGATACTTAATTTGTCTTCTCTTGGTGCTAATTATGAATATATAATTTAAAAAATATTTCATATTTCCACAGGTTTTCCAGTGGAATAAAGATATATTTGTTCTGCATCATCAACTTCCACTTTACAGAGCTCTGAACATAGCTTTGTTTCCTAGAGGAGGCATTATGTACTTATTAGTTTCTTTGTCAAATACCACCCAGAACATGCTTTTGTACCAGTGGTTGAATAATGAGTTTAGGAATCTTCGTCAATTACCAGCAAAAGAAATAAAACATATGGAGGCCTGGATTTCTGGATCTGATATCTATTTAATTATTGCAAAAGGTATTTAGCAGAAGACAAACACTGAGTTTGTGAAGTATATGCTAGCTTGTTTGGTAGCAAAGGCATTTGGGGTAAAGGGATTTAGGTAGGGATTAAAGTATTGCTGGGGAGAGACAATTCACTGATAAGCATTTAATCCAAGTAATTTCTGTTTTCTCCTCAGAAAATAAAACCATTGCATTTGTTCTCAAATACTTACAAAACTAATGAAATGTTTTCCTAAGAACAGTAGGAAATAGTAACTCTATTAATTTAGCTGCTGATGGCACCTCTTCTAAGCTTTTCTAAGCTTTGTGATATGCAAAGATCATTGGTCAGCAAATCATAGAATAGAATCATAGAGTCATAGAATCACAGAATGGTTTGGGTTGGAAGGGACCTTTAGAGGCCACTTTGTCCAACCCCCCGGCAGTGAGCAGGGACATCTCCAACCAGATCAGGTTGCTCAGAGCCCCGTCCAGCCTGGCCTGGATGTTTCCAGGGATGGGGCATCCACCACCACTTGAGGCAACCTGGGCCAGGGTTTCACCACCCTCATAGTAAAAAAATTTTTCCTTATAGCCAGTCTAAATCTACCCTCCTTTAGTTTCAAACCATCACCCTTTATCCTGTCACAACAGGCCTTGCTAAAGAGGTCGCCCCCACCCTTCCTACAGCCCCCCTTTAGGTACTGAAAGGCCACAAAAAGGTCTCCCTGCAGCCTTCTCTTCTCCAGCCTGAACAATCCCAGCTCTCCCAGCCCTGCCTCATAGGAGATGATGCTAGAGGATGAATCATCCCATGGAGATCAGTCATACCATGGAGTTATGCACCACTTAAAAAAGAAAATATGATAACTGGTCTCACTTCGTAATTAAAGCTGCCAAACCCTGCCTTTTGAATAGCCAGCAGTGTACAATTTAACTAAGAGGCAGCAAAATAATTTAACTTTTTTTCATTTTCCTCCTTTGTAGAATCTGGAAATTCTTCCGAAATTTTCATCTGGGAGACAGGGCAGTCTACCTTTAGACACTTTCAGTCTCTTCCAGTTGGCGCTATAAGAAACATCCATGTTTTCATGCCTCCTTCAGGTTTAGGTAAGACTTAAATCAGAGTATCATGGAATCATAGAATCATTTAGGTTGGGAAAGACCTTTAAGATCATCGAGTCCAACCGTTAACCCAGCACTGCCAAGTCCACCACTAAACCGTGTCCCCAGCACCACATCTACACATTTTTTAAATACCTCCAGGGATGGTGACTCAGCTACTTCCCTGGGCAGTATAAATGACAGTATTTGTTCCAATCCTAATTTATAATGCTGGAATTGCAGAAATATATGTGCGGCTTTTTTTTTTTTTTAATTATTTATCAGACTTTAAAAATTGCTATAAACATTGTGCTACCAAGGGCATTTCTGGCATTACAAGCAGAACTTCTAAATATACCACTGAGTTTTTATTTTTTCTCCTCCTTGCTCAATGTAGTTCACATCCTCCTATCTGGTAAGGACGGAACAGCGCTGTATTCATGGAACTCCGAAGAGAACCAGTTCTCTGTAATGCTCGAAGCCCCATATGCAGATCATATCATTTCAGCTACTGCAAGGTCTCTGAACTCCAGCAAGAGCTTGATTGCTCTGTCCGTAGAGTCCAACTCCCATATTTATGAGCTGACCACTATCTCCAACCAGTCAGATTTTATACCCAGGTAGGCTTTTTTGTTTTATATAACTTTCTCTCAGATCTTGTGTTTCTTTTTCTGTGCTACTGTTTTTGTAACAGTGGAAAGCTTTATATACTTCTGTGTGTGGTGTGCTTATTAAGACTAAAGAGAATTTTTAACAGGTTTAAGACAACCTGAAGTCAAACAGCCGCACAACTGGCTTTAAAACATGGCAAGAAAGGACTTGCGGACTTGATTTCTCTAAAGCTTTCCTTTAGGATAAATTAAATTACTTGCATAAATAGTTTCAGTTACTCTATGACCTATTGTAATTTTTTTAAAAATCCCAAAACAACACAGAACCGACAACCTTTAAACCTCATTTACTTCCTCAGGAATATAAACAATAATTCTAGCTCCAAAAATGCTCATTTACAGCAGTGCATTCAAGTTCATTAATCAGCTATCCTCAGTTTATAATTATTTGATGTGCGTGTTTTTATGCTAGTTCAGGTGAATTGGTATTTGAGCCTGGGGACATGGAAGCTGTGATAGCAGTCAATATCTTGGATGACATCATCCCAGAGGAGGAAGAATGCTTCAAAGTGTGGCTGAAAAACCCTAAGGGTGGTGCAGAGATTGGTGTTCATGGTTTTGTTAACATAATTATTCCTTCCAATGACAATGCCTATGGAGTCATTGCATTTGCTCAGGTAAAACTTGTAAGGTAAATCATTAAAATATGTATATATAGTTTCTGAATAATGGAACACAAACTTACTAAAACTGTAAACTGGAGCATGTGTCAGGATTTTTTTTCTAAAGTCTTGCAGCAACCTGTTAGAAGCTTTTTAACATACATTTAGTGATGCTATGTGGAAGATCAGTTCCACAGTCTGTCCCTATTGTAAGATTTTTATAATCCCCTTATGTTTAGATTAACACATTAGTTTATCTGCTTGGTTTTGCAACAACCTAAAAGTTAAGTTTTCAGGTGGCATATATGATATCATCACAGAGTTGCTACTGGTTGGTTAATCAAAGGAATTAAATAAACAAATCTGAAGACCCTTTTCCCCTGAAAAAGGTACTAATTTGGTTGTCTCACAAGATGAGCCAGTCTGCCAGGCCAAAATAATTTATTTGGAAAAAATGTCAGACTGAAGATATTATTTGGAGTGGTTAATTCTTGAATCATCAAACACTGTAGAAGTTACCTAGACAGGTATATAGTAAATGCATACTGAAGATATAAAAATATAAAACACAGAAGGGTTGTTACTGAAATAAAACATTGCAAATGGTCTTGTGAGGGTGAATAACAGTAAAGTAACAGCATTAGAAACATGTCTGTCTTGAAGGTCCACTTCTTTGTGATCTGCTTCATATGATTTGGATGTAAAATACTGTACTAAAAAAAAACCCTAACAAAAATAAAACACTGGATTTTTTTTTCATAGGATACAGAAGCCTGACATTTTAAACACTTACATCCATGAAACCTTGGAGTATTGAGTACTTCTGAAAATTAGGACATACAAATTTAATCAATGAATGTGTATTTAGCTATTTAATAGTAGACTAACTTATTAATGCCCAATGTCACTGGCCCCCATTGAATACCCAGATCACTAAAGAAACTTTTATTTATAATAAAATAATGTTATGGTTCTGCTATTTTTATGTTTCCCAGAGTTCTTTATTTAAGCAAGTTGAAGAAATGGAGCAGGACAGCTTAATCACCTTGAATATTGAACGTTTAATAGGAGCATATGGACGAGTTACAGTAGAGTGGATCGCTAATGGGAGCATAAGTGATGTATTTCCAGCTTCAGGAATGGTATGTAATAACATCACTGATATAAGGGAAGCACTGACTGTATTGCCTCAGACAATAGGTGCAGAAGTACTGAGGGAGAAGTACAGTACGTGTTAGATTGCCCCACTCTTCTTTTAATTCCTGCTCCCTGGTCCTTTCCTGTGGTTCTGGCAGCTTGCCCTTTTGGCTGGCACGTAATACCGCAGCATCACTCTAGCTCTTCTGGAACCAGGCACTAGAAAAAGTGTATCTGTAGCATCCTGTTCCCATATTTTCTTCCTCCTGTGAGATCCATCTACTGCATAAAATCATTTGCACAGGTGGGAATCTGGGAGTGTTTGCTCTTCATCCTGACCTTGTCAATACAACTGAGAGCCTCAGTGGCCCAGAAGAATATCACAAGTCCCAGTTCTTTCAGTTTCTGAGGCTGTTTGGATTCCAGCCATGATAAAATCCAGTGTTTCCTGCTAGCCAAAGCTCTTGGTATGCCTTAAGACCAACAGATGCCGGGTTCTTTAAGTCAAGTGCCTCCACCTGGTGGCCATCTGTAGAAGACACAAAGTCCTTACGGGTTTTGGGGCTGTAGAGCTGTAGCACAAGCCGTAGCTGAGGGAAGAAAGGGCCAAAAGACTGTAGAAATAAACTTTACACCTGTAAATAATGGGTCTGGAGTAAGATGAAAAATTTAAAGAAAAATTAACAAAGGGGAAATCAAAGTACCAAACCAATCCAATTCAGTACTTAAAGGTACTTAAAAGTACTTAAAAGTACTTGGAAGAATGGGGACAATCTTTTTAGCGAGGCCTGTTGGAACAGGACAAGGGGTGATGGTTTTGAACTAAAGGAGGGTAGATTTAGACTGGATATAAGGAAGAAATTTTACAGTGAGGGTCTGAAGTGCTGGAACAGGTTGTCCAGAGAGGTTGTGCAGGCCCCTTCTGTAGAGACATTCAAGGTCAGGCTGTATGGGGCTCTGAGCAACCTCATCTAGATAAAGATGTCCTTGCAGGGGGGTTGGACTAGATGACCTCTAAAGGTGCCTTCCAACCCAATCCAGTTTATGATTCTATGAATCATTCTGAAATTGTTAAAGTGCTGCTTGAACATTCTAGATTGATGCTACATGGTTTCCCCACATATGTTTGCAGATAGGAAGAGACAGAAAGGTAAAGTAAAGGCATAATGTTGTTCACTGTAAATTCTTCAGTGTAAGTGTAGCCTAAGAGTTTATAGACATGTCTTCCTTGTTCAGAAAGACCTAATCAAGTAGCTGGCCCTTTGAATTTAAAAGAATAATATAGATCATAGAATCAGAGAATGCCCTGAGCTGGAAGGGACCCACAAGGACCATCGAGCTCAGCTCCTGCCCCTGCACAGGACAGCCCCAAATTCACACCGTGTCTCTGAGGGCCGTGTCCAAGTGCTGCTTGAATATTGCCAGGCTGGTGCCGCGATGCCTCCCTGGGGAGCCTGTGCCAGGGCTCCACCACCCTCTGGGGGAAGGACCTTCTCCTAATGCCCAGCCTAACCCTCCCCTGGCACATCTCCCTGCCATTCCCTCGGGGCCTGGCGTTGGTCACCAGAGAGCAGAGACCAGCCCTGCCCCCCCTCCTCCCCTTGGGAGGGAGCTGCAGAGCGCCATGAGGGCTGCCCTCGGCCTCCTCTGCTCCAGCTGAACAAACCCAGGGGCTTCAGCGGCTCCTCGTACGGTTTCCCCAACTTTGTGGCCTTCTCTGGACACTCTCTAGTAGCTTTATACCCTCAATGTCCTGTGGTGCCCAACACTGCCCACAGCACTCGAGGTGAGGCCACCCCAGCACGGAGCAGAGCAGGACGATCCCCTTCCCTGCCCGGCTGCAGTGCAGGGCTCGATGCCTCCCGCTTGGCCCTCTTGGCTGCCAGGGCACACTGTTGGCTTGTGTTCAAATCAATAGCTATCAGACAGATAGACAAAGCATTTCTCAATCATTTTATATGGAAAAAAAATAAATCAACAAAACTGCGGACTAGACAATTCTTCAATTAGCAGTGATTTTGATACATATTATATGTTCATCATTCTTTTGACATATTTTATGGGGTGTGTTGACCTTGGCTGGCTGCCAAGCCCCCACCCAGTTTCTCTCTTCCTCCCCCTTCTGAGCAGGACAGGGGAGAAAATTAAGTGGAAACTCTTGAGATAAAGGTAGTTTAATAAGAGAAGTGAAAGCCATGCATGGAAGCAATGCAAAAAAAGGAATTTATGTAGTACTTCCCGTCAACAAACATATGACCAGCCACTGCCTGGGAAGCAGATCCTCAGTACAAGTAGCAGTTGCCTTGGAAGAACGCCATAACGTCAGTCATCTATGTCTGTACCCCGCCTGCCTCCTTACCCTCAGATTTTATTCTGAGCATATTATGTGGTATGGAATATCCCTGTGGTAGTTTGGGTCAGCTATCCTGGCTGTGTCCCTTCCCAACCTCTTGCCCAACCCCAGCCTATGATGCTGTGAGAGCACTGCTCAGCAATAGCCAAGATATTGCTGTGTTATCTCAGCACTGTTTCAGCCACAAATGCAAAATACAGCACACTACCGAATGCTGTGGGGAAAGATAAGTCCAGCCCAGCCAGACCCAGTATATGCAGAAGAAACGGTGGTGAGTTGTAAGCAGTTTACTGATTCGTCCTCTTTTTTAATCTTTGAGAGGATCTTAAGCTTAAGTGTATTATGCAAGAAACCTCAGTGAAGACCGGTAATTTGGAATAATTTGAAAGGTATGTAATGAAAAGCAATAAACTGAACAGGAGCCAGCTGTGTGTGCATACTGGTCTGCGCAGAGTATTGCCAGCAGGTTGAGGGAGGTGACCCCTCCCCTCTACTCAGCACTGGTCAGACACATCTGGAGTGCTGGGTCTAGTTCTGTACTCCTCATGCCCACAGACTTGGGCATATTGGAGTGAGTCCAGCGAAGCGACATGAAGATGATGAAGGCATTGGAGCACCTGACACATGGGAGGAGGCTCAGGGCAGATCTTACAAATGTATGAATACGTGAGGTCAAGAGTAAAGAAGATGAAGACAGATACTTCTCCACTGTGTCCTGTGCCTGCAATGGACATAACACAGGAAATTCCATTTAAACATGAGGAAAAACACTAAATCAGGTTACCCAGAGAGACTGTGAAGTCTTTGTCCCTGGAGATATTGAAAACCTGGTTGGACATGGCCCTGAGCAGTCTACTGTGGTTGAACCTGTTCTTAGCAGGGACAGTTGGACTAGGTGATCTATAGAGATCCCTTCCAACCTCAGCCATTGTGATTTTTACAATAATGAAGGTATATGATCACTTTGAAACAACTGAGCTGTTTTGCCTGAAGTTGGAGTGTAGTTGTCAGAAAGAGGTCTCAGGTTGAATGCCTGTTTATAAAGCAGGCAGCTGTGGGTAGCTTGATTATACCAAAGTAATTTCCATAAAACCATAGAATCATTTTCTACTGGGAATTTGGTCTCTCTGATTATTATACTTCTGATTGAGAATTTATTTCTTGCTTTGTGACCTCTACTTCAAATGATTTTACCACATTGCGTTTTTCCCAAAATGTTTCTTCATATCACCTGTCTCTCTGGGTCTTATATTTTTTTCCATACACTTAGGTATATACACAGCCTGGGGATCAAACTGGAGGAACTAGAGCTCTGTGCCCAGTCAGAAAGTTATGATATCATAGGAATAACTGAAACATGGTGGGACAACTCACATGACTGTAGGATCATGATGGATGGCTGTAGGCTGTTTTGTAAAGACAGGCAGGGAAGAAGAGGAGGAGGAGTCGTGCTCTATGTTAAGGAGAACCTTGAATGTACAGAAGTCAACTATGGCAATTGTGGAAGCCCTATTGAATGCCTCTGGGTGAAGACCAGAGGGGTTGTGTCCCAGGAGGATCTTACAGTAGGCATCTGCTACTGACCTCCAACCAAGACAGTAAGGCCAATGAAGCATATTTGGGTCATGTAAGCAAGCTTTGGGTCATCAGAACCTGGTTCTTATGGGTGACTTCGACTACCCAGATATTTGTTGGAAGAACGACACAGCAGCTCGCATGTCATCTATCAAGTTCCTGGAATGCGTAGAGGACTGCTTCCTCGTACAAATGTTAGATGTGCCAACCAGAAATGAGGCACTGCTGGACTTGCTAATCACAAACCAAGAAAACCTGCTGTGTAATATATATCTCAGTTAGTGACAGCCTTGTGATCGCAACATTGTGGAGTTTGGGATCCTGCTGAGCACTTGAAGGTCAGTACTAAGACGAAGGTTTTAGATTTTGGAAGAGCAAACCTCAAGCTTGCTCAGAGTTCTGTTGGGAGGGATTCGGTGGGAAGCTTCCATAGAGGACAAAGGAGCTATTGAGTACTGGGAGCTTTTCAGCAATGCTCTCCTGGAAGCACAAAAACAGTTCATCCCCTTTAAAGGTAAGGGAAGTAGGTGGAGCAAGAGACCCCCTTGGCTTAACTGTCAGCCTCTGAGTCTGCTCAAAACCAAGAAAGAAGTGTACCAGTGATGGAAAAGCAGATGAATACCCATCAAGAACTACAAGGGCATTGTTGGGAGTGCAGAGATGCAGTTAGAAAAGCAAAAGCTCAATTCAAACTGAAATTGGCCAGAGATGTCAAAAACTACAAGGAAGGGTTCTTCAAGTACATAAACAACAAGCAGAAGCAGAAGGAAAATATTGGCCCACTGTTAAATAGGACGGATGAGTTAGGCACCAGCAATGCTGAAAAGGCAGAGGTTCTCAACTCTTTACTCACCGCTGTCTTTTGCCAGCACTGTTAGGCCCCAGGCCTTGGGAACAAAAATCCCAGTTGATGTAAACACAGACCCACCGTCAGTGAAGGAAGAATTGGCCTGTGAACTATTACAGGAGCTTGACCCTTGCAGATGGGTGGGCACTGAAAATAACCACCTGAGGGTGTTGAGAGAGCTGGCTGATGTTGTTGTGAGGCCACTCTACATAATCTTTTAGAAGTCATGGAGATTGGGGGACATCCCAGAAGATGGGAAGAAGGCTAATGCCACCACCATCTACAAGAACTTAAAGGAGGGTCCAGTAAATTATAGGCCCATCAGTATTACTTTAGTCCCTGGCAAAATTGTGGAACGAATCCTCCTGGGAGCTCTCACAAGTCAAATGAAGCACATGATTGTGAAAAGCTAGCATGGATTCACCAGGGTCAAATCATGCTTGATGAACCTGATCACCTTCTATGGCAAAATAACCTGCTTGGTTGATGTGGGGCAAGTGGGGGACATCGTCTACCTGGATTTATACAAGGCTTTCAGTACAGTTTCCCACAGCCTCCTCCTAGAGAATCTGATGTATTATGGCCTAGACAAGTGGTCTGTGCAGTGGGCGGGGACCTGGCTGACAGGCCGCACCCAAAGGGTGGTGGTAAATAGCTCCTTTTCAAACTGGCAACCTGTCACTAGTGGGGTCCCCCAGGGATCGGTATTGGGCCCAACGCTGTTGAATATCTCCATAAGTGATCTGGATGATGGGATCAAGTGTACCCTGATGAAGTTTGCTGATGATACCAAACTGAGTGGGAAAGTGGACGCTTTGGAAGGGAGAGCCACCCTGCAGGAAAAGGTGGATAGGCTAGAAGAGTAGGCGAACAAGAACCTTATGAAGTTCAACAAGGACAAGTGTAAGGTCATGCACCTGGGAAAACATAATCCAGGAGTGCAGCACAGGCTGGGATCCACCTGGCTGGAGAGCAGCTCTGTGGAAAGGTACCTGGGGGTCCTGGTGGACACGAAGCTCAACATGAGTGAACAGTGGCTGCTGCAGCCAAGAAGGCCAACATGATGCTGGGTTGCATCAACAAGGCCATCACCCGTGGAGATAAAGGAGTCACTATCCCACTCTACTCAGTGCTTTTCAGGCCACACCTGGAATGCTGTGTTCAGCTTGGGACACTGCCCTGTAAACAAGATGTGGACAGGCTGTAGAGGGTCCAGTGAAGGGCCACAGAGATGACCAAAGGACTGGGAAGCCTGCATTGTGAGGAAAGGCTGAGAGAACTGGGTTTGTTCAGCCTTGAGAGAAGAAGGGTTAGGGGAGACCTTATCGCCCCATCCAGATGACATGGACTCCCTTTTGACAAGGAGTTCCACGGAAAAGACATGGGGTAATGGGTCCAAGTTACTCCTGGGTAGATTCCAATTGGACACAAGAGGGACGTATTTCACAATGAGAACAATCAGCCTTTGGAATAATCTCCCCAGGGAAGCGGTGGATTCCCCAACACTCGACGCTTTTAAGATTCAGCTGGACGGGGTGCTGGGCTGTCTTGTCTAGACCATGCCTTTGCCAAGAAAGGTTGCGCCAGATGATCCTGAGGTCCCTTCCAACCTGGTATTTGTGATTCTATATATTCTATTGCTTTATATACATAAAAGTGTATCGATTGTGTGTGTGTGTATATATTTTTTATTTGATAGAGTTTTACAGAATAAAACAGTTGGTATAACAGCATTGAGAAGAAGTTTGACCTTTTTTTTTTCCTTCTCTCTAAAACTTTAGATTACGTTTTCAGAAGGTCAGGCCCTGTCCACGATCACCCTGACAATTCTCGCAGACAGTGTTGCAGAGCTTTCAGAGACCGTGGAAATCACACTCACGCATGTTACCACTGTGGGTGTTCAGGATACCACAAAAGGAGCTGTAATCGATCCCAAAAGGTCAACAGCTGTACTCACCATTTTACCTAGTGACTCTCCGCACGGTGTGATTGGGTGGCATATGGAGTCTCTCTTTGTTAAAGTCAGAGAGCCAGAAGGTAAGGCTGTTTCCTGGTTCTTAGGAAAAAATACATGTTTTTTTCAAAGTCAACATCATTGAAGCTATAACAACGGTTATATATGTAGAAATATTTTGTATATATGTAATGTATACAATGTATAATATATATTATACGTTATTTATCAGCATTGTGTATATATCAGCATTTTTCTATTAAAACTGTAGCAGAAATATCCTTTGAAATATGTAACTATGCTATTTCATTACATACATTTTATGCTGTATTTCACATTGCATATATCAGCATTATCCAGTCTTTTTTTTTTTAAGGGGTAAGTTATTAAAATCTTGTCATCTTGTGTTGCAAATCACTAATACATAGAATACTTCTATTTCGATAAAAAGCCAAACTTGCCCATTTAATGGGATTAATATGTTGTTTAAATTAACTTACATAGAAAGACTTTCCTCATGAATTAGGTCAAAAAGGGAAGCTTTTTGTTCTGTGGGATAGGGGAAGGAAGGAAGCAGTGCAAGCCTGAATTCCATTTCAAGAAAGTTGAATTGGGGTTTTTCTGCTTGCCAGCTGCGTGTTTGGTTGGGCTGTGTCAGTTTCCCTTGCAGGCACCAAGGGAAATTGTAACGGATCTGCCAGGCAGTTGGCCAGAGGAGGACTGCCGCGGTGCTCAGGCTCCCGCCCTCCCTGCTGGCACGGGGAGCCAGGCAGCTGGTTGCTCTGGCATGCTCTACAGCCTGGTGGCTTTCCAGCAGCTGCCTGATGGGCTATTCATACTTCAAACGCCCAACTGAAATTTCCTGGCAATTTAACGTTGCGTCCGTATTAACAAATAAAGTTTATGAAAATACGCTTTCCGTCAGAATATTATTGCAGATGAAACCTCCTCACCTGTTATATTTTAAAGGGAATTAGTGTTGCCCCTTTTGTAGCACCTGGAAGTACTGTGAAGGGATACTGCTTGTTCCACACATACACACGCGCACACATTACAATCATTTATACTTTGAAGTTAGGGTTCAAGGCATGTTCTTAGGTTTCATTTGTTGCAGTTTCTTTTCCAATCTTTAAATGTTGTATTTTTGGTGAATTATATACAGGGGCTAGCTCTGAAGTAGTATGTAATTTATACAAGTAACAGAATCTAGCCTGAAGTACAAAGGCTGTTGCTTTTCTATTTCTCCAGTCATAAAACCAGCACTTTTAGCCAAATGCTGTGTTTGGAAGTTTTTTTGAAACTATTGCAAATCTGCTTTCCCAAAAGCGATCTGAGCCTGACTGATACAAGTGTATCTCATTTTTTTCAACATTTGAGTTAAGGAAATTTAAAATCTACAGCCAGAGTGACTGCCTCCAACACTGCTTTCTGTATGAGAATCAGTAGTGATCTCCAAGGCTTGTAAAGGCCAGGTAAAATAGTGAGATGGGAGTTTTGAAGGAAAACTGAATAAAAATGGCAATGTTGAAGTAACAGTTTCTGTAGCAAACATTTAAAACTGTAAATATTCTGTATTTTATTACTCCTGTAGATCCAGTTTCAAAATCCTTTCCAGATGTACAGACTGTGTGTTGTGTGTGTTCACACCACTTGTATGTGCTCATTTGCTTGAGTTGTTGAATTATCCATGTATTGTTGTGTTGCTAAGCAGAACTGAAGAGGGCTCTAGCAAGCAGCTCCAGTACAATGAGGTGAGCTGAAAATCAAGAGAGCAAAGCTTAAAATAATCATATCTTGATTTTTTTCCCCCTCCTTGTTATAGGGCAAGTGAATTCAACTACTCTTGCTTTACAAATTGTTCGAGAGCAAGGGTTTGTTGGAGAGATTGCAGTCCATCTGAGCACTGCGCCTAACTTCGAACTCCCCCTCTCCAACCAAGCCACAGAGAATGAGGATTATGTACTGCAAAAGAAGACAATCGTTATGGCAGAGAATGCAACAATAGCTTCTGTTGTAGTCACTGTTTTGCCTGTGAGTAGTCTAACAACAACTTTAGCTAGTAATATCTTTTAAGGAAAGGGAAAGTGGTGCTGCTTCTACACCAGAAGTAGGATTTAGCTTTCTAAAAATAGCTAAGGTGTGATTCTTGCCTTGTCAGATGGCTGTACCTTAGTAAAAATTGCAGCCATCTCTTTCAAAAGAATTTGAGTACTCATCACTAAGAATGAACCATATTCTTTGTTTTGTTTTGGTCCCAAATTAACATATAATAAGGATGAAAGAAAAAATTATAAATATCTTAGGTCCTTGCTGGTTTTGCAACTTGTTGCGGATTTTTACAGAGGATTTATTTTACTTCACACGTATCTTAATAGATTTGTTCTGTAGTTGAGGAAATGTTGATTTTTCACCAAAAATATGTATATTCTTTAAATATATTCATAATGGAGGTATTGCTTTTCAAGTTCTGGCTTAGTTTCTGGAATCTAGCCACCTTTCTAATCAGTAGGAGGAACAAGTGACAGCGAGCAATACCTTCCACCTTTCTTACAGACCTGGAATCTGACTGCCAACTTCAGTTTCTAAAGCTCAGCAGAGGTAGTCTTTTTTACGTTTCATACAGTGTGAAACAAGGCATTTGTTATATGGGACCAAGTGCTGAGAATTTTTTAATAGTTAGCAAGCTTCAAGTACTCAGCTTCCTGCATGTTTTATAACTTACAGTGTTTTATTTTGAAAGTGACATTTAAAAGTATTTTTCCAGGACAATGTTCCAGAATTACAGGAAGGATTTATAATCAATATTACCGATGTGCAGCTGGTAGATTCTCCCACTGGAGGTCAGCCAAGCGTGAAGAGGCTTGGGTTAGAAGTAGCTGAAATAACAATTGAAGAAAACGATGATGCCAGAGGAGTATTTATTTTCAATGTTACAAAGGTAAGTAAGTCTGAATGAAACATATTTAAAGTAGCATTCCAGAAGGACAGTCCATGTTTTCAGACCAGTTTTGATAGTGTTTTAATAGGCTTTATGACACTGAATTGTTCTGGGTATAGAGGCCAGATACCATACAAAACTCCTTCTTGAAAGTTTCTTCAAAATTAATATATGATATTTATTTAGGGAGTTGGAAGTGCTAAAGCTGGTGTCATAGAATATTCTGAAAGGGACCTCGGGAAGTCATCTAATCCAGACTTTTGCTTAGAGCAAGGTCAATGCTAAATTCAGACCAGTTTACAAGCGATTGTGTATTTATCTGTTTATTTTTATGTGCAAGTCAATATGCCAAAAAACCCCAAACCAAAACCCACCCAAATAAAAAACCCCAAAAACCAAACGTTGCTGTGACACTCAGCAGTCTCCTGTTGAATTTATAGGATATAACTGGAGCTGTTGCTGCTTATGAGGTTCCACCACCACAGAATATACTGAAACTTCCAGTTGTTCGGCAGGCTGGGAGGTTTGGGTCAGCAACTCTGTACTGGGAAGCCATTCATTCAACTGCCAGCTTTGAAGACTTCACACCATCGTTTGGAAACCTTACATTTGCAGATGGGCAGGTATGCGCTTGCTGAGAGCTTATCTGTCTCTGGATTACCAGCTTAAGTGTTTCTCATGTTTTCTTCCAGCAGAATTTGCATCTTTTCATTGACAACATTTTATGTATGTCCTTATGTGTGTGAATGATGCTCCTGACTTAAGTTCTTTAACATGGAAAAGCAGAATGTTCATAAGTGTTGACCAAATAGGGTTGTGTGCCTTTGGTACCTCCACAAGTGAAGACATAATTTCTAATAATAACGCCTGTTACACTGAAAATTTGTAACATAACCTGACTTCTCTATAAATTATCAGAGTAAGCTTGTATGTTTTCTTAGCTGTGTCTACATATAGTTGTAAATTTCACGCTGCCCCTGACAATACTTAGTGTACACAAGGGGTTTTGATTTCAAATGAACAGAACCGGTCTTTGGCGAATAGAAGGATATACTTTGTGAGCAGAATTTTGACTGAAGTACAATATTGTGTACTTTGTTTTCTACTGAGTAGAAAGCAGAGCAGCCTGCTGGTTGTAACATACAAGATGGACTTAAAAACCACTCTTGAAATTTGCTATCTTATAAATATACAAGTGTGATCAGAAATAAGCACAACTGAACAATGTGTATTTATCTATTATTAGATAAAATATACTACTTTAAATTTCAGATTTTTTCAAACAATTCACAGAATATTACAAATGAAACTTTGTTGCTCTTTTTTTTAAACAATTTCTGCAGGCTACAGGAGAAATAGAAATTACAATCATAGATGACAGCGAAGTTGAATTCCTTGAGATATTCAAGATTGCCCTGGTGAGGGTAACAGGTGGCGCAAGACTTGGGGATGACACCCTGGTAACTGTCGCTATCCCACCAAATGATTCCCCTGTTGGAGTATTTGGATTTGAAGAAAAAAATGTAAGTTTGATTTGGATTGCTTTCTTTTCTGCTAAAGCTGGATGGATGGGTTTGTGTCACTAACACATAGCCAATTTTGGTAAGCCTTCATTGCAGTGGAAGACACGACTTCATTGAAAGGCATATTAGTACTTGCCTTCATCTAGCTGTGTAGGATGGTGGTAACAATGAAAGTGCTGCTGCATAGGTGTAGATTTTGGTGTGACTGAATCAATTTAATTCAGTAGACTCACAATTCGGGGCATCCCAGGTAGGATTTTTGGTAGTCTGTTGAATATTAAAATGGTTTTGTAATGATCTGTAGACCTGAAAGTCTATGAAACCTATCTCGTCTTAGTTCTTGTCCGTGAAGATTCTTCTGCTCTCCATTTTGCTGGTGCTGTGCCTGCTTGTGACTCATTGTCTAATTGTCTTGAATCACACAGCATACAGAAATAACACGAGTGACTGATCTTTGCTAGCAGAATTCAACACATTCGTTATCTTCTATTATCTCCCTGTTGATTTTCACTCTTTTTGTTATTTTACATTGTCATTGATAATGTTTTTTGTTCTTTATCTCAAGTCAGTATCGATGCCTTTTGCTACAGCCTTTCCTATTTCGTCCTTCTCTTCCTTATCAGGTGACAGTGAAGGAACCTCAGACACCTGATGACTCTGCTGCAGTTGTGTTGCTCACTGTAAGCCGAAGTCAAGGAGGACAAGGAGCAGTTAAACTGTTATGGATTCTTGAGGAAGCAGCCAGATATGACCTGACCCCTTTGAATGGTACCCTTCACTTCAATGAGGTATTTCTGATATTGCAATAATTATTTACTATTACATTTTTAAATACTTTCTTCTTCTTATGTGTGTTTGCAAGGTTGTTGTTACATGTTTATAGAAGCAGGGGGTTACTAAATATTCTAACACTAGGGGAAAGGCCAGTTTGAACTGGTAGGATTAGCAGTATGTAGTGTTTTTTTCAAGAAGAAAAGGAAAGCTGCCATGCTATTTTTAAGGCAGCACAATGTAATCATCAGGAAGACAGGCTCTTCAAATCTGAATTGCTTTTACAATTAAGAAAGAGAAACAAAAATGTACTAAATGTGAAGAATGATTGCAGAAACATTTTTCCCATTGCAATATCAGACAACTGAAAGAGAAAATTAATATTGAAAGCATGAGAAGGATAAATGAATGCTCAAAATTTGCAGATTTTAAAAAATAAATAGTAAAACACCCAAATGACTTTCAAACTGGACAGTGGTATTTGATTTGTGTTTCATGGCAGGTTAAAACTCTGAAGTAGGAGCTGAAATACTGGACATTGTCAACCTATTGTTGTTATCTTAATATTTGTATTTTACAGTCTACTCAAAATATTTAATGAGGAAATTTTTTTAACACGAAGCATTATCTATTTGGTCTGTACAAGGCTATTTTGCATTAAATAAATACGCATACCAGTTATTTGTTTTACTTTTAATCTGCTGGGAAATAGCTTTTTTGGTAAGACCACCAGTTTTGGCAAAGTTATGCTATCATTTTACTATCCTTTATCTACTGATAGGCCTGGATATCTTTTCCCTGAAGTTCTTATAAATGCATACATGTAAGGATACAAATATGTATGCATGGAGTACTAAAGTTTTACAATATTTACCTACTTTTTTCCCTATAATCTAATTTTAAGCATTTGCTACTGCCACAAAATGTGAATTAGACAGGACTTTGCTATGGCCTAATATGTCTAATCTTAATAATGTTAATCCTTAGAATGTATGTATTCTATTGAATATGCACTTTCTGATTAAAAAGGTTTTGTATTGAAAGTTTCCACTAAGTTGAAAACTTGTTTGTGAATACAGTTTCAAAGTAGTTTCAATAGTTATTCACTTGAAAATAGCCAGGGTATTTTTGGGGTGTCACACAATGTTTGAGAATCAATTTTCACTGTTTGTTAATGTGTGATTCTTGATTTCATCCAGACCAGAAATGTCACTTAATTTATATATTTTTATATCATCTGGTCTTTACGCGATGCAGACTGAATCCCAGAAGTTGCTTGTTTTACATGCGGTACAAGATGATCTGCTGGAGGGGAATGAAACATTTACCATTCAGCTAGTCTCTACTGGTGATGCAGAGATATCCCCTGTAAATGGTAAAGAATTAATTCAATACATTCTATTTTAGGACATTTCATTTGAGAATTGTGTCTGTTCATACTATTTTAGTCTGCAGTGCTTATATATTTTGTGTGCAGCTAGTTGGTAGCAGTTTTGAGTGTCAGTCCTCCCTAAGTTGTTTCCTTGTGTGAAGAAATCAAAGAGAATTTTAGATCATAATTTTTCATTCTAAATTAATTGCTGGTGTAGACTTTTTGTTCCGATAGTTGACGCTGTCCATGAAGAATTTTTAACAAGAAGAAGCAAAAACCAGGTTCAGACCTGTGAGAATCATAGAATAATTTCATTTGTAAGGGACCATACAGGGGGTGATCTAGTTGAAAACCCTGCTCTAGGAACAGGAGACTTCACAATTAGATCAGGTTGCTAAATGTCTTGCCCACTCTAATTCTGAATATCTCCGTGGATGGGGGTTCCATGGGCTCTCTGAGAAGCTGGTCCTTAACTGCTTACGTCACAAAATTTACAAAAGTTAGCTCATTAGTTAGTTTTCATTTACCATGAGGTTTGCTCTCTTCATAGGTGTTGCAACCATCATTATTGTGGGCGATGAAGGAGCCTCCGGGGTGGTTGGGGTAGCCCATTCATCCAAGCATGCTCTGATTGGAGAACCTTCAGGAAATTATAACGGAACTGCTCTTATTAGGTGGGTACATCACTCATCTTTCCAAAGGAAGGACAATAGCTCAGTTTCAAAAGCTAAGAGACTCCACATTTGGCAAGAATTTCTGGAGTGCTGTACTTCATTATCACTTCTAAAATCAGAATTATTTTTAAAATTCGATGCCTTTTAAAGGAGGGCAGAATATACTATGTCTGTGTCTTTTCAGTATTACTGGGGAGCTCCAAATACTCTCAGTTTCAAAGTATTTATAACATTGATCCATTAAAGAGGATTATAATGAAAGGAAGAGGGGAAGGGTATCCATGGCATTTGAAGATGTTTTGTGCTCTTCAGGATTCAATTCCTGAATTTTATTTCAGTATATTGCTATGATGGGTAGCGTAACCAAAGTGGGAACTGGGTTTTTAGCTGAAAGAAGATGTGGTTATTTCACTGCATTCTGGTCACTGAAAACAGGATGAAGAAATGAAGATGTTACTGTACCTTCTGAGAGTATTGGATAAAAGGATTATGACAGCTTCCTTTGGTGAACCAGCAAATACAAGCAACAGAACAGCTTCTGATGCTGCCCTGAGAAGCCCAAAACACAAAGTGATGTTTTGTGCAGCAGCAGTTGTAGATCATGTAGTAGATCATGTTAGGTACAGACTTAGTTCACCAAGACTGATGTCATGAGTAGGATTAGGCTTTAGGTTTTTAGACAAGTAGATCAAGAGATCTCATAGCAGTGTTCTAGTGTCCTTCTGCCTTAAAAACCAAATTGCATTACCCTTAAGACACATTTTCCTTCTGTTTTGCATATTTATCTTCAGAAAAGCAAAATGGAAGCAAGAGAGCTCAGTTTTCAGCCCCCACCTTTGGGCTTTACTTGCAAAGAAACTTTAAAGAGCTCTCAGTAAAAATACATCTCAAGACGCCTCCCTACACCGGGAAATAAAATGGAACTGCAAAAATGTTATTGGTCTGAAAATGTCTTAATAGTGACTTAGAACATTAAAACTCAAGCTCCACACCGCTGACGTTTCTTTCATTCACAGCAATATAAAATACTGTCATTCTCTGGATTGGATGTTAAGTATTAAAGGTAGAAAATGACATCCGTGTTTGTGTCCTTACCTGCAGCCTGATACGTGGCCCAGGGATTTTTGGTGAGATCATAATATATTGGAATATAACACCGCCTCATTACACAGAATTTATTGAGACATCGGGGACCTTGACAATGCGAGATAGACAGTCTGCAGCAGTTGTTCTAATACAGGTACATGAGAGATTTTACACCAGTAGCTATTTCAAGAACTTCCTTTTATTTGGTTAGTATCCTGGTTAGCAATCAGTTATATCTCTCTCCCTGGAAATCGTTTAAATCCTTTAAGCTTTCATTGTTTCTTCTCCCCAGGCTGTAGATGACAACCGTCCTGAGGAGAAGCATTACTACCAGTTTCAACTAACTGGAATTAGTGATGGAGGACTCATAAATGAATCCAGCAGCACAGCAAATATTACCATGGCTGCCAGTGATTTTCCGTATGGGGAGTTTACATTTTCGCAGGAGCTATTGCAAACAACAGAAGAACAAAAATGGGTATTAGATTAAAATTCCTCCTTATGGAAAAAATCGATAGATATCAATATGATTGCTAGATTTATGCTTAACTCTAGGGGAAAAAAAAAAACCAAATCAAAGATCTATGCTACATTTATCATAGCACATTCTCCAGAATGGCTGTCTGAGGCTTTTGAAGGTTTTTAATACTCTGAGAAAGAAGGCTATCTGCTAAGTTACCTGTACTCTGTACTTGCTAAAGCAAATTGTTGTTACCTGGCAGAACCATTGAAAAGACGCCTTTAGAACATCTCCTAAAGGCATCTGTAACAGAAAAACAAACCCATTTTTTAAAAAAAATGTTCTCTTTTCCTCAGGTTAATATCACTATTGTGCGTTCCAGGGGATCCTATGGCAAAGTGCGTCTTTGCTTTCAGATACTAAATGGGACTGCCGAGGAGGGAGTTGATTTCACTCCCACAGTAGGGGAATTGCTGTTTGGGCCACATGAGGAGAGTAAAATGGTTTTGGTTGAAATTCATGATGACGACTTTCCCGAAGGTCCTGAAGACTTTTCAGTGATGATTACCAAAGTGGAACTCCAAGGAAGGTAAAGATAAAATTCTTAGTTGATGGTTACAAGCAGAAGGACAAACTGTATTTGTAATCTGATATATCTGCATAAATTCAGCACTGGATTTCAGCTGTTTTACTGTAAAATTGTGTAAGACAGCTATAACGGTAATCTTAATAGAAATTGGATGTATGGGGAACCCAATTCTTCTAACATTTGTATATAGATTTTGCTGATCAAGATTGACTAAAGCTAAAAGTCCACACATTACATACAAGTTGTCAAGTTACATGAAATTCAAATAAGAAGACAAAACGATAAAACAAAAGTACACAATTCTGTGAATAAAATAGTATTTTTGCATATATAATAGTTTGAAAAAGTGTGACCAAAAAGTCTTTAGTATTAACTGTCAGAAAATAAAAGTATTTGTGGTAACTGACAAATTGTCATACTTGCATCTTAATACTTCCACAAGAATTTTTAATATAATTTTCCTTTTTATGTTCTTGCAAGTGGATTTGATTTTACCATAAAAGAAAATGGTCTACAGGTGGATCAGCCTCCAATAATAGGAAATATCTCAACAGTGCGAGTCACTATAGCAAAAAGTGATAATGCAGAAGGCATCATAGAATTTGATCCACGGTATATCCTTTTACAGGGTAAGTTTACCTTAAATTTTTGCTTAAATTTAGAAGAGAAGTCCGTGGCTATGGCATAAATTTTGAAATGAAATAACTTTTTCTCAATTTTTCTTGCAGTGGAAGAGGACGCTGGATTAATCATGATTCCTGTTGTGAGAAAGCATGGAACTTATGGCTATGTAACAGCTGACTTTCTTTCTCGAAGTATTTCTGCACTTCCCAATGGTGTTGACTATGTCATCCATAATAATTCTGTCATCTTTTATCATGGCCAGAACCAGACTTTTATTTATATATCTATTGTAGATGATGAAGAAAGGTAATTCATTTTTCCAATATTTATTGACTGATTTACTTCTGAGAAGTCCTTTTTTAGCATGTGCAGTATGCCTGTGTGTAAAATTGAAACTGAAAAACAAATTTCTGCGGTGCTGAAAAATCACCTAAATTTAAAGGGGGGAAAAAAGAAGCTATTATTAGTTTCACAGTTCATGTTAAATTTTATGCAAATACATTTATTTTCAATTAGACTATCAGACATTTTGGGTGTTAATAGTACTGCTGTGAATAATAAAATATTTTGCCTTTTTTTTTTTTAATTTAGCATGAGTAGAAAATAGAACATTATTTTTATTTCAGATATCACCGTTCTAAGCAAGTGGGAGGAATGTTCCACTCTATGCTTACAGAGATGACTTCTGTATACTTTTAAACACATCCAGTTGGATGCATGATTGAATTACTAAGTATAGTTTTAATTTATTTTTTTCTCTGGTATCTCAGAATCTCTTTTTCTTTTTCGGTGCAGTGAATTTGCAGAGCAATTCGAAATCCAGCTGACAGGAGCCACTGGTGGAGCAGTCCTTGGGCTCCACCTAGTGAGCCAGGTCACTATTGCTAAAAGTGACTCCCCCCAGGGCGTCGTCCGATTTCTCAACCAAAGTCGAATTATTCTTCCCAATCCTGAAACACCCACAGCAGTGTCCCTGGTGCTGGAAAGGACTGGAAGATTGTTAGGGGAGACACAGGTGGGCCCTGGCTGTCAAACACTGGATGCTTTCCAGAGACTAGGTCAAAAAGCTCCTGCATTTTCCTTCCAGCACTTCTTTGTGACTGATTTCTGATAGGATAATTGCAGCTTTTTATTAAACGTGAATTGCATATGGTTGCAGTATAACAGAACATGTTGTTACCCTTTAAATCTTCTCTTTCTCCTCCTGCTTTCTTTCTTTTATTACGGTCTTGTATGCTTTGTTTTGAACTAGCTCCTAATTCCATTGAAAATATGGTTAATTTCATATACCACCAGTAATTTAATTTCATTTGGTTGAATTACTCCCTAAAGCTGGACAAACGTTCCACAGCAGATTGTTTACTATGAGTTTTCTGTGCTTTTTTTTTTTAACCCCGTACAGACCACTAACAGAGCGAAGGTATAAATATGAACTAAGGTAGGCCTTTCCCAGTCTCAGCAAATGACTGGAAGATTGGCAGTAAAGGCCATCAGCTCACCCGTGTAAAAATTGCCTTGGTCTTCCTTGACTTTTTCTAGAAGTCATTTGAGAAAACTGGAAAAAAAATGGCCAAAATATTTGTCATTTTCTGTCTCAATATCACACTTCATGGGGAATTGTTTTGGACATAAGTAGTCGTTTGGGGAGCTTCAGATAACAAATCACGAATGGGAAATAGAAACTGGCCCATGTGTTTCCGGTTATGTGCTAAAGAAATCTCAGTTTCTCTTCTTTTCCATGACTAAAATGTAGACTTTCATGAACTGGCATTGTGGCTAACTGACACTTCAAAATTTTCATTTGTAATTTGTCATGTTTATTCTTCCAAAGGATTATGTGTTTTCCAACATAGAATTAATTATGAATATTTTGTATTCTGTATTAACAGCAAAGACTTAAACATAGCTAGTTATCAGGTACAAGAATTTTCATATCACTTGTGGTAATCTGTCATTTCTCCCCCTGGGAGCCTATTATAATGTATCACCGCTGTAAGCCTGTAACTGGTATCTTCCACAGATTAACTGGGACATCTTGGGACCCAATTCAGAAGAGGTTTTATCTTCCCTGAACAGTGACATTGGTGACCCTGTGAATGGATCATTCTATTTTGGAGAAGGAGAAGGAGGCTTGAGAGCTATTAATCTGCAAATCTATCCTCATGAAGAAGTTGAAGTTCAGGAGATCTTCATTGTTAGACTGATCATTGTGAAAGGTGAAACAGAAATAGATCCTAAGGCAAACAACATTACACTAATAGTAAGTCATTGCTTTTCTGTCTTCTGAGATCTCTGTTGATATTGGTATTTAGCCCGCAAAGCTTTTAAAACGTAATAATTACTGAATAGTTTGTCATTTGGCTTTTTTCCCTTTGTAATACTTAGGTGCATTGTTACAGCTTACCTCTTCAGAAAAGAAGGCAAAAGAATCTGTCAGTAAAAGTTGGTATATAAGCCCTGACCTGATATTTGCAGATATCTGTGGTTCTTTTTGGAAAGAGCATGGACTGGGTCCTCATTTCTAAATGTCAGGTTTTTGTAATCCCTTCTTGACCTCTTCTTCTGCTCCAGCTATCATTTATATATATAAAAAAAGGAGAGAATCTGACTATTGCAGAGCAAGAGAAATGCAGAAATTCATGGGAGAAGGCAGAGGGAGTTGTCAAAGACAAATTACTGCTCTAGGGATACTGCAACTAAGGAAATATTTATAAGGCTTTTAGAAGAAGCCCACAAAAAATAAATCTTTTTTAGAAACTAGAGTTTTATTGTTTCTCTGGTCTGTAGAGTGTTGAGGGAAATAGCTCCTGTTTCCACATGCTCCTCAATGTTTCCTTCAGGGACCCAGGTTTATTCCTTGGACTGTAATGTTCCACCGTGCACGCCAATGAATTGGCTTCTCAGTAGGCACTGGTGTTACCACTCGCTTGTAAGTCAGTTCACCACCAATTCTTGTTGCAGCTAGTGATCCACGCAGATGGATGTGGATGAGCGCTATCCCAGAGGGCTGAGTTTGCAGACTGATAATGTTAGAAGAGTTTCTGTACACTAGCCCAAGGTGCCTCGGCATTTCCTGCCTTAATAGCAGAATATTCAGACAGAGCATGTGAAATAAAACTGTGTCCTTTTCTTCCTTGGATAGTGCTGAAAATCTGAAAAGGGGACATGCATACTTTCTCTGCCGTCTCTTAGTAACGTGTATCCATGGGATTCATTTTCCAAATCCTTTCAAAATTACTTTACTGTCTGAAATGTGTTTAGACCATTTATAATTTATGAGTTGTTTAAAGATGAGTGAGGCTCAACTCATTGGATAGAATAATTGTCATTGCTTGAATTTCTTTACATATAATGCTTTTATTGATCCAAGCCTGAAAACTTTCCATATTTATTGGCAGCATCATATTTTGACTCCTGTTCAATTTAGATTCTGCTTAAACTTGTTTATGTATCATTGTAGGCTTTTCTCACAACAGAGCAAATTACCCATAGATTTCATATAATAGTCTTCCTTTGTGTGTGGGGGTGTCTGTGTGTGTGTATGTACACACGGGCTTGATATCACTCCCTTCTCATACCTTGATGGTCTTCTGGGTTCAATGTTTTTTACTCTCTCAGTTTCACTTCTATCTGCTAATATACTGTTGAATCTCCTTAAGAGGAGAAAACTTGGTAGGAAGAACTAATAGATAATGTGTCCTGTAGCACCTAGCAATGAAAATCTCAATGACTTGAACAAGAATACAACTCACTATATTTCTGATGCATTGTTTATTTTTTTGCAGATAGAGAAATTTGGTGATCCCAATGGAATTGTACAGTTTGCTCCTGAATCATTAACTGAGAATAACTATACAGAACCTTCAGCAGTAGAAGGGCCACAAAGTATTACCCTGTTTGTCAGACGAATTCAAGGCACTCTGGGAAACATAACGGTATTCTCAGTCTTTTCCTAATAAACAGTATAATCCAAAATCATCCTCAGTATCCATGTATGGATGAATATTTTTTTTTCATCCATCACTTACATTGGTTTTTACCTAAAGTTGTTTAGAAATCAGCATTTTAAGTTATTTGTTTAATTAAAGAAAAAATCAATTAATAAAAGCATCCGCTGTGTTTAATGAGAACTTGTCACCCCTTTCTGGTGTGAGGAAACTTGGAAAAAGGAAAAACAGCAAGGATGTCTTGGTGTAAAAATATAAATAATTTTTAAAAATGGTTCAGACATTCCATATAGTTTGAAGATATACAGAGGAAATCATCACATTCGTGGTACTGTTAGAGGAACAGCACACCCTCCTTTTGTAAGATGGTCTGTGTGTTTTTTCCTATGCATACCCAAACCAATTTCTGTTTTACTTAATTAAAACCAATCTGTCCCATATCCCATCTATACTGAATCCTGAATATGGAAGTTTCTGACCCTGTGGATAATTTTGCTTTCTTTTGTTTTGCGCATTTTCTGAACTCATTTCAGGTTTACTGGGAAATACGCAGTGAATCTGACATCACAGGTGACTTTCTTAGGACAGAGGGATCTGTTGTCATTGCTGACCAGCAGAGTACAGCTGAGATAATTATCTACCTGTTACCTGATGATGTTCCAGAACTGGATGAAAGCTATGTGGTACAGCTGATTTCAGTAGAAGGTGGAGCAGAGTTAGACCAAGAGCAAATAATTTCAAAGATCAACGTTTTTGCAAATGATGATCCCTGCGGAGTGTTTGCCCTGTACTCTGACCAGCAGTCAGTACTAGTAGAGAGAAGCCTGGATCGGTACATTCAGATTAACGTAACTCGGCATGCTGGGGCATTTGGAGAGGTGGTCGTTGAGTACCATATCTGGTCTCCTCGTGAAGAAGCACTAATTGCACCTGAAGATGAGGTGGGATACCTCACAGTAAAAGATGGTGCCAGCTTTGGAGTTAAAAGAGTGCCAATAAGCAGCCAGGTCTGTATTATCCTTTTAGTTCCTACGATATCTGTTGTTTCCATTTGTGCTCATCACAATACAGATGTGCTGCAATAAGATACTGAGCTCTCAATAGTATCCACTCTGAAGAAGTATCCACAGAAAAGAGAGTTTAGTATTATGAATTTCATATTTATGGAATAGAAATGGGTTTAAATTTCACATTTCAGATAATAATTGCAAAATCACTGCTATGCAAATTCAAATATTCAGTTTTGCCTTCTTTCATTGCTTGGTGTTACTATCACTTCAATATTTTATTATTATATATATGCAACTTTTTTCTCAAGTTTCCCTTTTGGATTGTAAATCGTGATCTGTCAGTGCTGACTCACGAAGGGGCAGATAAATTTACCTTCAGTTCTCTGTGTTCCCTGCCTGTCTGTTATTACTACAGCGTTACATCCACACATACATCCTTTCACATCCATCTTGCATCTTTTTAATCCTAAGGATTAAAATCAAGCTGAGGCCCACGGTGCTAGGTACAATTTATTATTTATTACAGTATTATTATTTATTATGGCAACAGTTGCTCTACCAACTCACATTCCAGCAAACTGATGGTAAATCGCATCACAATATTGATGTTTTAACTGTATTTCTTTTGAGAAACATAATCAATAAAACAGTTGTCTTGAAAACACTGCTTTTTGTATGCAAGTAGAACAAAATCTACAGATTGTTCTGCTACTTAATTCTTTGAACTGGTGGATATCATGTTTTTAGTGGGATTAAATTTATAGCTTTTTAATTAAATTCTCTCTCTCAAAGGCATTTATTTTACTGGGCTTGAATTTTACTCTGGAACTGATTAATGTAAGCCTGGTTAGGGGAAGTGCCAAGGATGTGCCTAAAATATTAGAAAAAGCAAAGTCAGCTGTTCTGCTTATTCCTGAGGAAGCTGCCAATTCACAGGTCAGTAGACTGGCTGCAGTGTAACATTTCTACCCCAGAAGGAAGGTACGCTTCATTACAAAATATAGCTGCTATAACAATTCAGTTGGCTCCTTGAAGTTTTCATCATTGCAACTAATTTAATGACTGACAAGGCTTTTCTAGTTATTACTTGTACTGTATATTATCTTTGATACAAATTCTCATAGAAATGTGTTAATACAGTTTGAAAATGTTTCTTCATCTATAAAATGTAAATAGTCTAAATATGATGGTTAATTTATACCTTTGTTTACATGAGATGGAAGTTCTAAGACTTAAAGGAAAATACCTAATTCTGGACAATGTCATTCTTTTAAGTATAGCAGCCCCAAAGTAGATAGCAGCATGTATGCAGTATTCTGTGCAAAAAGAGATGGAGGTCATGCTGGGTTTTTATGCAGTTGACTTGAAGCTGTTCTGTCTTTTAATTTGTAATTGAACTTAATTCAAATGGACTTCGAATGTTTTTTTGAATGGTCTTTCTGTAAAAATTGCTTACTACTGTATCTTAGTCATTGCATTTAGAATGTGGAAATTATCCTTTCAGTCCCATTTGTGGCTCAAAGGAAAAAAGAGTAGATCATACTAGCAAGAATAATTTTGTGAACGATGTCATGTTACAACAACTTACTTTTCCCTGGGTACACAATTAATAATGTATTTTAGACCTATATGTATATATACAGTACTACAGCTATTGCCTGTGATCATTAAGAGCAGGTTGGTTTGTTTTTCTTCTAAACAACAGGCCCAGGGTGCTATATTCAGTGTTTTCAGTACTGAAACATCAGTCATACTGGTTCCTTTTGCCTGAGATCTAATTCTCAGAAGTCTAAGATTTAGAAATATTGTTAAAGAGTTGTGTATTGTTGTAAAGTAAAGAGTTGTGTATTGTTAAAGGAAGTATGTGTCTATATAAACACATGCATATATATATACACACATATGTACATCTATATGCACACATAACTATTGTAAAATGCCTATTTTTACAAAATATAATATTCTTTCACACATGTTATTGCCACTTTTTACTAAATTTTCCATAACAAAATATACTTTGTTTCCACAGGTTGGCTTTGAATCTGTGATTTTACGACTTACAGACGTTGTAGCAGGGACAGGCCAGGCTGTCATAACCAGAAAAGGAGTTTATGGCTCTGTAATAGTTAGCTGGATTTCAGGATACCCACCAGACCTAATCGCTGACTTTGCTCAGCCAGGCAATATTACTTCTCCATTCGGTAAGAACCTGTCTGAGGGAACAGCTATGAAAGTTGCCCAAGTGGTGATGGCACCTTATGTTATTTGTACCTCTGTATGCTTCCTCTGTTAATGAAGAGATATTAGAACAAAATTGTATTGGGTAATTTTTATCTGTAAGGGATATGGTTATTTTATGAGCAAAAAAAAAAGAACTAAGCTTCATAAATACATGTCTGGGAGGTAGGCACAATGCTGTGCCTCTGAAAGACAGCTTTATATAAGACAGGCCCTTATCATGTAGATTTCTTCTTCCTAAATGGAGTGGAATTGTGGTTAAAGTCCCTATCTCAGAACGTTCCCAGACACCTATTTAGTGATTTTGACTTGAGCTCTCTGTTACCTTCTCTTTTCCTTCAGGTACTGTTGTATTTTCCTCTGGTGAGCGAAGTAAAGTAATTTCATTTCAGGCGACTCCAAGGCTAAACAAACAAGAGTCGTTTGCCATCACTATAACAGCAGCGCACAGCAACGTGTCTGGCGGGGCTCGCCTGAGGTAAGGCTATTACTTATACTTTTAGTCACACAGACGCTGCAAGAATTATGACCTGTGTACGGGCATACACCTTACACAAATCCCTACTGAATTATAGTTAGCTAGCCAGCTGCAGTGCCTTATTTGATAAATTTGTCTGTCTTGTCTCAGGTGGAAACAAGTGTCAGTACTGCTCAGAACTGAGGCTATTCTCCAGTTCCAGTCTGTTTCGTATCACTGGGATCAAAGGTGGCTAGAATGTGTCTAGAATGATGGAGACAGTTAAGAAAACAAAGAAGCAAGATCAACAGTTTTTGCCAGGAAGCTGAAGGATGAAAGCAACTCTAACAGTTTTTATTAATGTCTCTAAAAATCCATATTTAGCAGATCTAAGATAACAATCATTATTTTAAATAAATAAAACAAAACAAGGAATGCTCCAAAAATACCTAATTTATATAAAATGCCCTTTTTATTCTTAAAAACAAAGCCATTTCATTTAATGTAGTTTTCCATCTTGGCTAAGTTGTTATCTATTTTTCAAACTATTTTCTTTTCATTAGTCCTTACTCAATGATAGCTAAAAATTACGTAAAAAGGATGGACATAGAGTAACATCACATATGGAGAAAGGTATTGGCTTCACCATATTACAATTACACTGGCAAGGCTGAAGGAAGTAAGGAATGAATCGGATGGCTAAACTCATGAGGCTTACCCCTTCTCCTAGGCTTGTCTGTCCTGTAGACTGCTGTCCTCAGTGCACCTATTTACAGTGTGAATCAAATACCTTGGGTTTGCAAGGGGGACCTTTCCTAGAAGGCTTAAGACTACATCCCACCGAGGGTAAAGCTGGCTCAAAGAGTTTTTAAGTCCCTTAGCCATGGGAAGGGTCTAGTTTGTTAACCTAAATCCCTGACTATAATTGTAGTGCCACTTGGTAGCCTCTAGCACTAGATAGAATGAATGGGTCAGTTCTACAGGTAAGTGTAAGATCCAAGGTTTACCTAAGGGTCTTAGTCTTTATGCTTTTTTTCTAATAAGAAGGGGATATATTTAATATGAATTTCATGAAACTTAAATTGATATTGATAATTGGGCTCAGATCTGGAAAAAAGTGCTGTGAGTAATGTTGTGGGGGGACAGTTAGTATTTCAAAGTACCAGTGTAAGCTTTAAAATAACTTCCCTTCCTTCTCTAGCTTCCTGGCTAAAACAGTAGATCTGCTAGCATCCATCTGCTCCACAGTTTTCCCTTAGTACAGGAAGTTCGTTCAATGGTTAAAACTGGTATTACTCAGAATGGCTGTGTTGTATCATACTTTCCTTTGCCTCTCCATTTTCTCAGGAAGACCTTATTTCATTTAACCTTTACTCTGTACCTGTGCTGACTCAGGATGCATTAAGCCTGTTCAGTCCAATCATTCCAAACCCATTTTTCAGGGAAGCTCTTTACATCTTACCTTGTATGGTTGCTATTTCTTCCCTCACCTCATGCATTTTTTTTTACCCACTTTCATACAACCATCATTGACCGTTCATTGGAAATTGTTCTGCTTGGGTGTTTTACTTTTCGTATTTCGTACTTCCTCACTCAGCTTCGACATCTTTTCTGTTTCAGGTCAGGATTTACTATAGCTGAAATTGAGCCAATGGGGATCTTCCAGTTTGCTCTCGACTCAAGATCTGTTTCAGTTGAAGAAGATGTTCAGGCAGTCACACTGCATGTCCAAAGATTGTTTGGTTTTCAAAGTAATCTCACTAAACTGACATATCAGACCATTCCTGGAAGTGCCAAACCTCTAGAGGACTTTATACCCATCTACAATGGAGAGCTTATGTTTTCACGTTTTCAGACAAACGCTGCGATAGAAATATCAATAATTGATGACACTGTGTCTGAGATGGAGGAATTTTTTTTTGTAAATTTGACTGCTGTGGAAATTTTGGATATTGAACCTGTGAATCCTGACTGGAGTCCACGTTTGAATCCAGCTTTCAGTGTTGCAACAGTTAATATCCTGGCAAATGATATTCTTCATGGAATACTAAGTTTGGGGCCAGAGTTTATTTATGTTGAAGAAGATGCAAACAACAGTACCCCCAACACCGTGATACTTCATATCAGAAGGACCAAGGGTTTTAGTGGTGATATTGAAGTAACTGTTAAAACCTTTGGGGGAGTGAGTGCACAGAGTGGAGTAGATTCATATCCTTTTGGGAATGTTTATGGAAAACCAAATTTAACATGGGCAATGGAAGGAGAAGATTTTGAGGAACAGTCAGTCTCTCTGATTTTGCTTGATGGAGAAAAAGAAAGCAAGATGTCCATAAAAATTTTTGATGATGATGAGCCTGAAGGGCAGGAATTGTTTTATGTTTTCCTCTCAGATCCTGAATGCGGAGCTCAGATTGTGGAAGGGAAGGATGAATATGGATTTGCTGCTTTTGCAACAGTAATTATTGAAGGTAATATTTTTTCCTCAAGAAAATTAGCAAATACATCTGAAATAACAGTAAATAACTGCTTCTTGTCATACCAATTTTAGTGTAAAGATTCAAATTCTGTTCGATAATAAGCACGGTATTCTATTCCCAAATCTGTAGTTTTCCAGATCAGAGGAAGCATCTAGTGCACTGAGCCCACCCTGCATCCCTTAGCAATGTAGCTCAAAATACATTTAGAGATGCTGTCTATGTCTATTCTTGTCCTGTTTTACTTCATGAAGGGAAAGGCTAAGCCTGAGTGTTTTTTCTTTCATGTGCTGTAGCATTGCAGGCTTTTTTTGTTTTTCTTTGCAATTTTGATCACTTTTACATTGTATGGGGTTTGTACAAAGTAAAAGAAACAGTTTCTGTTTTCATTCTTTGGTACTATGCAGTTCATATCTGCAGTTCATTCATCTGCTTCTGGGAGGGAGGATAGGAATGGGCTTACACAGACATCAGGGAATAATTTTTCTTTCAGTCTCTGCACACTACTGTGAGAAAGTGATTTCAGAGCTCCAATTTCCCTTAGCTTTTAGATATCTATCAGACCTATCAACTGAATGTAAACCCAGTTTAACTGCAGTATAGATTAAGTTGTATAAACAAGTCGGGAATTGGAACAGTTTAGGCTAATCAAGAAAATTATATGTAAGATCCAACATTTACTGGAAGTTTTGTGTATTTAGATAGCCTTAACAGGACAAGGTAGGTTTTGCGAAAGAGTATTAAACTGTGCTGTTGAATGAGTGTATGCAGCAACCAAAATTGTGTATGCAAGAACAGGTAGTGTAAAACTCATGTTCCCTTCACATGCACTATTTCTAGAATTCCCCGTGCAAGTAACCGTCTGCCTGTATATGCAAGTTAACTGAAGGAGTATGTGGACAGGCATGGGTTGGAATCTGACCTTGTACTGAATCCCACAGAAGTCTATCAACATGTTCTAGAGTTACACCCTGAGTACAATGAGTACGTAAAGCAAAATCACGAGACAAGTTATGATAAGGGTCAAGCATGTATCTGCATTTAACTGTATAGATAGAAAGGTACCACAGGTTAAATATCTGTGCATGCCCACAAGAAAACACACAGTTTCTGTTGATCTTCAGTACATATATTGACATTTAATAAGCACTGTGTTGGAAATAGATTGCCTTTTCAACTGCAGGGTAAAGCCATCACTACCTGTGAGGAAAAGTCCTCTAGAAGCAAGATTTAATGCAACACAGTGAAGACATTAGTTTCCCCTCATTAAGTCCATTTTTTTTCCTCCACTGCTGTTTTGCTGAAGTTTTTTACATTCCCATGAGACCAACGTGGTATTTTGCAGCTCCCTAGTTCCAAACACTGAATTAAAGATGCAGGAGAACTGGTGAGGTAACAATCTGGGAAAAGGAATGGGTTCAACAGCGTGATGGGTGGGACAAATGAGAAAGCTAAAGATAGGTCCTTGGAAGCCCATCTTTGTCCCATAACCTATTATGGCAATGCTGTCCGTCTAGGGGCACGCTGAGGCTCATTTCTGTTTAGAAATAATATGTTTTAAGTGTTACAGTAAAAGTAAAATAATGTAGCTGAAGTGATATCTCATGAGGGCATTATAATCAAGGGTTTTGACACTGTTCTGGACTGCTGTGACACCTAACCTCTTGAAGTTAAGGGACACAGCATTCAGTCAGCTTGCTGAATGCTGCTGAAAATACAAGCTTAGGAGCATGGGTGTTGCCATGACTCCCATAAGGAATCTCCTTTCAGAAATACTTATTCTACTGGTTAAAAGAAAACTTAGAAATGCCAGCATCTGAAGTTCTGGGTAAGTATGGAGTGTAAATTAAGAGTAGAAATATTAAAAGGCATTTTCTTGAGGTGTCCCCAAGGGGTACTTGGCAGCATGCTTTTGATACCTAGTTTTAAATTGGTTTAGCTGTTAACTGTGTTAAAATTATAATTTAGCCTCAACTTAACTTTCTTGCTATTTACTTTCGTGGGCTGTTTTCTGTGTAGGAAGTGATCTCCAGAATGGCATTTTGGGATTCATTCCAGAAGTACAGAGTGGACTTGTACTTGATGAAGACTCAGAAAACAGAGAGGTGCTGCTGATTGTCGCAAGGCAACCAAACAGGTGCAGGCAACAGCTGAACCAAGTGCTCTTCTCACATGCTGTAATATGTTGTCTTGAGTCACAGAAGCTGCTGTTAGTGGAAGAGGTTATCGTAGAGTTTTATAATAAAACTTTGCATTTCAGCTCCTTTAGAAACTTCCCAGAATTTGGCAAGTGGGCTTTTAAGTTGTGAATGTGATTAGTTCTGTCACGTACCGTTACAAAACACAAATGGAAAAAACAAACATTTTGCAGCTTAAAGCATGAGACAGCAAGTGTGAAAGTTTTTGATTAAGGTACAGTATTTACACTGCTAAAGCTGCAATTCAAATTTTCATCTCCCTGTGTCATGTAAGTAGGTGAGAATACTCAGATGAGAAATTAAGACAACACCTAAGTGTCAGCACTATGCTTATGTCTTCAGTCATGCAGATACTGTGTTTTTTCTAATTAACACAAATATACATTGCACACTTCTGTGTACTTCAAACAAATATGCTGAAGCACTCAGAGTTCTATAAACTTATAGGAAATAAAAATTCTGCCTGGTTTTCCAGACAGACGGTTACTATAGTATTAAGGGAAGTACTTAGGCACATCACTATCTTCCAAGCACGAGCGTCTCTTATTCACCTTAAGTTTCCTGAAAAAAAAAAATTGAGGAGAATCTGCATGCCCATAATTGCTTTACTTTCTTCCTGTGTTACTTTTTGGTAATCTAAACAGGTTTTAGAGGGAGGAATTTAAGTAAGAGAGATAGTTTTTTGTCAGCGGGTTCCCTAGTGATAAGTTCTGAAAATTAACAAAAAATGTATGTTACTCTGTGATTTATGTTTCCTAAAGCAATAGTGCTCTCCTTCAGTACATGTATACTCTTGATTTGCTTTTAGGGCTTTTGAAGATGTGAAGATCTTTTGGCGTGTGACCTTTAATAAAACAGCTGTGGTGCTTCTGAAGGATGGGATGAACTTGGAGAACGAACTTGTATCTGTGCTGGGAGCCACTACCTGCATGGCAGGTCACACAGTATGCAACATCTCCATTGAAATAAAACCTGATAGAGTAAGTAATTATTGCTCATTTATGTGTAGCACTGTGGCATTGAATTGCAATTTATCAAGATGAAAAAAACCCCGTGATCCAGAGGAACTGATGTGTAGGACACAGTTTGAAGATGGTAACTTGACATCTGCTCAGTTCCTCTACAAACATGTTTATTTACATGCTTGTACTATCTGCTTTGTGACCGGTAAAAATTTGGGAAGCAGATGAGTATTTCATTTGAATAGTAAATTGCAGATCTCAGTTTTCTGTAGAACAATAACACAAAAAAAAAAGAAAGAATGGAGTTATTTCAGTGATGGAATTAGTGAATATGAATATTTCACTATTCATATAGTGGACTCTTATCCTTTACATAGCAAATTTTTCATCTGTCAAAGCACTTCCTCAGCATTGTTTATTGGAAGTGTATTCTGTAAGTATTAACATTTCATTCAACACAAAAGCCTGTTATTGCAACTTGTGCCTAATTTTACATGGCTAAATCTCTCACAATGATCTGTGAAAAATCTACCTAATCATAAAGCTGCATGAGAATCTCTGAGTGTCTAAAAATCTGTCGCTGTGCACATCCAACTTGTGAGCAGCAAAGTTCAGTTTAGGAGCCATCATCCACTAAAGCCATTTGGTGTTTGTCAGCTGGGTATGCCTGAGAGCCTTGAGAGGCCCAGCTGGCGCTCGGAAATGCGGACGTCATTGAATTAACACAAAGCACAGCGTTCAGTCATTTTTATTGAAATGAGAAGGAAGAAATATTTTTGTGTGAACACCTAGAGGATAGAGTAGTCACTTAAGAAAGGAAGGATTAATGTTTGTCATTCTTTCAGAGTGGAGACTTAAAAACTTTCCAAGAAATTATCCTAACGGCCAGGCTAGTGGCAACGATGAGGCCTGGGGAATGGAAAAGGACGAGAGAGTTTCCACATTATTTCTGATTACATTCTAGAAAATCATGAAAGATGTAGGATGTGGGAAACAGTGATTTCCCACTAGGGAACAGGGTGCCTTCTCTCAGTTCAGTAAGAGGGCCATTTTCCTTCTTCATCTTCAAATGTTTCTACATTACTGAGCCAACGAATAAAATACATACGTGAGTGGAGCACAGGCTGCCTCACAGAGTAAACTGGGACTCTGAACCTGTTTAGTCCAGAGGAGTGATATAATTATTTAATGACAGCAGTGCAGCAGCTGCAGAGACATGCAGTTGTACCGCATGACGTTGTGCCACTCTAACAGGTGCTAAAGGAAGGCTGAAGTTCCCTATGGCATTCCAGTAAATTTGTGACTGTCATCAAGTCACCAAGATCATTCCATTTAAAGAATTACTTAACAACTCAATTAAAAATATATGCAATTTAAGCCCCCAAATATTTCCTAATTCTTCTTCCAGTTCTTCGTCCATAAGATAGCTTATAAATTAGTGACAAATACGTTATGAAATAATGGAAGTAATAAATACATTCAATAAATATTTTACATTTTTGTGGCATGTGGTATGTTGTTTTCAGGCTTTTGAAAGTTTTTACTTAGTCAGCTATACTGGCTTCATTAGCTAAGAGCTGAATCCTGCTTTCCTAAAATTGAAGTAGGATTTCCAAAAATCCAGGGCTGAAAAAAAATCTATGTTTACTAACGAAAAAATTGTCTGACATGATCACAATTTTTTGTAATGCTATTGTTCTGTAAGGAACTACTTTTTTTTGCAAGTTTCCTGCTTTATGAGTACATGTAATAGGTACAAATAACATATTTCCAATTATTTCTGGAATCTTGGAAATCATATGTCTATTTCTAAACACGTTTGTATTGTAGGTACAAAACCAAAGATGAGGCAGCATCTCATATTGCAATTTAAAATTGCTACCTTATTTTCAATAAACAACCACTAAGAATGTAGAAATGACAAGGCTAATTCTTTGACATATGAAGACTAAAATTCAATAGCCTGTATTTCCAGACTGAAAGAAGCTCTCGCTATATCTAAAACCTCACAAAAGTCGATCAGATAGTATGTCTAAGCTTTGTGATTTTCGATAAATTCGGTTAAATGTTCACATCTGCTGCAATTTGCTTGTAGAAAACTTGCATAAATGTGTTGTTTAAACTCTAAGGCTGTATGTGAAATGTTTTTTGGAACTTTACCAGAGTTCAGTACTTGAATACAGTTAAGTTAATTAATTGCAGTTTCAAAACTGCATACTTAGACTTTTGTGCATTTTTTCCACAGCTGAGTAGGTGTGTACATGCCTTTTTGTAAGGCAAGAAGAAAATGAAAGAGCAAATTCCTCGCAAGACATACACCTATGTAAATCCATAATCTGTAATATGGAATTATTGGAGACTTTAATGACATGTATTATGGCAAATGTACAGCCACAATACATGTAGTATATAAATAGCTGCTTTACTGCAATAAGTTCCGTGAGAAAACCTGTGATTTCATTATTGTACATGACAGAGTTGTGCCTGTTGCAGTCTTATTTTTAGGATATAGTTCATTGTACTTATTGCGTTTTTAAGGAAGGATGCTTGTGAGAAGTGTTAGTACGAGTAATCCACTGCAGAGACAAAATAATATATATCTTTTTAAAAGCAGAAACTAATTAGTAGGTCTTATAACAATATGAAAATCATCCCCTCGTTTACAGGTACCTGAATTCGAAACATATTTTTTTGTTGAGCTGTATGCTGTAAGCGCAGGAGCTGCACTGAACAGCAGTGCCAGGTTTGCCTTTATAACAGTCCTTGAAAGTGATGCTCCTCATGGCTTAGTGTATTTTGCTGTGGGATCTCGTTTTGCTGTGGCTCATAAGAAGACAACTTTAATCAGTCTGCAAGTGCTTAGAGATTCTAGTACATCAGTAACTACAATGGTTAGCTACAGCATGCAGGTAAGACTTTTATCATTATTTAACTTATCTTTAGTTTTATTTTTATCATTAAATCATTGTTCATTCTCTAAAGTAAATGTGACTGTAATTATAATTTTTTTCAGGAAACAGTCAAACATTTGCTGCACCCATATGGTCTAGCTTCTTGGGTTTTCCATTAGTAAAAAGACCTTGTTTTCATTGTATTGTCAAGAGATTTTGTTTATAGCACCTTCCAGTAGCCTCAAAGACTACAGTCAGTCAGGCATTAAATACATTTATCTCATATTCCTAAGGTTCTTATGAGAATCCAATTTTTGAGGCTTCTTTCTCTGAAATTAAGTTTTTATCATGATGGGTATGACTACAAGATTCAGATACCAACAAACTTGCTGTGCAAGGTCACAAATTTATTAATACACAGAGCACACTTAGGAAAAAAGAGAGAATGCTTTCTTCAGATTTTATTCCATGTTCTTGAAGTACTAAACTTCAAAATTGTTATTCTGCTTGAAAATCTCATTTTTGTTGTGTTTACAGCTGTAACAACCAGACTCTTCTAATTGTTGACACTTTTATCTCTAAAAGAGTACCTCATTGTTCTTGACAGATTATGAAGTTTCTCCTTTAGCAGAAGTAACACAGCTGCAAAACCACGATTTCTTCCACTTCCTTACAGTTGTGATTCCAACGTTAGAGCACAGGCTTCAAGGAGGATCCCTCCAAGTTTGCCATTGCATTGGAATAGTGCTTAGTCTGATCTACTTTGTATATGTGGGATTTTATACCTAAAAGCATTATTTCAGGGGAGGGTTAATTATAACGAAGCATTGTGTGACCAGTGTACTTCCATCTCTCTTTATAATAAAAGGCTTTGCAGTCTATTGTTACATCACATGCATATGTATTTTGACTGCATACGGTTATATGGTGTTTCCATGCATTTATTATACAGTAGCTCGCCATTGTTTTAGTTAGATGGTGTGGTAACAAATTTTCACATTGTTTCCAGCCAAATCTTGATTATAATTGAGCTGTTAAATGGAGAATAAATTGCTACTGTCCAGTGTGTATTTCGTCTAAAATACTGGGGGCAATTCCTTATCTGTTTGTATTTTTTATATAACAGCCCTTCTTTGGTCATTTTTAGGTTTTCAGGGTGTGTGGCCAGGTACCAAAGCATTGGTACTATTGGTACCTGTAAAATAAAGGGTCACGGCAGACAGGAAGCATGAGGCGCTAACTGGAAACAGATGTTTATCTCATTCCTACAATGGTTTCTTAAACATTGTTCTTGTCACTATTGCTTTTACTACCCCTTATTTCCCTGTTCCCTAATTCTCAGCTGTGAGGGAAAAATAAAAGGAAACTTCTCACTGGAATTTCCACAGACAATGTGATCATGTTGTAGAGCAATTCTGAACAGATACATGCTAGATTGATTTACAATATTCTCCTGCAGACTCAAAAAATGTCTGATTTATTCCGTAAGTAAACTTTACTAGTTAAAGCTAAATGTTTTCAAAAGGGGTCTAGCATTTCACAAGTAAAAATCCTTCTTTTTTTCTGGTAGGAGATCTTTTCAAGAGTCAGTATCCAATCTGTAGTTATTAAATGATTAGATACTATTGAAAAATCATGCATCTGAATAGTAGCCCAGAATTAGTTTCCACTTAAGGGAAGTTTATTATATTACCAGTTATAATATCGAGGTTATGGCAACTGACAAAAAGAGCAAGAATGCGAAGAGTGAAACAGTATCTGCAAACCTCATGGAAGGTAAAAATAGTGCTACTTCACAGGGAAATGAGGCCATATACCATTCCTAGATAAGTTCATCTGTCTGCCTTGCACATGTATTCTACAGTGTTTTCTTTGCCTTTGGACCTAAATGGATTGTTCTTCCTTTAAGTATTTATACTGGGGCTGAAAATATCATGAATTAATATTAATTTGGGCACAGATTTCTAAAACCTTTGCCTGGCTTTTGTTTCATTTTTATGTATCTGTAATTCTTGTCTGTAACCGGAATTGAGGGACTTCATGCTGCAGACATAAAGTTACATCAGCCCCTCCCGAATTCACCCTATGGATGTGCTAACATTTCTGTAATATCTGTTCACCCAGAAAAGCTTTGTGATTTTTTTTTTTTTCTGGGAAAGAAAGAGAGGGATCCTGTTTACTGTTGACAATATATATGATTCTTCCCCTAGGTTGTCACTAGCCACAAGTGAACAGGTTGCTGTTTCAGGGAGGTATTTCATTTAATGTAATTGTTGTACCATCCTTAACTACATTTTTAAAGGGGACTTATTTTTTACGCATTAAAGTTGTACCTATTTCAAATGTGTGTTCTACAGCAGTTGGTTTTGAATAATTGTATCTGGCATAGTGTTACCTAAAACTCTTTTACTTTGTTTTTAAGGAGCTACAAAAACCTGAACCTATTGGTCGGACCTTCATATTTCCCGCTGTAGCAGGGCAAGATTTTGCCAGATCTGAAGGCTTATTGACTTTTGAACCTGGACAGAGAAATACTTTTCTGGATGTGACCCTGACTCCGAAGACAGGATCCTTAAACCCCTTTCCTAAACGTTTCCAGGTTGTACTTTCTAACCCCACAGGCGGTGCCAGAGTAGATGGCTTGTATGGTATTGCTAACGTCACCATTGTCTCAGATTTGGACTCCTTACCAGTTTGGGGGCTGATTGATCAACTGCATCAGCCTCTTGATGACACCATTTTACACAGAGTCCTCCAGAATCTGAATGTCAAAGTGGCTACAGAAACCACAGAAGAACAGCTTACTGCTGTGATGCATTTAATAGATAAGGTAAACCTTTCCTGCTCTTTCTTGAAGGACCAGTGGCTTTTATTAAAGTATAACAACGCATAGGCCTGTGATAAGATGAAGGTTAGCATCCACAGCAGAGACTCAGGGGCACAGACCTACATTTCTAAAAATAGAAATTGTGTAGTCCCACAATCAAGGAGGACGTTTGTCTGCCACTAGTTAGGATGGTGGCAGGAAATCAAAAATCAGATAGGTTGAAAAGAGCAACCAGTATTAATATTGCGTATGTACCTATAGCTCAAAATTTTATGCTTTGCAAAGTTTTCCCTTTGGTGCCATACCTTCATAGAACTGATTATAGTTTCTTGGTTCTCAGGCCACATCTTTGTTGGTTTTAGCCCTGGCATAAGAGAATGAGGCCCAGAGTTTACTTATATCTTCACAGCTGGCTGCAGCCAACACACAAGCAAATCCTACCAGGGCCAGCTGGAGTCTGTGGTGCTCTTAACGAGGCATATGCAGCTTGTCTTTTTTCCTGCAGTAGCTTTGGGAATCGGGTTGGTAGGGTAGCTGAGCACTTTAGCATCCCATTAATTCTATGAAAACTCTGGGACTAGTTTTATATCTTTCTGACTCTTCTGGACTTGCAGAATAATGCACAGGAGCTGGAAAATGTTTAAATAGCAAGACACGAAGAAAGCAGTATAACAATATTCATAATTTGTGACTGTTGCCATTTTGACACAGAAAACAAAAGAAATAATGTCAAAAAATCTCAGGACTCAATGATCTTTGATTTGCAAAAGAATAAAAAAATGCCACATGGTTTTTTTAATAATCAAATCCCTTTTAAATGTAAGCATGTCTTTATGCAGTTTTGACATAGACTGCACCTCACACCTTGGCAGTGGTCATCAGAAGGTGGAAAAAATATTCTGAACTTTCAGAATGAATACTGGGGTAAAATATTCATTTTATGAGTAAAGCAGACCTCTTTAGTGCATAAAACGTTGTTTCATTTCTTCTACTCTCACTAGGTTACAGATGTAGGTGAAAAACAGTTACTCACTGATAGAAGCAGAAGCCTTTTCTATGAGATACTCTGTGCTCTGGCCAGCCCGAAACGCGAGGACACGCGAGGATATAGTTTGCTTGCTGAGGTGACTGAGAAGTTTGCTTTTTCCCTGTTGACTGGCATAATGTGTGGATCACCAGGAGAAAGGTTAGTAAACTTGAATTCAAAATATGTTTTCAAAATACATGACAACTTACCCATATAGAAAAAGTTTAAATGTCATTTTTAGAAACGGGACTTGTCTATCACCTGTAACCTCTATGAAAATGTGTTGCACTCTGACACAGTCTTGTAAAGCACTATATAGGCACTACGAGCTGGTGTCACAAATAACTGGTACACTGATACGGGGTAGCTGTGGGAGTAGGAGTCAGGAGAGCTGGGACATATTAGTTCGCCTTTAGCTCAAATATTGCCTGGAAGAGGATTCATTAATCTTTCAAAGAAAATAATATGTAATTGTATGATAGAGAGCTATGTTCTAAGACTTAGATGAGAGTAAATAACCAAAAATTTCTACCGGCATTTTGTAATGTCTGTGTGCTTGGTTTTGCTCACTCACACATTATTTAAGAATTTTTTAAAATTTTTAAAAGGTACCCTAGTTTTTCCATGTGGTTTCAAATTGCTAGTTTTGTCTGCAAGTGCACAATGCGCTGTGGTTAGGCTAATGGGCAGGGGAAACAGGTGACTGCAGAAATAGATGACACACTTATGAGACAAACGGTTTTTAACAGTGGGTTTCTCCCACTGTGAATCTATTAAACAACTGGTAGTTGAAATTAGGAAAAAAAAAACCCAACACATTTTTTCCCCTCAGAAAATGAACATGGTTTAGGTTTCTATCTCAACTTGTTTTGGAGATGTAACTTTTCTTGCCGTTTCTTAAGTTGTAGGGGGTATGAAACCCATCTCAGCCAAAACACAGTAAATGGCATAAATATCAGCACTGTCCTGAACAATGTCCAGAACTTGAAAGTTTGAATTCTTTATTCCAAGGGTTTTTTTGCATCATCTGTTGGGAGTAAGAGGTAAAGCAAGATCATCCATTTTAAAGCCTCTCCTTCTTGTAAACTCATCTCTACATCGAGTTATAACGATGAGTATTATGATAACCTGTTCTGCCACGGGGGGGTTTTGGCTGCAGATCATACTGAGCAAAACCCAGAGGGGAAATGAAGAAGCTGAAGTACCTAATAATTCAGCCCCTCGTTTTTTTCACAGAAACTGAAACTGTCTATTAAATGTCATAAACCCTAAAAGTGATGGAGGAATAAAGTATTAATTATGAATACATTTTAGAGTCATTCTGTGAAGAGTAGTGAAAGCTCGGTTCCACTTACCAGCCCTATTGCTTTTGCATTTCAACAGAGGTAAAAATATCCTTGACAGCTGCCCATACATTGCAATAATGGCTCACAACTGGTTTCCTCAACAAATCAATGGACACAGATTTGATGGAAAAGATGGGGATTCTATTCAAGTACCTGAACATTTACTAGAGGTTTCTGTTGTATTATCGCCTCCTCAAGAAGAGAACTGTGAGTCTGTACAGTTCATAGAATACAGCAGTCAGCAGTGGTTTCTTACTGGAGATAAAGAACTTGCCCTGAAGAACAAGGTTTGAAGATAATACGCTATTTTTTCAATAAATTAGTTTGATTTAGATATTGCTCAAAACATCTTAAATATATTTAAAATAAACATTTTTGTGTGTGCCTGATTGAAATGAGCACTGACTGTTGAATTCTGACTATTGAATTTTAATACTATATTTGTACGTATGTTGTACATATTGTTTCAGGTTTTTTCTATGAGTTTGAAGGGTCGGAGTTCACACCCTCTGAAAGATAACAATGAAGTCATTTATCGGATTTATGCTACAGGAAGTCGGATTGTTCCACAAAAGTCTCTATGTCTCCTCTGGAATCAAGCTGCTGAAAGGTAATTATTTTTATCTGTTTAGTTTTCCAGTTTCTGCTATGAACCTGTGTATTTGCCTAAGGTGTAATAACTCTGATTACATCAGTTGCAAATATAAAATTTATCCATTTCCTATCCGTCTTTTTTCCTTAACTTTTCTGGCCTTTCTACCAGCACATAAAACTTTCCATATAATAAGATGTGTAGTTATTCTAACTCAGACATTTCTCAGACTTCTACTCATGACTTTTTTTTTGCCAAAATAGCATTTAGATTATGTAATGATGTGTTAGGCAACACTGACAGGACAGAAATCTCAGAATTGCTTCACTTCATTAATATTAATGACTTTACTCTTCACAATTGTTATCAAACAACACTTCAAATCCATTCTTACAAAAGTAAAGAATTACACCTGCGTCTCTGTTAACTGCTTCAAGTCACTGGCTCAGAATGTTCCTGATTGACTAATATCCACTCTTTTCTTTGGGTCTGTGAAAGATACTGTGTAAGTGAACCTAAAAAAAAAGCTGTGAAGGGGCAGACTAGGGATTTATCTGGACCCGTCTCCTGTCTCCAGTAGTGGGTAAAAGTAAATGCCCAGGGAAGAGTAAGATCAGGACAAGCATACATAGTAGTTCCCCTTACACTGTGCTCTCCTGTGACTCTGTGAGCTGAATGTGATATTGTGTATTTCATACTCCAAATAACTTACGTACCATAAATTTGTATAGTCTTTCCTTGCACCACCCAGAATTTTCGCACATCTTTTGACAATGATCTCTACAGGGCTGTTTCTTTTTCACAGAAAAGTGTCTCCTGTTGGTTTTTTTTTGTTTGTGTTTGGTTTTTTTTTTCAGTATTGCTGCTACTAGCCTAGGTTGATGTCTCCTGGTTTTTAGAAGAAATGGTGAACTGCTGAGTGTTTCCCACTCTTGTTGCTACTCATACCATTGCAAACCATGGAATAAAGTTTTCTGTGTCTACTCTTCAATGCCCCATTATTTGACTAGCCTGAGTCCTTCCTGTTCACATAGTATAAATGAATTTGGAGAGAATTATATTCTGTATCCTGCTGATATCTAGTTGGTTTAGATATGATTTCATTAGACTGACTGGATTATTTCAGTCTGCGTCTGATATAAACTATTTCTCTTCAGAAAGGAGGTGCAGCAGAATTTACCTGTATGCTCTGCTTTTCTCTAGACACTATGTCACAGAGCATGCTATATGATACATATGTATAGCAGAGCAGATGTGATTTCCAATAGAAATGGCTTAGGATGTTACCTCTAGTATCCTTTTTCAAAATCGGTTCAGCAATTCTGAAAGAAAACAAAACATGAATTTTACTTTTAAAAACAAGTAGCAGTATAAAATGAAGTGTTCTCCGTAATGGGGCAAGGTATTGTGCAGGTTAACAAACTATTTGAAAAGTCAGACAGACCTTAAAATCTTGCAGAAGTTTTAAAAACAGGGACACAAAAATTCTCTAGTGGAAAAAAATGTTCATTATGATAAATTTACAAATATTTTTAATCATAAAAGTGAAAAAAGCTATAAACAATATTTTAATTTCATGTAAATATGCTATTATGAAAACTGTACCTGAAAAATTACACAAAACACTCTTACAGTAGTTTAGAAAACTTGGTATTTCAGAAATAAAACAATTTTCAAGCCTGCTTAACATGTAAATTACACGAGTCCACTTCCAACTTTGTGAATCTCTTGTTTCGCAGCTGGCTGTCAGATAGCGGGTTCTGCAAAGTGGTTGATGACACGTCAGACTATGTGGAATGCTCTTGTTCTCATATGTCCATTTATGCAGTTTATGCCCAAACAGATAACTTGTCTTCATATAATGAGGCTTTTTTCTCTTCTGGATTCATCTGCATTTCAGGTCAGTTGTTTTAAGACAGTTTGCTCATTAATAACAACTGATGACCAGTACAACTGATTGATTTTTAGATATTTCAGTAACTGATGATAATCTTTTTTTTTTGGAGGGGTATTGCAGGAATGTTAACTAACTTCATGGTATTAAAGTTGCCATCTGGTCTGGTATTTGCACACTGACAAATTATGTCACTGAAAAAAAAAATTCCAGCAAAGAAATGTTTCCTCGTGATGTTTTACTGAAACATATAAAAAGAAATGTGTCATTCATTTGAGGGAAGAAACTTAAAGATCCTAATTTCACCTGTGTCTCTATCAGCATAGCAGTTGTCCTCTCTGTCAAATATTTCAGATACTTTTCTACCTAGGCTGAAAGCTCTTTGGCAACTTTAGTTGACAATTTACACTCAGAAGTGTAACCTGAGGGAGGTAGATTCCACATCACGCCGGTAGAGCTCCATTACACTCTGCTGCCTAACTGCTACCTAACGTCTTGGGATAAGCCCAAGAGTTTAACCTGAGAGGATCATGACTCACTTCATGGACACCTACAACAGCATTTGCAGAAGTCCCAGAATGCCAGATGGGAAGTAGGAGATCTAGGTTTTGAAGTCCACTTGGCTTCTGAAGGAGATGGAAATTGCACCTTTCACATTGCAGTCAGCTCATTATTGTGTTGCAGGCAATCCCAGATGAAAGTAAATTTTTCTTGTGTTGATAGGCACTGTGCAAGCTGGATCCTAAGAGTAACAGGGTCACTAAGAAAACATGCTAAAGGGATTCTTAGTCTAACTTTTAGGCACTTAAATGGGGTCCTGGGTCTGCTCCTTGCGAGGCTGATGAATTCTATACTAAATTATGACTGTATCAGTAACTGAAACAGTGCAGGCAGCTAAATCCCCTATTTATCCCCACCCAGCAAACTGCCCTAACAGACTAATGCTAAGCTCCTTAATTGTTTTAAAACCTCAGCCATAAAAAAGAGGACAAAGAAAGAGAAGACCCTCTGGTTTTCATCTACTTAATTATTTTATTTAGCAAAATGAAATAATTTTTAACAGATAAAAATAATCAGATTTTAAAATACAGTTAAACTTCTAACTTAGATGGTGTTAATGAAATTAAAAAAAAGACAAACTGTAATAAACAAATGTAATTACTGTTTTATGAAAAAAAAGTAAATTGATGAGACAAATATGCCACGAAATGGAAAATGCTATAGAAACTGAGGGAAAAAACCAATACTATGTAAGCCAATGTGCTGTAGGACTGAAGCTAAGAGAAATATTTTGCTGAGCTGGAAGCAATGAAGAACTGCAGATCCATGCACTAGTTGCTTACTGTAGTCATGTGTCATAAGAATGTATTTTAAAAATTAGAACAGCTTAGCCTGGTTAATGGTTTGTGTTGAGTATACCTGCAATGCCTTTCAGCTTCTTTGGCTGGTTGAAGGTGGTTTGTTTTTTTTTTAACCTGATTATATATATTTAAATCTAGTGATTAACTAGTTGCTTTAGGCTTAAGAGCTATAACAATATCATTTATTTCTCGAACATCTCCACCTAGGTATGAAGAACAAAAAAAAAAAAAAAAGAAAAAAAAAAGCACAGTAGAGTGAAAGGGAATATTATTATTTCCAAAGTTTTCTTATGTACATAGTTGTATAAATATCACTAGCTAATTTTTGAAAGGTTTAGAAATAATCTTTTCTGCAATGATTTCTTTCATTCATATCTTATACACTTGTACTTGAGCAACCAGTCTGTCTCAAGAAAGTATAAAAGATCTGCCTTAAGTATCCAAATTCCTGCCCTTCCTGGGGTGTGGAAGCCTACAAACAATTAACTCTACATGAGCTTTGGCAGTGTTTTCCTTAGTGGCTCAGCTTTCCCAGAGTCCTTCTTCTAAGAACTGCTTCCTGGTAGGTAAGGGGCCCTTCCCACTTCTGTTCATGTTCACAATGAATTAGTGAAATGAAAAGTGGTGTTATTCTTTCTGGGTACTGCTATAACAAATTTCCATGCTGAACACAGGTGAAATGGGAGACTGGCATTTAGAAGGTTATAGCAATCTCCTAAAGCAATGCTATCCAGCTGGAGACAAATATTCATTTATTTATTTATTTCTAAAAGCGGGGTTTTTTTTATCCAATAACATGAACACTGAAGAGTTACCTTTGCTTGATATTTAAGTATTATGATAATCATATCATCCATCATGGAGAAATTAAAAAAAAGAACTTTGCAAAAATTAATTGTTTACATTATGCAATTATTTTATCTCCCAAGCCTATGAAAAAGTTAAATAAATGCTAGTACTTCAGTGATAAATTCATGAGTGATCCCAGTGTGAACCAAAGTGAACATGTACCCTCTGTAAGGTTTGGGGTATTTTTTTGTTTTTTAATGATCTGCACCTTCAAGAGATCCAGCATTGTTCTTATCTAGCAGGGTTTATTAGCCTAAGCTTTAAATGTCCTTTTTTGTTTGTTTGTTTTGTTTTGTTGTTTCTGCGTAGGTTTCACTTTGGCTATTATCTCCCACCTTTTCTGCACCAGGTGTGCAATGTTTGCAGCTAAACTTCTCACTCACATGATGGTTGCTTGTTTGGGTACTCAGGTAAGAAAAAAGGATGAAGTCTTTAACTGTAAACTATGTAGATCTTTATTTTCCTTTTCCTCACTTCCATGGCCATGTCTGAACAGACCTTTTATTTTCCACAGTGTAAATATTTCTGAAAAATGTAAAATTTCAACATATGATACTTACTATTAATGCAATATTCATAATCCTGTGTTGGGAATTCAAGTGAAATGATACATTTTCTGAAAATATTTAGAGAAAACTTATAGATGATATCGCCACATGAGAAGTTAGTCCTGTATGTGGAATAATAAATGTTTTGATGATGGGGTATGTAATTGAGACAGAAGAGTTCCATCATTAACATCAGTATTTGTTAAATAGATTAATGTCAGTAATGAAAAATTCTGTGGGAAAGGTTTATTTTGAGTGGCAGATGGTGAAAGCTCTTTTGCACTCTAGGATTTGTAGGAAGGTATAGTTATGAAACGTTTAAATAATAGAAGAGACTAAACAGTAGAAACTCTTCCTAGTTCTCTCATACTGGTTCAAATAGCAGGTAATAGAATGTCAGCAAACTGAAGTACCATATGAAAGGAGTGTATTTCTCTCTGTCCTATAAAATATAACTTCCTCAGCTTTGGTACCTCCGGTGAAATGGAAAGCTATGAATAACCTCAAGTATCTTAAAATTACTTTATGGAAAGATTCCTTAAGAAAGACATTTTATGCACATTTTTAGTGCTATAAATATGATATTAATACAATTTAAGCATATTAGCCGGCAGGTATTTAGAGGAATGTGTTATAACAGGGAAACACTCTAGATAGTTGAAGCAGCCCTGTGTTACCTGTAAAAGTTTAGCGACTGGCACATCTCTCAGACAAGCTTTTGTATACTGCCATGGTTGGTATATAATGTCATTCATGTTACCTCATGATACAGTTCTTTGTTGTACAATGGAGTGCACTGATAATGTTCATCACACAACAGGACGTAAAATAGAAGAGAGAAGGAGCAGAAAAGGTCCTCACAGCACTTCTAGAGATCACTGGGTACCAGTAGGCTTTTTGCATCTTAGGGTGTAAAAGTATTTTGACATTTAGTTCTTGATTTTTGAAACACATACCTATGTTTGTTAATAGTTCTGTGTAGTTACACAGAAAGCTAGTTTGTTCCAGGGACCTGTAATGCGTGGTTACTAGCGTACAAATGTGCAGACTTAGTTCAGGACGCACACCTCATAACACGTGTAAGGACTTTCATATGGTAATGTGTCGATATTATACAAAACAAGACTACTGAGAGCTTTGCAGTGCATTTTACAGTGTAATGATAGATTTTGCAAAAGCCTCTACTTTTCTTTTGCAGAGAATGTTGAATTGTCTGTGTTCCCAGAATTGTTTGATATTTTGCATATAATGGAACTATCCTTATCCATGTTGCATTCTTTCTATCTCAAAAACTTTTCCATTTCTTTGGAAAGGAGTTGTATTTCCAGTACAGAGAATCTTGCTTCTTTTTACAGTTTCTTTTTCACAGAAGTCTTTTGGTTTTTTTCTATAAGGACTCCTTACCAGGTCTTTTGGACCCATTGAAACATCTTCATTTACACACAGAATCACACAGAATTATTGAGATAAGAAGGGGTCACTGGAGGTCATCTTGTCCTGTCCCAAGCAGGGACACGAAAAGCCAGTTGCCCAGGACTATGTCTAGATGGCTTTTGAATATTCCCAAAGATGGAGACTCCACAAGCTTGTTGGGCAACCTGTTCCAGTTCTCAGTCACCCTCACAGTAAAAAAAGTGTTTCCTGGTGTTCAGAGGGAAGCTGCTGTGCTCCAGCTTGTGCCTGTTGCCTCTGCTGCTATCACTGGGCACTGCTGCACAGAGCCTGGCTCTGTCCTCTATGCATCCTCCCTACAGGTATTTATATATTTTGATAAAATCTCCCTAAGCCTTCCGTTCTCCAGGCTGAACAGTCCCAGCTCTCTCAGCTTTTCCTCATAGTATAGATGCTCCATCGCTTACTTATCTTGGTGCCCCTTCATTGGACTCATACATTGTCCACTATGTCCCTGTCTCTCTTGTACTGGGGATAGAACTGGACACAATACTCCAGGTGTGGCCTCATCAGTGCTGAGCAGAGGGGAAGGATCACCTTCCTTGACCTGCTGGCAATGCTTTGCCTAATGCAGCCCAGGATGCCATCAGCCTCCTTTTCTACAAGGCCACATTGCTGGTTCATGTTCAATTTAGTGCCCACAAGCACGCCCAGGGCCGCTTCTGCCAAGCTTTTTTCGTCTGGATGACCTCCAGCATATATTGGTACATTCATTTAAGCAAAGTTAGTTTTGTTATTTTGACACTGATTACATAGTTAAAGTCATAGAATCATGGAATCATTTAGGTTGGAAAAGACCCTTAGTATCGAGTCCAACCAATAAGCTAGCACTGCCAAGTGCCTAAGTGCCACACCTAAGCATCTTTTAAATGCCTCCAGGGATGGTAACTCAACATGTCTCTTAAGTCTGTTGCGTACATTTAGAGCTACTCAGTAATTTTGGTTGGAGGCCACTTCTGAAAACTTTCTGATTTAAATCCCTGCTCAAAGCAAGCCCAGCTTAGGCCAGGTTGCTTAGGACCCTGTCCAGCCGAATTCTGAGCATCTTCAGCAATGGAGATCCCACAAGCTCTCTGGGCAACCTGGTCCAATGTTTGACTACCTATTGTGAAAATTGTCCCCGAATAGCTGGCTTAAATTCAGTTTGTTGCCACTTGTATCCATTGTCTCTCATGCTGTCAGTATGCATCAGCAGGAAGAGTTTGGCTCCCTTATTTCTAGGCATTTCTATGAGGTAATTTGTAACAGTGATAAGATTTCCCCTCCTCCCACACTCCCACTCTGTGCAGTCCCACACTGTGACTGCAGAGCCACAGGTCTTCTGTATATTTTGTTGTCTGAATATTGTGGTGGACCTTGGCTGAACTTGCTCTGGTGTGTCCAACACCTTCTGAACTGGAGACCCCAGCTGTGTCCAGATGTGGTCGCACAAGTGCGGGAACAGCAGGGAAGAATCACGTCCCTTTACCGTCAAACAGCAATATTAGGCTGCTTTGCAACAAGGCATACTGCCGACTCATGGTCAGCTTGCCATCCACTGGAAACCCAGGTGGTCTTCTGCAGGTCTGCTGGTGCCTCTTGGCCCCAGCCTGTGCTGTTACATGGTGTTACTCTGTCACCACCTGTACGACTTTGCATTTGCCTTTGTGAAACTTTGTCAGAACTCAGGCCATTTTTCCAGCCTGTTGAGTTTCCTTTAAACAGCAGCCTTACAAATCACCTGCACCCAGATTTTTGGGTCTTTCTCAAACTTCCAGTGTGTCCCTCAGTCCCATCATGTGTGCCCAGATGTTTTAAGTAGTATCAGCAACTGTATCTCAGCTCCTGAGGAGTGCCGCTAGCAACCAGACTCCAGTGGACTTCATACAGTTGATCACAACCCTTCGAGCCTCATGGTACAGATAATTTTCCACTCCGTAATCCACCTAACCAAAGCATGTCTCAGCCTTTTAATGATAATACTGCAAACACCACAGAAACCATGTCAAAGGCCTTGTGAAAGTTAAAGTAAATGAGATTTGATGCACTTGCCTAAGCTGGTCATCTCCTCATGGAAGGTGATGGGTTTAGTCAGACATGATTTTCCCTCCATAAATCTACAAAGGCTGTCAAAACCCACCTGGATGAAGTCCTGTGCCTCCTGCTCTGGGTGTGCCTGCTCAAGCAGGGGGGTTGGATGAGATGATCTCCAGAGGCCCCTTCCAGCCCCAGCCATGCTGGGATTCTGTGATCCTGTCCTTGCCCCACGTACAGCTTCCAGCTGGATTTACGCTATAACTGCCCTAGGGACTGTGGTCAGGCTGGTTGGTGTGTAGTTCAGAGGTTTTTTTTCCACCAATTTAATGATTCATCTCTATGCCCAAAAGTCAACCAGAAGGAAGGACAAATAAAAATAAACTGATGCTTCACCTGTACAAGAAGCACCTTCAAACATGTCATTCAAGGTCCGTTTTCATAACTGTCTATACCTGAAGTGAAGAGCTGAGGCCTAACTGCAAGTTCAAAGTTCTCAAAAACTAAAAATAAGTCATATTTCAAATAGTATCCCAAATCAGATTTTGTTGCACTTTGAGGCATTATTTGTGTGGCTTGCCTTGGTTCTCAGCTTTGGTCTCGTTATTACACAAGATATCTTCACTGTTACTTGGCTGCGTTCACTAACTACTCTGAATCTGGCACCAGTATTTGCACAGGACTTTGTAGTAACTTTGTACTACAGATGCTGCTAAGTCTGAGAATTGCATATTTATTTCTGAAGATAACACTGAACATGATTTCCCTGATTTACTGGCACGATTTTCATTCAAGGTCTAATCAAGCTGCTAAACTCCTGTTTCTCCATTCTCAGGCCAGTGCGGCAACTGCTTTACCGTAAAATAAATATCATGCTGTCACACACACACACTTGCCAAATAATGAATAGCCAGATCAGGTACAGCTATGGGAAATATTTCACTTGAATGACATATTCAATTGAAATTCAGTTTTCATGAAAGCAGTCTAAGTCAACTTATCTCCCAAATAGGTACCAAAATACCTAAACAAAGGCGTTTTTAAAGCTTGACACAAATGGGAACTAAAATGAAAAGTTGCTGCATTTTGTATTAAATGCGGCTTTAAATGTTATAAAGATATCACTTTTAAATTTTCATATACTGATGTGCAAGCATATTGTCAGAAGTACACCTAGCAGTTCATCTCTCTGACAGCTCCAGGTTTCGAGTAGTAACTCTGTTGTAATCTTGTAGGTTTTTCTCAAGGTTGGGCAGGAGCACAGGCATGGGCACGGGCATGGCTGGAGACCAGCTCAGGTAGAGACTGATGGCCTAGGGCTGAGCTTAAATAGAGCTGCTGGGCATAGGAGCACAGAGTGGTGGAGACTCCAGTTTGACTGGTCAGGACCATTAAGGTTTGTTAGTGCACTCAGTGCCCTGACATAAAGGCAGCTTCTCTGATATTTGCGTTGCTCTCTAGGAAGCATTTGAAGTATGAAGGGAGGGTTTGAATGTCTTTGGTTTTCAGTCTGTCTTCTCATAAGTGGAATAAATTTTGAGAATTAGTAAAACCAGATATAAAGAAAAACTATCTAAAAGGCATGTACTTCATGGGTGGAGAGGAGTTGGAATTGTTAATGCAGGAAAAGATTACAGAAAGTAATAGATTAAGAAGAATTTTCTACTACAGTTTCCTTCTTCATGTTCAAAAGTAGTACTGACATGTCAGATACTTCTGGCTACTGGAATACTGTGCTTTGTTCTAGCTGCTGAAGGACTTTGAAAGTCAGAAAGTTAACTTCAGCTTGGGCCCACAGGCTTTTCTGTCTGGTAGCTGTTCTTTGTTTAAATAGACTGCATTTAAACTTTTATATGAAATACTGTGTGGAATAATTCTTGAGAACAGTTCCATGTGGTGTGTAAATACAGTAATTTAGTTTAATTACAGAGATACTATTTTGAATGGTTCTAAGGCCTTTTGTTATTCATCCTTGACCCCTAAAATCCCTGGCTCTCCTGATCTCTTTCCCTTTTGCCATGCAATTATTCTGCAAGTTTAGAACAAAACTTCTGAAAGAGGATCTTAGCAGGGTAGCTGCTTGGCCGGTTAGCTAGCTTGGAGAGGAAGTAAAGGCATTTTGGCAGCAGCTGTTGAAGAAAAGAAAGTGGCTTTAAGGCAGAGTGAAAAGAGAGAGGATATGTTTGACAAGAGTGAACTGAACTACTGTGTTAACTGCTCTGAACAGCTGAAGGAAAATCTTTATACAGTCACTTGTGTTGTGATATGTTGGCATATGTTCTGCCTAGAGAGAGCTAGCCTGATTAGGAAGCCCAAGTTTAATGGAAGACCCTAAACAGGAGACGTTTGTGCAGCTATACCCACCTACGAGTATTTGGAGAGTACACATATGATTAGATATTAACAATACAATTCAAATTTTTGTGGTTTTGTGAACCAATGACTCTGTATAAAAGGAGCTATTTAAGACAGTTTTAACTGAGAACTCATTACATGCAAATCAACACTTAATAATTCCTAGTCTGAATACAAGGAAAATGCTAGTACTTTGCATTTTCATCTGGTAATATATAAGCAGTAGCAGACACTGGATTTGCACCTGTTAGATCTCAAACCATTCTAGAGAATGAAGGTAGCTGGTGCTTATGTGTGCAGTTATATTTTTATCAGAAAAAAAAATACTTAAGAAGCTTCTCAGGTTACCTCCCTTGCTTTATGCATACATGAATAATTAGTTTTCTTCTAACATCTACACTGGGTGTTTGTTAGGTTTGAAGTATTTTAATTCCTACCAGTGCACTAATTACTATTATCTGTAGGTGGCAGTCAAACCTTTTCAGCACATTGCTCAGAAATTTGCTTTTCCGAGGCTGTAACTGCTTTGTGGTTGCTCACAGTAATTCATTATGCTGTCACTGATGGGGAATGGTGATTCACGATATTCGACCTTCATTTCATTCTCAGTGTGTCTGGAGCTTCCAGCGTTAATGGAGCATTTGTAAAGCATTCAAGAATAGATGCTTCACCAAGTGTTTGGTGAAACTCATTGGAAAGACATGAAAGGCTAGATACTTCTAAAACATTTTTTTCTCTTTTCCATTCTGATATTTACTCAAAGAATCATGATGTTTCCAACAAACATCATTTCTTTCATCATCAGGTAGTCATAGTATTTTGTTTGTTTGTTTAACCAGCATGTTGTAAGGTCATGCAACAATAACTTAAATGCACAAAGGAAAAAAATATTGGGCTGAGATTTTCAGTTCTGGAGTAAATTTAGATGAAGGTTCGTGTATCTGGAAAATTAAAGTATAATGAGAACATACTTCACAGTGTCTCAATACAGACATACTACTGAATAAAATTCTTCATTTCAAAAAAACTATAAACCTAGATTATAATCTTAGTAAGAAGCATTGTTTATGGCTCCTCTGCTTTTGCCTGGGAATTCCCAGGCAGAAATACATGAATAAGCACTTTGTTCATGGCTTGTGCATGTGTACTGAGCTTGATGCATCTTGTCCACATTAAATTTCAGTGTGGACATGCAGGCTGTTTCTACAGCACGTGCTGAGTATTGCAAATGGCATGAGCATGTGCAAAGTTCTCCATTTAGATTTTTCATGTGTGCACTGCTGAGCTGCTCTGTATATGAGCAGTCGGCATTTCTCTGGAATATTTGCACATTCCCAACCTGCTTGCAGCAACAATTGTGTACATATGGCCTGCTAGTCTTCTGGTCAGTAATGCAACATTAAAGTCTAATAGTCAAATAGAAAAAAAAGGCATAGGGGGAACTGTGTCATCCTATTTTTGTCAAACAAAAAGTGTATATTTTCTAATTTAACCAGTCCTCAAGTTGCAATAACACTTAGCATCATCACCCATCACAGTAATATCTGTAATAATTACCAAGCTGGCAAGCCAAATGCATCCTACCGTTGTCTTTGATAGAAATGCATGATGAAGAATTACACTTACTGTGTTGAACTGTTTAAAAGCTGCGCATTATTCAACCTGAGCAGGAATACAAGCGTACACATCATTTATGATAACGATCCTAGTTTAAAAAATCATTAAACATTTATTTGAAAATTACAAACTGCAGCCTTGGTAGAACTGTTGTTTTATTATTTGGACTTACTCAGATTTGGAGGAAGATAAAAAACACTGTTCTGCCAGAACTAAGAAAAATTTTAAAGAAGTGACGAAATCTCCAAGAGGTGATGAAAGAGCAGGATATGAATGAGTGATCGTAGAGCCTGTAGCTTCTGCCATTGTATAAAAGTGAAACTTCTGCATTAACTGTGAAATGCTGCTTCTGCTGTGTTGGCGTTAAGCTTTTCTCTTCTATTCCAAACCAGGGGAATTCTCACTTTCCCCCCTACATAATATAGACTCAAAATAAAGTGTCATTTATACCTGGATGGGGGGAGTTTGCAAAGCATATTCCAGAAAAAGGTGGGTGGAGAGATCCTCTATACCATCCACCACAGGGGCAGCACGTGCTAGTGAGTGTTTGAGTGCCTGCCTCTCTCCTGGCAGTAGAGAAGCCTTCATGTCCATTCAGTCCCCCTTATGGTAAACCTGCTCTTTTTAGGCAGCTGATGGGAAACACTAATTAAAGGGCTGTTCCTGAAGAGGCTGTTCCTGAAGAAGTGTGGTGCAGAGCTTCACTAAACTCCATGTCCATATGAAATATGAAACTCTTAAGGCATAGGAAACAACAAATATTTTTATGCATTACTATACAGTTACAGCCCAGTTGCCCAGGGTGAGGGAAATTGCTTTATACCACCTACCTGTCTTTTAGGACAACTAGGCCTGAGATTTCCTCGCTCTGATTTCCTTGTTGTAACCTGGCAGCAGTAAATAATGCTAAATGTAGTACCATCAGCCCTTCATGAAGTTAAACAACCCACAAGGCTTGAGAGGGTACAGAGGAAACAAAAAAGAGCTGGACCCAGTGATCCAGAATGGATGCCCAGTCTAGAAATTCAGCTCCGTGTTAGTATGTTTTATCCTGTTACTCTTCAATGGAAAACATTTCAGTAAGAAGAATGATGAGTAGTAGGTGGTCTTCCTCCACCCTTAATGTCAGTGTTTCTGTCTTTGGGATAATAATGTCTAGAATTCTCATTTAGAGAAAGAGAGATTCTACAGGTGTTACTTAAAATAGAAAGTGGAAAAGATTTGCCCTTCTGGAAGAGGAATATTGCAACATGTTGAATAAAGCTGGACATTCTTTGTACTTTGGATTATTTGATGTCATTAAAGTGATCAGAACCTTTCTCAAATGAGTTCTCAGCCATTAACTCCCTAGGTGGGCTATCATAATGGCTGGATTTCTTAAGGATGTTATGCAATTTCTCTGTCCCTGCATTTAACACTAACAACTTGTGTTATGGCAATTGTAGAATATTCCTGCAATAAGCCAAGTTTCCATAGGGTGGGCAGATATTCCTGCTAAATCTTTTGATGTCATATTTCCTAATAAAGGAAGACAGCCCTTCCAATAATCATTTGATCTCTCAGGAATAAATACGTAAATATTCTTGGAAGTCCTGCTTACATTACTTTCACAGAGGCTGGGGTCACACTGAAGAGTCAGCACTAGGTTTCGATTGATACTGCATGATTTACTTAGTAGATCAAATATAAGAATGGCAATTATGTTTTTCAGCAACTCTGTCTGTATATGCATAATATAACGGCGAGGGGGGACTGTTACCATAAAACCGCAAGCAGTTCATTACCCTGATCACCTAAAGGTCATGCGAGGAAGTAGGAAGAGTAGCTTACCCACAGGATCATTACTGCAGCATCTCTCCATTTTTCCAGTAGAGGGAGGCATTTTGCCTGTGGACTTAGATCAGATGTCAAATTGCTGTGGCTCAGAGAGGCTTGATACAACCGTGATGTCATCTGCAGATACCTAAAGCTAAAGCTCAGGCAAAAGTAAAAGGCAATTCAGATGCTATAAGAGCGGATCTTTAAGTCTCAGTCTAGGGAGTGTGGAGATGTAGAAGCAGCTGAAATACCTCTATCCAATGGAAAGAGTGCAAGAAGTGCTGTAGTAGTCATGGCCAGGTAATGGAGAAATGAAGAAATAAATCTGAAATACTTATAAAATTTAAATTTTGTGTTACATTTTTTGATCAGCCAACACAGGATTTTGGTGTCTCACTGATAACTTACTGCTATGGCAGTACCCATATATTTCTGCTTCTACTATTCATAGGGATGATGTTACTTTACCACCCTTGTTCACTATTCTTATGTTGAGTCACCATGTAGTGTTAATGTGCAGGCTGTTAGTGTCTTCCTACAGATTATCTCCTCGTTGTTTGCCAAAACTCAGATATATGAGCAATACTATAGCATATGTTAGAATGCTGCTACATTATCTCACACCTCCTGTCCTCATTACAAACAGTCAAATGTTCTGTTTATCACTTTAATGTATAAGAATATGAGATTTCTATCAGCTAATGCCTTGCAGCTCTTTTTCATTATAGCCTATTTTTTCCCAACACCACAAACAGTTGGGGACCACACACGGAGAGGAATAGACAGCAACGTTCCCAGGTTCTGTTCATTGCTTTTCTCTGTGTCTTACTGTGAAGCAGGTTATACTGCTGCCTCTCTCTGCTTCATGCTTTCCATTGTCATTTTTCCACTCTTATTCCCACTTTCTGCCTCCTTCTTGCCTCTTCCTTTATTCTGTCCATTCATGTGTGCCATTCTGCTTTAATAAAAAGGTAGGTGTCTATTACTTCTCCTAATTAGAAAATGTCCCATTCCTTGTTTCCCTGCTAAAGGTGTTCCTCAGCCCTGTCATGATGGAGAGAAGAACCTCTGCAGTTGCCGTTACCCATACATTCAGGCCCTAGCAGCAGCTGTGCAGTCTTACTCTGAAGTTTCCAAAACATTCTTAACTTAGTTTATCTTTTGGAGGAAGAAATCTATAGGTTTTCATGAACAATAGTGCCTCAATGGTTTTCCTTTACAGCTAATTAAAATTATACTAACTGTTGAATGTTTAGCTTCTGTTTTTAATCCACCACTGTCACTTTGTTTGCATCCTTCCGTGTGCAGGAATATGTGCAAGAATATTTTAAAAAGGTCTTTTTGTCTCCATTTTTGGCAGTTTTCTCATGACCTACTTCTTCATATCTTCCAAGCAGCTAATGTTCCATAAATAGTAGATTAACAAGTCCTTTTCAGGACTTAATTGGATTAATTACTGGTATACATGAAACCAGAGCCTGACTGTGCCAGATTCATACAGCAAGTGTTGTTTTAAGCATATTGGGGTCCTGATTGCGTTTGAAAATAATTGAATAAGATTTTCATAAATACCAGCTTACAAATGATTCCAGTTAACTGTGATTAAATACACTTGTATAATTTTTGATAGTTTAATCAGCATACTATAGTAAAATGTTGTACACTGGTAGATGTGATTTTTTCCTATTGTTGTAAAGAAAGAGCCTTTTGAAAATGACATTTTGTGGATTTATAAGAATCAAAGTAACAGGTCGTAACACAAAGGCAAGACAGACTGTTCATTTTGGTTATTCTTTTATTGTCCTATGTAGGTCATGTCAGTATTTTGTGCTAAATAAAATATTATTTGAAATAATGACGCTAATACAAATGTAGATCTGAAAAGACTCTGATGAATGACCATGAAAATCATAAATGCTCGGAATGACATTGAATGATCAGTGAAATAATTAATGAAGAGTTTGGGCCATATATTAGCCAGAGGGAGAAACCAGAAACATAAATATATGTTCATGTGCAGAAAAAAACCAAAACTGGTCATGTTCAGTTGTGCAAAAAGGCTTAAAAACCATGATGGCTGATCACAGGCTATGCTATATTTCCATATTTCCATTCTATTGGGAATCTTTTTTTTTTGTATTAATGGATTTGGAAATTCAAGCAATCTAAAAGACTGCTTGCATAAGAGGGCCTCACGTAACAAGTTTGCAAAGTATGTCACCAGATACATCGCGTACTCCAACATATCACACAAAGCAGTTCAAACACACTGAGGTGCTATTTTAATGGGAAGCTAGTCACTGAAGAGACATCATATATAAAATTCTCCTCAGTTCTTTGTAAATTAATAGCTAAGCAGCTGGTGGGTAACCATTCGTTCAAAGAAAATGAAGGAACCAGGGAAAGCTCTTTTTGGAATGAGATAGATGAAAGAATAGAAACCAAGTTCTAAAACACAAGGCATGTGCATCAGTAGAAATTAATTTGTGTGGCTGGAACACTTTGCAGGGGATGATTGAATTTTATGTGTCTCTAGGAGATAAGAGAGTGGGGAATAAGCAACATGAGATAATTAACTACTATGTTTTACTTCACAGCTGGAATGGGCTGGGACTCTTCCCTTAGTCAGTAATTGTGGGTCAGCTGGCAAGAAGTAACTTGGAAAGCGCAGGAATTCAAAGTCTTAAGATTGTCTGTCTGTGAGTAAACAAACAGAATTGAATCAAATGAGAACACCCAGCCGTCTTATCATTTACCCAGGGATATGAAATGTCTGCTCCACCCAAAGCATAGATTTTCTGATGAAATGTGTTAGCCCCCACCCCAATATTAATCCCTGGTCCTTCCACAGGTAGTGTCCAAAGACTTACAGGATTTTATTGTGCCCTGCATCAGTTTTGGACAGATACTGCACTAGCCCATGGTCTGATAGAGAACTGCATGTTCCAGCCCGTCCAAGCATAGATCTTTCACTACTGTATAGTGAAGCCAGGGGACACAAAAATGTTTTCACTATGTTAACGAGGTCAAGAGGATCCTCCTTATGTGTGCTTTTAAAGTGATTGTTCTCTGTAGTGTCTAGGTCCAAAATTAGGAAAACTCAGCTTTGAAAGTAATTTAGGAAATAATTTCTCTTTTTGAGAAAAAAAAAAATCTAAAACAATAACTGAAGTCCTGGTTCATGATAGGTGGCCTTTTTATTTAATGTGTTCCCACAGTGAGAGCAAAGTTAGGAAGAGAGGGCTCAAGAAGTCATGCAATGTGAATGTGTCCCATGAAGATACATTAGTCCTCTAAATCTAACATACACATGTATTTTATCTTTCCACCGCCTCTTTCATAGGGGTGCATGACTTGACACAAATAAGTGGGAGGCAGACAGAGAAATATGTAGCTGAAAGGTGTAGATACAGAACTGTCTGTTCTAGGTAAATTCATGCTTAGAAGTGGTTCATACTTACTCCTATTTGTTACTTCTGAAGTACTTTAAAAATATTGAAGTAGTGCTTGAGAATGACCTGTGATCTAGGTACCGTAGTGGACTTCAGTTAGAGACCGACACACGAACATTTTTAAAAGGTCACCACGGGAGATAAAAGACTGAGCTCTATAACAAAATCCATCCTCACATTAAATCATGCTCTTTAATTGGTGCAGATCCTTGCAGTCCCTTACCTTGGAGCAGAGCTTTGGGTACGTGGGTGGTTAATGTGTTCCTAAATCCTTATCATGACGATTGCCAAGTCATTAATGCGTTGCGATACACAGAACCCTACCCTTTAACCTGCGAAAGGTCAAAGTGATGATATGTATTAATCTTTATATTTTGTATAAACATGTACCTTGCCTTCTACAGTATGCTTTAATACTTTGCAGCTCATTACTAACTTTTAGCTGAGATCAGACATGATTACAACTAATCACTTCAGGATGATTATTAGTTTGGGTCTCTCAGCTTCCCAACTTCAAAGAACAAAAGCTTTCAGGACATATTTTATAATAAATGCTATCTATTGTTAAAATATGTTTTGTTAATGTCAGAGTGGTTTCTTAAAGCCTTGCATAAATGTGGTTTCATTGGAAAAAGAATGGAATAGAAGCAAAAAAAGAAGTTGGATGAAATGGTGTTCACCATGTGGTTAGTAAGTCTAAAGCTTTTCAGCCCCCATTCTGTGGTACAAAATCCTACAAAATAGCGATGGAGAAGTCACATCTATCTTCTTCCACCTTTGTGAAATTTTTCTTCCATAATGTATTCTTGGTTGTGTTTATTTAATAGAGTTTTAAATGAATTTAGCTTTGATGTTTCTATCATTTAGACTCTAAGCTTTCTTTGTTCTGTGCCTGTATGCTCAGTGCTACTAAAAAGATATAATCGAAGGTGAATTAATCTTAATTGTACTAATAGATAATTCCTGACATAGGAAGCAAATGCAAGGCAATATTAACCCTCTCTTTAGAAGCATGAATGGAAAATGGGTCTTTTTATCACAAGCACAAATAAGAAGTAACTCCTTTGAAATCCAGTGATAGCTGTGGACTGAGCCTGAGCTGAGCTTGGTTTGCTCTGGCTGGGGGAGGAGTCACCGGGAATTTCCCACCAAACCCTCACTTTGTTGTTGCCAGGAAGATTTTTGTTCAGATTTATAGTGAACTTTTACTAAGATCACCCTAATTTACAGGTCTAGAAAGTATGCATTGTAAAATAATAAAATGTGATGAGACCTCTCTGAAGATATCTGATCACAGCTGTCAGTTTTAGCATCCTGCTGCAGTATGTGACACTCATCCACATGCACAGGGCTGTGGTAACTTTCACAGCATTTGCTAATGCTTTAGGCCTTTCAGGTTTAATTTTTTTATCTTTATACTGGCATCGTTCACTTTTGGAGGCAGAAACACAACAAGTATCATTTTGCCAATCTAAGCAGTCTGCCCAAAGGCGTGTATCATTCTTTCCTCCAGCTTTCACGATGGCAAGTGTCCTTACTAAGTTTCACAACAGGAAAATGCACCTTCAGAAACTTTCTTTGTCTGGAAATGTTGAGATTCACAGATGTTATTTGTGATCTTGATAAATGTCAGATTCCAGTAGATTATCTGTCTCACAAACGAAAAAAGAAGCAGTTTATTTTTCTAACCTCTGAAATTGCTGGCACGTTATCATCAAAACATTTTAATATTCTACAGGATTCTGCTAACATTTAGCTATGTATAACACAACAGTTGTCCCTTTTTCAAAATGAACTGCCTATTTAGTTAATATAGGTTTGCAGAACCAGGCATATTTTTTTGTAAAGCAAAAGCAAATTAACATGAGCTTTTATTTTTCATTAGTGCATTGCCTGCTTAATTAGTCTGTATACAGTTTGCTCACTTGAAACTTCATTAGTTTATGAAGTGCTGCACCGTTTGTGATGCTTATGATGTGCTCAGCATTATAAACAGAAATTTGAAGAAATAACTCATTTGAGGAATCCGTAGGATAAAGAATCCACTTTGCCTTTATCTTCAGCAGACATCTTTCCTGCTTGGTGTTTCCACTGAACATTGCATCATGTAACCGTTTCAGAATATTTAATCTTTTAAGTTGCTGAAGATTGTTGATTAAGAAAAATATATAGCAGATGACTCCAACTTCAGAGGCTGTCACTTGCTATCAGTGATGAAAATGGAAGTGTTGTAGCTTCACTTGGCTTATTTAATATTTCTCCACAATTTAGTCTTAAATTGACCACAAGATGTTGTAGTGATGCTGTCCTAACATGCACTGAATCAACTTGGGTGCTAGATAATCCTACATAGGTCTGTTACTTAGAGAATCTGGTATATAACACAGCTGTAGTCAAACACTGAGGGAACAACAAACTACAAAAAAGAAATGCTTTGTAAGACTTCATCTGGCACCACCCTAATTTTTGACCTACTATACAGGCAAAGTGTTGAAGAAGTTGTAGCTATAGGAGCTAGCTTTCAACTGAGGTCCAACATTCTGCTTTCAAATCTCAGATGATTTTACTACATTTATTTGAGGGAGAGAAGCATGATTTTTAAATAGGATTGTAGTTCTATAGAGTAAAATAAATGGGTAGAATCCCCATAATTTAATTTTCAGCATTTCTACTCTGAAACAAAGGGAGTTGGGATGTATTCTAAACTCAGACTTGACATTCTTCTTTCTAATATTGTTCCATGCCTGCTTGTCAAGAATTTCAACTAAGCATTGTAGATTATTTTCATCAAATGAAAGAAACAAATTCATGAGGTTAAGAATAGGCTCTTGTTTGATAATTACAAACTAATATGCTTTAAATAATCCAGCAAATTATGACCTGCCATTTACTCGCTAATAGAGTGGCTTTTATTAAGATAGAATGAGATAGATGGATTAATTGTGGTACATGCCCAAGAATAAATTGTTTGCTAGGTCACATTGTTAAACACAATTTTTAATATGGCCAGTGCTTTCTAACTAAGATTTGCAAAGCTTTGTGCAGTAGCTTCCTATGACAGACAGTACTGTTCAGAACAGTCAAGTATCACTGATAAATTTGGAAACTGTATTAGTCATCTCAGACTGTAAGTTCCCTTTCCTTTCCCTATCCTACTAAAACTTCCCTGCACAGCAGGTGGAAATCTGGAGACAAATATTTTCCTTATATTTTGTTTTTAGCCTCAGTCCAACTGTGTGTTCCATTCAATAGAATAATTGCATTCTCTTTGTTTATCATGAGCCGGCAGAATAATAGCAGTTGTGACACCCTCAGATGATACAGGATTTCTAAAACTAATTCTGTTTCTGTGTTTGGATTAATTTTTACTTGCTTATTTTTAAGTTTCCTTTTGGAATTATTGCCCTCAAAAAAACCAATATAATTTTAAAATCCAATAATAATATGCTTTATGTAGAGCAATTCCAGGATGTGTTTATTGTTGTCATACCCAAGAAATTCAGTTCCAAGCTTAATCCCGCTGCTAAGCTCTGGTTTGCTAACTTTCAGTCAGATAGAGTTCAATATTCACCCTGATCTGACTGTATTATTACAGTAGTAGCCTAAGGGGTATGCCCTGCCCTGAAAAGTTTGGTCTTTACAATATTTTGGGAATGGTAAAATGGAAAATATACTTAATAAGGGGAGCAATACGTTTACCGTCCCACTGAACAGATCATCAGTATGTAAAAAGCAAATGGATTTTATCCAAAGCCTGTTTCATCCTACAGGTGATGATGAACTTGGACAGGGCCCATGTAATTGCTTTTCATTCTATGTGATATTAACATATTCCCCCCATAACCATTTGGACTGTAAATATTGTAAAACTTTCTATGTTTCCCCAAAACGCCTATCCACTGGTGTTGATAATATAGCCATATTCTAGAGCATATTCCAGAACTTTGTTGGACTGTGTGGAATTTTTCATGTTCTTTTCTAGGTGAGGTTTTTTTCTTTCATTGTTTAAACATTGTTTAAAATCAGAGATACAGGGGAAAAATATGTTACTTGCTTAGTTAGAGACTGGGGCTAAACCGCAGCACAGTTGTCTCTATTTTTACTTCAGTTGCTAAAATATCCCTCTGAACTTTCATAGGTGTGGAGCCACAGGTGTGAAGTAGCATAAAGAATAAGTATGCTATTAATATGTCCTTCTGTTTTCATTGGAATTTTAGCAAGTCTGGAAGTCTCTTAAAAATAAGAAAAAGTTGTGTAGATCTACTTTATTATTTGCAAAAATTATTGTGTCCTCTCTTTTCAGAGCTGGCTGCCCCTTCCTCATGGTACTGAGGGTTCTTTCTCTCTAAGCCCAAGGAAAGAGCCTGCTATTTATTTATTTTAGAGGTTTGAGGTAGCCGGTGTTCTGCTTTGGCAGACTTTCTTATGTTGGTATAGTTCATCAAGGTAGGACTTTTGTGATTCTTAATCCACTTTGGGAATGGGGAGCTTTTTCCCCTGCGTGTGATAAGATTCTCGTCAAGTTTGGCCTTGTCTTTTTTTGTTATTGTTGTCTTCACACTTCTGTATAAAGTGATGAGAGTTGTGACTCCTTATATTTCTTGTCAGTGGGCCACTTCTTCTCTTTTTGAGTTTTTGCTGGTATTTGTTCAAAGAAGAAATCTGCGCGGTTCATTCTATTGCGTAGTTCTTCGGTCAGTGCTTAGTAGTATTTGATGTGACTTAAGCAGAGCTATGAACAGAGAGTGAGTGTGAACAAAATACAGCTGCTGAGTAGGTGTGCATCAAGGTAGAAATTAGCTTGTCATTGCTGGACAAATCATAGAATAGAGTCACAGAATAATTTGCCTTGGAGGGGAGCTCTAGGAACCACGTAGTCCAACTCCTTGTGCAAAGCTCCCCGTGCAAATGGCAGAATATACGGAGAACTGTGTGGTTTATATTTGATTCTGATCAATTATATACTTGGAAGTGATTAGTTTCTTCTAGTGTTTCTGGACAGATTTGAAATTCAGAACAGGATTTTGGAGCATTTTTTCTTAATATAACTCAGGTTGTCCCAAATTATAAATCAAAAGTTTCCCATTGAAATAGATCAGAATTAAACAATAGTCTAAATGCTCTAAATAGTCTAAATAATTCTAACCACCATTTGTTTTTCAAAATGCTACATTTAGTGTTTATGCTTGGAGGTGTGAATTGAGACTCTTCTGGTGGCTTAGCTCTGTAGAACATATTGTTGCCTGCTGAATTTTAGAAGAGACATGTATTTGGTTAATTTCAGCGGTTCCAGTGCAGGTATTTTATTGTGTGATAAGTAATTCTGAGTGATGTGTAGAGAAGATTCAGTCTTAATCACTTCTGTTTCAGAGATATGTGGTTTTAACTTAACAGTTTTACAGAATATAAAAACTTAAAGTTACCAAACACATTAGGTTTTTAATAATGTTTTCTAAGCTGTTTTCAAGCAATTCAAGCAAAATAACCAAACCAGGCTTTCTCTCACACTCTAATAAGCTGCCCAGAATAACTGTGTAGGTGTTTCTGTTTGAGATGCGCAGTGTCACCGTTTCCTGCTGAAGACCGAAACGCTGAAGGGCTGTGCTAGAGGTTCTTCTTGCAGAGCAGGTTTGACCAAAAGCAAAGCTACTGCATATCTCTCACAGAATCCTTTAGAAGCCTAATCTCCACCTTAATTTTTTTTCTAATCTGTTTCTCTTTCACGTGGTTGATGTGATCACTTGCTCCTCTCAAACTTAACTTTGATTTAGAATAGGGATCGAGATCAAGCAGTGTAGCGGAAGCTGACTTCCCATCAGAAGTGTCACACCTCATCTGAAATGAAGACCTTTTGATAGCTCATCTATATCCAACTTTTAAAGCCTGTTATGACCAAACAATTTTCTCTTATTTTACATAGAAAAGTGAAGAAAAGTGGTGCACCATGGTAGAGAAAAAATACTGCTTTTGTTTTTAAAAAAAACACTTTTAACAGCGAACAAGTGAAAAGAAATAATGTGCTTTATACATTGTGTTGAAGTTATAAATAGGATCAAGAATAACAACAGAAGACTTCTGATAAATCCAAGCGTGTACAGGAGAACTGAAGCTTCTGGTAGAATTGGCCACTCCTGAGGTGAACAGGAAGTAGACTCCAAACAGTTCTGTGAGAAACTAGAAAAAAGGAAACAATCCAGCCTTGCAGTCACTCAGTCCTGTTTGATTTACACCTGACTTCAGTTTACATGCGGCTGCCAAGTTATACAGGTTATATGCTGATGAAGTCTGTAGGGTCCACCTTGCTCTTCAGATCTGTGTCAGTAACTGCTCACAGGGATTGAAACTAACATTTTCTTTTGCAAATCTTTGTTGTAAACAACAACAAAAAGTTATTAGCATGGTTAGTAATTAATAAAATATGAGTTGAGAACAAGATTCCTCTTCCCATAATTAAACACAAATTTAATCACTGAAAAAGTCTACATCCTCAAAGTACTGGACTAACAAAATTGTACAGTAACCTGTGCTAGCATAGACTTTCTGCCCTGTGTTTTCTAGGTATTTTTTTTAGGCAGATACGGAGCTGCATGAGCACATCATGGAAGTTTTACCTTTCAGCAGCTGTTCCAGATGATGTAAAGGTTGTTCACAAAGGCTGGCTTCAGTTCAGTGAGCCTGACCTCCCCATGCTCCCTTCCTGTAGTGAGGTCTTCCTCAGCAACAGAGCGGTTGAGTTAGACTCCAGCTTTGAGTTGCTTTCTGGGGAGGTCTATCGCTCTTTCTTGTCTATCGTGAGATTATGATCACCAGGTTGAATTTAGCCTTTGTGAGTGGGTTTCTCCACTTCTCTTTAGAGGCGTCTTCATCCTGCTAGTATCAAAATGGAGCAGCACCTAATCAGCTTTCGGAGTGTTAAAGCATACACCTGCTCATGTCCATGAGCAGTAGTCACAAACTTGTCCAACAATAACAAATATTTTCCATTTTTTAACATTAATTCAGAATATGGGTGATGAAAATATTGTAGCTTCTAAAATTTTATAAGAAAACTAGATGCAGAGAGGTATAGAAAGGGAAACATAAGTGTTTATTTTTGCTTAGATGGTTACTTAAGTAGTCCAACCATATATTTTTTAACTAGACATCTAAAGATGGTCTAGCTATCTTGGATCAGTAGTTTAAATCTTACATAGAAATTATAGGGTAGAACATCAGAACTGAAATTACAAATGGTAAGAAACTTCTTCAGTAAAAATTTTAGTTATTAGACTAACTGAAAGATACTGCTCTCGGTACTGGATCTGACACAATTTTTTAATTAACTGTCTAGTTTTTCATCATTAAATCATTATTTAATCTCTTGAGAAATGTCAGTATAGAAATATTTCAAGTTTAGATTTTTTTTCAGAATCACTGCTCTAAAAAGCATGTGTTTATAATTTTAAAAAGAATTCCTTTCGCTTCACCAAACAAAACAATATAAAAATTAATTTTCATTGGTTTGACATTGGTCTATTTATATAAGTGGCGTCATAGTGTCTGAACTATTACTTTGTTTAAAGACTTAGATGATAAATGCTAATTTAATTAGTTGATAACAAATAATATATGAAACTACGTATGATAAACTATTTAAGTCATAAGTGAAAGTGTATACATACGTGGCAAAAAACTCATTGTAGATTTTGTCTTTAGAGTGATACTTGCTGTGAAATTCCATACAATGCCATCCTGCTTGAGCTGGCGGAGTTGCGGGCAGTTCCAAGACAACACAAGCACAATAGTAATTTTATATCCCTACCTGATATAATCACAGACAGACAGTGTGGGGTTTTTTTTTTACAGAACAGAAATTAAATGGTTGGGCTGCAGTTTCCGGAAAAGTTGCTCTCACTCATTATTTCTGGCTTATTTACGTTTTTGAAATAATAACAACTAAGAATAAGACACTATTCAGTAACTTGTATTGCCGGAAATAATGACAGTGCTAAATAGAATTTCTTTTTGTAAAGAGGTCCAATTACTCCATTATTAATTATATTATTTAAGTACTCATTAAATGTGACATTATTTAATGGGTTCATGTTAGTTTAAAACCTTCATTAAAGGATTACTGTGGGGGGTTTTGTGATCTTGTATTTTTCCATCCATCCAGTGTTATATTTCCTACTGTCCCTATGAATTTGGAAACTTTTTTATTTGGACAGTGAATCTGGGATCTCGGGCCCTTGGTGACAGTGAAGATCATGTAGTTTTCAGATGATATAAGAAACTGTAAACAATTTAAACATCATCGCTTTCCATTGTCCTCTTTGAAATTATTATATGGTGTTAAGGTGATGTTTATTTGTTCTGTGGGCCTTAATATCAGGTGGCAATTTCTTATTTTGATAAGAGTTAAACAGTCCCACTAAACAGTACTGAGTTTCACAGTTGACCAATGGCAGAAGCAGAAGCAATCCCAGTATGAGGAACATCCTAAGTATACCTAGAGCTAGATCGGTAAAGATGGTATTACTGAAAAACTTTTGCCAGAACTTAGAAAATTTGCCCTTCTTATATACATTTTCTGAATGATGACAATAAAGAAGTAGTTTTCATCTGACCAAATTTTTATGTTTCCAAAGACAGGGTTTATGTCAATAAACAATAATAAATTTCTGTCACTTTTCGTTTACTATAAGTTACAGTTTGAGTAGATTAATTTATTTCATAAGGCCTGCTTAGGAATAAGTATCTCGAGATCAGACAATCTAATTCTGGAATTTGAGAAAATCTGACTGCAGTACACTGATATTGGATCTTTTACTAAGGGGTGTTTTGAGGATCTTCAGTGAATTAATATCATTCCTCAGGGATCATTGTGTGAGTGAAAAAAATAAAGTATAGAAGTATAAAGTATATAAAACTCTCCATATTTTAAGTGTTTCTAAACTGTACCAGGCTAAAAACTGACCTCTTTGTGTATACATACATGGATATATATGGATATCTCTGTGTGTATACATAAATATATATATATATGAGGTAGATATCTAGAGAGATACAATTACAGAGAAAAGAGAGAGTAAAAGACAAGAGACTAGCTAGACCAGACAATCCAGACTAGACTGGCTGAGGCAGACTAAAAAGCTAAGCTGAAAATATAAGCACCAGTGTAACTTACAATAAAAAGAAGCTACACAAATGACAGACTACAGAATGCATGCATATTTAAATATATTTTTTTATTATATCCTTTCTATAACAGCATTAACAAATGTGGGAACCTGCTGGTTGTGCCTTCCTGGGTTTCCTCCAATTTACTGCTGAAACTTCACATGTTTGTGAGACTGTGTTTGCTTCTTATTTTTTCAATGCCAACTGTTTTCAAAGTGTTTAAAGTGTGTTCCAAGAGGGACTTATATTGAAGAAATGTCATCTCCTACTTCTCTCAAGATTCTGATTACATATGCTATAGTTAATCTCATTAGCCTCTTGTAGGCCTTCCAGGTTCAAGAAGCATAGACCACTTTCCTCTGAATTGTCCTCCAGTGATTTTACTCTAATAAAAGCTTTTCTCCTTCTGGTATCTCCCTGCAACTCCTGTTACTCCTCACACTAATCCCAACATAAACTTCGGATTTAGCGAAGCTAACTAACTCTGTTATGTCCTTTTTATTCAACGAGCAGCCCTTGTTAACTCTTCAAATGATGGTCACCAGTGGTTGGGCGCTGTACTCTACTTAGCGTTCTTTGATGCTGTGGGTGTCCTTTTAATGTGCTTTGTTACAAATCCCTTCTCTGTGGTGGTGAACATGAGCAACTCATCTTCTTTCCCATGAAACATCACGGCAAGATGTCATTCAGGGCCAAAACAACTTCGTTTCATGGTAAACAAGCCTTCTCCTTTGAATTGACCCATCGGTCTGCTCTAATTGTTAGATGAATGCGGTGTGCACAGTTCAGGCACGTGTTGAATAGCTGATAAGCTCTGACAGGAGATCATTAGGACTACGTGTAGTCTGAACTGAGATACTGCAGCCCGTAGCAGTAGCGTAGGAGGCTGGTATTTTGGGGAGACCTGAAGATTGATCAGAGCAGGAAATTTGAAAATAATAAGCAGTAGCAGCTAGGGGAGAGGGGATCAGTTATCATCCCCCTAAACTGTCTGCATTTCAGTGATTTCTCTTGGAAAATTTTCCCTATTGACTATCAGATTTGTTGTTGGGAAACCATGAGGGAATGAAAAAGGTTTTAACAAAAGTGGTGCAATTTTCGGTTCTTTTCCAGAAGCTGGAAAGTTAGACACAAGAAGAGCTGTGCACTGTCACGTTTTTTCTTTAATACTTAATATTCAGTATTAAGTATAAAATAATACTGGATTTTCTCTTCATTTGTTAACCTGGTTTCTTTAAATAAATATAAATTTTATCATCTTATTTTACTTAATATACTAATATATAATCATATTTCGCATTATAATTATAAATGTATAAAATATCTGATTATATTTTGCATAATTATATAACTAATAAGTCATATCATTATATCTAATTATATATTATTATTATATAAATAAATAAAAATTAAACATTAATTTATTAACCTGCTCGCTTTTGATTATGAATCATGTGCAAGTTTTAAAAAATTGAACATGTAAATGTTGTTCATTTAGTTCTTTGATTATGCAGATACGATGTTGGTTACATAATAATATCATTGTATGTTGTTCCAGGTGGCTATGATTTAACTGAATCTTTTTATCTCAGCTGTATAGATACATAAGTCTTCATTTGAAAATAGTGACAAATGGAATATGTAACCTAAGCCCACAACTCTGTCTAAGGTATATCCAGGGAGTTCCAGTAAAGTAATTCCTCACGCCTAATTTCTGAGCCGTATTTTCACTTGCTTCTGTCCTTTTTTCTGTTTTATGAGTTGAATTTTGGTGGTTGATTTGATAGTGTAATTACTATTCAGAGGTATTCTTCTCACGCAGAGTTCTGTAGCACGTGAGCAGAGCTTACCTTAGCTTCCCCGCTGATAGGCTGGTTACTGGAACTGTGTTCCCAGATCTGCACGGTAGGCCCTTTATGGTATGTACTGTAAAACAGTAAAGTGCAGAGAGCTCTAAGTTACCACTAATTGAACCTGGTTTAGACTTGCAAACTGGGCGGCTGTGTTAGTGTAGCATTCAACTCAACCCAATTAGTGCTACCCAGAGGCAAGGCTTATTTGTTTCCATCTAGACCTGATGCAACTGTTCCTCTTCCAAACAACAGGTAGTGTTTGTGCATGCTACTGTACTGCATGGAGGGACGTAACAGCTCAGGCGGTTGATATTGTCAAGGACCCGTGTGCTAGACACCTTTGCAGAATGTGCATGTGTCATCAGTACACACTGACATAATTTTTAACATTCAGAAAGGCAATGCGGTGCAGTATATGCGTTTGTCCTCAATCTCATCTGCCTATAATTTTCACCTGTCCTACCCCATCCTCCACCTTTGATTCTCGCTGTCCGCAGAAGCACCCCCAACTTGTTCATACATCAGTAACAAGAATAGGATAAAACAGGTTACATTATTAATTAAGAAATCAGACTGGACAATTTAAGGCTTAGGAAGGCTGTAGTGCACTCTCCCAGGCAAAGGATATCTTTCTGCAAGATATATGATAATATTTACAAATAAAGGCAGCTTGGAAAGAAAGGAAAAGAGCAAACACTTATGAAGTAGCCAGTGTCAGGAATTCATAATTCTAAAACTGTTCTAAACTGTTGAGCCTGATTTCTAGCATTGGGCTACTTGTCCATTTAATATAAATTGAGATGTTTCCTGTTCTTATCTTAAGGTGTTTTGGCAAAGTAGAGAGTTTTGACTGTGATCATATAAAAGACTAAATATTTTTGTGTATATGTTGGTATAGCTCAAATAAGACCCACACTTCCCATGTGGTTTTTTTTCTTTCTGTTGGTTTTCTTTTCAGTATAGCGTGCTGGGTGTATTCAAGCTGAAGTTAATTTTTTTTCATAACAGCCTCTATAGTGCAGTGTCGATAGCAGATCAGTCTTTTGGCTGGGCAGTTCTTGCACAGCATCAAGGCTTTCTCTTCTTCCCACTCTGCTTCCACAGCAGGTAGGCTGGGGATGGGCAGGGAGCTGGGAGGGGACGCAGCCGGGACAGCTGACCCGAATTGACCAAGGGGATAATCCATGCCATATAGCATCATATTTAGAAATGGAACCTGAGTTTTCCTGCATTTGCTCTTCTGATTCTCCCCTGCAACTCACTGGGGGAGGGGGAGCGAGCTAATTTTTAATTTTCTACCGTTGTGCAGCTGGCATTTTGATTGAAGAAAGACTACTTTTTAGGAAGGAGAGAAGCGTCATAACAGGGTTTCCTTTATGAACACACAACTATAACAGAACTGAAATATTGCAGAAACAGGCATTTGTCCTAAGCAACTATTCCTGACAGAATAAGATTATCTTCTTGGTGTCAAGTACATTCCATTTCCTTTCTAGAAATAAACACTCTTTCCAGTAAAATGATAATGACACTGTGAGCGGGTTTTATGTGGGTGATAAATGTTCTAACTAATGTTTTAGATGTCTAAAAAAAAGAATGAAAAATCACCCTCATAAACTTATTAATGTCACACGTATGATTAAATTTCACAAGTGTCAGTGAAGAAATTTACCCAAATATCAGTTTCTTGAAATAAGGTCAACAGAATTTTCTTACCACATTTTTGGCCAGCTGCTTTGGGGCATGCACGTTGCAATATCCAGAAATATATATTCTGCTTCAGTAAAGAACTCTGTAACTTATCAGTAAAGGCCACCCACTCCTTTTCATCTTACTATTTCTGGAATTTGAAATACTACTGTAATTTGTTTGGCCCTATCACTTTTGCCTTGATTTGCCTCAGTCTTCCTCTGCCTAATGATTATGAAATCTCTTCCCTGAATCTCACTTAACTCAGCTTTAGGGAACAGCAATGAAGGGGTTTCGTTTTGGTTTTCAAGGCCTACTTCTGCCTGAAAAGCACAATATACCTGACTCTCCAGGGCTTTTTTTTTTTTTTTTTTCCCTCGCTTCACTAGTATTTTAACCTTTACTTTGCCTGGTTTTAGTGGGTGGTTACAGTGATATTTTTCCTTCTTATATTTTATTAAGCAATTCTTATTTGATAGTAAAGGTCACAGAGTTATATTTTTATTCTTTGATTTTTTAGTACTATATGGTAGAGATAAATCTGCATCCTGGTTGGCAAACTCATCTCTCAAAATATGGAACAGCAAAAATACCAAACATGATACATCATATGCATATTTTTCTCACTACTTCTGAAACCTGCAAATAGTTCCAAAATTGCTTGATAAACATAGGCTTTAAATGAATATAATGTTCATTTAGGAATTATATCCACAATCAATCTTCCAGTGTATTTGGGGGGAAAAAAAAGCCTCACCATTTTCTTCTTTATTTCTTGGTATACATCTTCACTAAAATTAGAGCTGGTGAGACATTTTCTGAAGACATTGTTTTATGATTAGAGTGAAAGGATTGGGTTTATTTCTGACAGAGAGAGAGGCACTAAACCTGGCTCTATTGAACACTATCAAAAAATGGAAAAATGAATCTGGAGAGACTAACGTGAACCCTATGCAGTATAAGCAGAGACTTGTTGGTTGAGGTATCCCTCTGGGATAAAGGAGAGTGGTTCAGCAGCCAGTTAAATCTCCTGAGCTGTTCCTTCTGCTGAAGGTTTCTCATTTGCACTTAAAGGACTGAAAGTACTTAAAATGGTCTTTATGTTAGTCCTAATTTGGAATATGATGTTTTTTTCATGTTATTTTTACATTTTCAGCAAAAAAAATATATTTTTTTTCATGAGTTCTACATGAAAGTCTGTCTTTTTAATGACTGTGACCCACAGATGTCAAAGTAGCTTAGAAATTATCCAGGTGCTTGCTTTACAGTGTGTTATCATCAACTGATTCTGCCAGAGAATTTTAAGTGCATTTTTCTGAGTCATTGTTTGCATGTATATTGTTACTAGCATGTGAGGAGAATGGGAGGGGTTCTTTCGTGGAGATGTCCAGGTTGGATAAGATAGCAGTCACATTAGAAGAAAATTAGAAGCAGGTAAGCCTGGAAAGGAAGTTCCTACTGCGCGGCAATATGCTGTGTTAACATACCAACAGGGATGAGGGATATAAAAGGTTTTTTTTATCCGTAACAGCTTGCACTGGGGACCTGGTTTAAAGAGGACCCTACAAACATATATTTTTTTGTGTCTGCTCTTTCTTTCCCTTCTCAGATTCAAACCTTTTCTCATGAGTTTTTCACTCAGCATGTTCTGCTGAGATACAGTGATCTGATTCTGACTCTGGCTTCTTTTTTCATAAACTTCAAACATATGTGCCTCAGACTTGACATCTCCCATCTTGTCTTCTTGTGATTCAGTTCTTTCAAAAACAACAACAACAAAAAAAACCCCAAGGTGTGCCAGCTTCAGTAAATGAGAGGTAATAAGGCTCAGTGTGCATGTGCCAATGCATCTGTAAAGAAGAGTTGCCACACCTTAAACCTCAAGCAGTATTCACCAGCCAACATCACTAGGATTTAGCATACCAGCTCCTATTTATTCAAACCGTTGCCCCATGAGCTAATATTTCAGCCATGTTTGGCATAGACAGAACGTGCCAGTTCTCAGCTTATCTCCCTTTGCATTCTGAGTACTACTATTGTAGGACTTTGTCAACAGCGCTGCATTCCTTGGCTTTTATCAGACGAGCTTTGACTGTGAGGAAAGGGCAACGCCAAAGATGCTAAAGTCCCAGTGCTGCTATTGCAACTGATGCCTGTTTGGTTACTCTTTCTTCTTCCCCATATGCCTATCAATGAACAGGTTCATTTTTATAATCTGTTTGGATTCAGTGACAGCCTTGTGGAACAACATGTACTGCAATATACAGTATCAGACTGGCTGAGAAGGTTTTTCATTTCTCTTAGTGATAAATTTTTTCTATGCAGTACCCACGCTGAAAAAGTGTGTGCTAACCCCTGCACATAAAGCTCCATTTTTTTCTCACAGATGTATCGATCAGGTTTTAATTTGGCACAACTGAATAGAGGTTGTGTGCCAATACATTTACAGTGTGGCTTTTTTAAAAGCAGGAGTGCCAGAGCACTTGCCCAGGTAAGGATTTCTAAGTGTTGTTGACAGTCAACTACACTCAGTTTCCTAAGAGTGAAACTTTAATATGGAGATACAGTCCCACATAAACTACACACCCTAACATGAAATGTTTCAGCTTGCCCCGTTCTTAGTGTATAAAGATGGTTCATTTCATCTTGGGACCTGACTACCACGCTATAGGCTAGTCTGGGTGGGAGGCTCCCTCCAATTCACCTTTTGATGCTGTGCCAGCTCAAAAAAATATATCAAAATTCCCTAGGTCAAAGAGAGGGAGCAAGAGGGAGCATGACTCTGCGGCTAAATGATTGGGGCACCTATTTAGAAGAGGGGAGATCCCAGTTCTGATTTCTGCTCGAAAGACTGCACAAGAGCTTATGCTAAAGAGTTATTAGAGTTCAGAGATGTGGGTCTGCCCCCCATGCCAACCCACAGGTTGAGGACGGCATGGAAGCCAAGTCTTTCCATTTCTTAGGTGGATCTTACCATCACTGACCTGTTTTACAGCAGGAGGTCATTGTTACCATCTGAAATATTTGTGTGTTTTTAAAGAAAAAGGTAAGTCTCCTGCTGACGTCTAGAACAAATTTTCCGGCTGTGAACCCTAATCAAATACCAACACCTCCCTGCAACTCTGAATTGCAAACCTAACTCCAGAGGAGAGACAAGTTTTTATGGAGGTTTCTCCCTTCTGTGTTCCCTCTTGATGGGAACTCATGCTCTGTCCAGACGTGCCCATGATGCTGGGGGCTGTGAGTTACGTTCACAGGAGACTGTGGCAGTGATGAGACCGAGACCCATCTCAGCTTGGGCCCGTCTGTACCACGGCATGTTCTTACTGTCATGTCTCTTGACTGTCCACCTTGGAGACCTGCTGGTAGCTTGCCTGGTTGGAGCTACCTCTCTGACAGAGAGATCAGACTCCTAGCTCGAAGCAGGGACACAGTGTAAGGTCCAGGCAGATACATTTTAGGGCTGCAATCTTGTTTTTAGGTTTTTTAATATGACGTTGCCTGCTTAAGATCACACGGGGCTTTTATGGTGATACTGGGAGTTTGCTGAACTCCCAGACCTCAGGCTGGAAATTCACTATACTTTCTCCATGGTACAAAGCGTGATTTGCATTTAACAGAGTGCCTTTTCCCACTCTGATGAATATTTAAAGAAAGTAGTCAGGGATGGATTTTATAATGTTTGGCCATAGTCTGAATGATATGCTATAACAGTTTCCATGGTTTACAAAATATTATTAATGATATAACACATTCTTAAGTGTCTTAAATATAGAGCATGTTGAGATACCTTCATATTCTGGAGATTTTTGGTTTCACATATATTTGCCTTTTTCTTTACTATTTAAATTCACAATCTCAGTTAATTTGCAGCGGGGCTTTTAATTTCCTGTGCAAATTAATGAAGTCTACCCTTAGGCATAATTCAGATATTGCCAAGCCTCCTCAACTCCCTCCCCCAAATAGCAGCAAACTGTTAAAAAAGTATTTAATGTGCAGAAGTACCTACATTCATGCATTTCAGCAGCTATTTTCTTAAAAATGTGATTAAATAACCAGCACTAGAGGGCATTAAGCAATATTTAAAAAACCCTTCTGGGAAACCACTGTCGAGATTTCATTCTCTCAGCTGGAGAGAAGATCCTGGATCATCCTTACTCCTCCCAGATTGTAACCTAAAACAGTAGCAGTTTGATAGAACACAAAATCCTAGATATGCATGTCATTCAGTCCTGTATACTAAATGTAGCTCTTTAATCTTTTTAGGCCATCAGGCTTTGTAAGTGCTGTTAATGCTCACACTTTGTTCTTCACTTGCTTTTTCTTCTTGACTTGCATCTTAATAAATAAAAAAAAGATGGTGAACAGATATTATTATACAAAGATCAGGAGTAAGATAACATTGTTACCTTGTGCTATAACAGCAAGCAGTTTGTAAAAAAGAATAGTTATTTCATTTTCTCTGCTAAAGATGTACTTTCTCTGAAAGAAAAATAAGATATTAAAAAATGAATTTATGTGGAGAAAATAAGCAAAAATTAAAGAAGCAATGTTTTCTTCTCATTCAAATGAATATAAACAGGGAGCAATTTTATTTGCCTCCATGGTAATGACCATGAAAATAATACCATTGGAAGAGCATAGGACCAGCCAGTTGAACAGCCTGAAAAAGGAAGTTAATGTGTGAAGAATTCTGTCCATAAAGGAAAGAGCAAGGTAGTGCATGAGATATTTTTTTTCTGCTGGGTAAGTGGCATTAGTATTGCATTTAGTGACCCAGAAATGCCACCTTCCTCAATGGCAATCTTACTCCTTTCAAGCTGTCTCCTTGATAAGTTCATGCACATTGACAAGAGTACGCCTCACATGTCTGAGGTACCACTGGAGGATTCCACTCTCTGTTTTGTACACCATTTGAGTTACTGAACTTCTTAATATTGCCTGAGTACCAATGATCAGCCTTTGGTTTGTTTTTTTCTCTTTGAACAGGGTCTCTTCAAGCCTCTCGGTCTTAATCTTTAACATCTAAGTCACCAGAAGATTCTTTATGTGTGTGCTTCACAAACTTATTATCTTCCTATTCATAAAATCATAGAATAGTTTGGGTTGCAAGGGATTTTTGTTGTTCTCTCTTGGTTTTTATTCTAGGCCATGTCTTCAACAGATGTATAAGAGGCATGATTATATTTTCGTTCTGAAATACTCTTAATTTGCATAGGAGATCATAAATACTATCATCTGCTGAAATTTGAAGTATCTAAATCCCTTTAGACATTATTAATTCTGAGGGTTCTTTGCTTTCTTCAGTGACAATTGCAATACTTTACTTGGTCTGAATAGGATTTGCTCAGCAACTTATGCATATTTTTAGACTAAGGGTTTAGTCTGTGGTTAATATGGTCTGCTTCTTACATGTTCAAAGCCCAACTCTGCAATTTAAAAAAATTTCTTAAACATATATTGCGGTACATTGTCAAAACGAGCTCAACACAGAGGTTGTCTGGCAAATATTACTTTGCCGTAATTTACCACACTGCTTGCCAAATGGCTGCATTCTGTAACTTAGTTATACAAGCAAGACTGTAAGAGTGCACTGTCAGCAGTAGTTGGCAGTCTTTTTAGATATATTATGAACAAGTATGATGCTCCTTAAAACTGTATTTACTACAGCTAGTGGAAACATGGCATTTTCTAATTAGTGGTGTTGCGTGGATTTTTAATGTGAGGCAAAATTTCACAGTTCTAAAACAACATCCAAAATATCATTTCAGTGTAGATGTCATAACGATTTTTGAATGTGGATAACTGCAAACTTACGCAAACCAATTTGTTGTCAACTTTTAAAACCAAATCCTTTCTTGAATTAATTGACATTGTCTCGGCTTAAAATGAAATATCTTTTCAAAGTTTCTTTTCTAATCTTTATTACTAACATAATGATCAGCCTTTAAATGTGAGGTGTATAACCTGGGATTTAGTGTGAAGTCTTCCATGTCCTTGTCATGCACATGTAGGCTGTGATCAAGTGTTTTCTTTGTAACATTCTAAAGATCCATTCATTAATAGGTATCCCAAATCCTTCATATTACACTCTGATACTTCACTTGTTTCCTGGAGGTTGTCCGTATGAGCTTGAACCCAAGCTCATCTTGCAAAAATATTATTTCTTGTATATACTGTGCCATGTAGGTGGCACAAACTTTGACTGCTCCTCTGGGTGTCATGGAGACCACGTATCTTGTCTTAATTTTCAGGAGCAAAATTATGCAGACCTAATCCTCCATATATTCTTTTTTTCTTCTTTTATTATATATGTCTAACCTTCTGTTTCTTGGGTGATGACTGCTCTCATTTCCTCCTCTTTGGTTACAGGTTCTCATATGCAAGGAAAATGAGTAAACAGACTTTTTCATCACAAATTAGATACAGTACTAGGGTATGATCATAGAATTGGAAAATAATTTACATTGGAAGGGACTTTCTGAGGTTATCTGAGGAAAAAAATCTTGCTCAAAGCATGAACCAATATATCCTAGATAATACTTAAAGTTTTGCATTTATTTTTGTAGTGGTAGAGAGTCCACAAAAGAATTATTGGGCTAGCTAAACTGTAAGACAATGGAGAGAGGAAGAGAAAAAACAGAAATGACAACTGAGGCCAAAAGCCTTCAATTCTGCACTTTCTCTGGAGTTTCTGGATATTAAAAACAAAGTCCTATTCATGCTTATAATTAAAAAAAAAAACCAAAACAAACCAAAACCAACCAAACAAAACCCAACCAAAAACCAAACACAAAACAACCCAATAACAACAAAAACAACCCTTAGCCTGATAATTTAGTATTGAGTATTTGGCAGAATGAAATGGAGTGGTTGAGTTACAGGTAAGTAGATGCAGTCTCTCTTACTCGTTATCCCTAGTACAGTTATGGGAATTCTAGGTCCATTAACTTTGTTTTCCTATCAGGTAAACTGGTTAAAAACAGCTAAATAAGAGGCAGGAAAATGCCCAAGTCAGCATGAGTGCAACTGTGTTCTTTTCCTGACTTTCCCAGGTGGTAGCTGATAGAAAGCTTACAGAGATGCTAACTGGGTCCTGTTGACTCACTGCAGTATTGGCAGCTCATTTTTCCATTTCAGATGAAGCAGAAGTAAGAGTGGCTTCTGTGAATAGAGGCATGTAGGTGCAATGCTAGGAGAGAAAATCCTAGAAGAAGCCAAACCTGGAGAGAACAATTTTCAGGTTGGAATTTGTTCTGCATTAGCTTCTCAAAAAACCAACCTTAAGGAGGAGTATTACTCAGGTTTCCAAGCCTATCTGGTGAGAAACTGTATTTCTGGAGGCACTTGGGAGTATCATCAATGCATAGAGGGGCATAACTAAGCGTCTGTTGGAAGATGTCTCTGGAACAATCCACTGTGGGAGTCGGTCGTTAAGGTGATTAGAGAACAAGTTAGATGAGTGCTTAATAAATACAAGTGGTTATACTACCAATTTTCTTATATCTTCTTTTGTCTGTTTTGTTTTTTAAAAGTAAATATTTCATAGAATGTTTATGTAAGATATTAAAGTAAAACAAGTTTTAAAATAGCAGTAATGTCTTTCTAGGATAACGAATAACCTTAAAGTGAATAGCTATTCACAGAACTAGTTTTAAGCAAACAGTATGAAACTTGCATGCAGGGACGTGCTGTGACTACCAAATGCTTCTCTGTGTCCAGCTCCTATTGGCAGGGAGACCAACTTCCAGCTGCTTTGATTTGTCAATATAAAAGTTTTTAAGTTATAAAACAATATATTGCAAAATGGTCTACCTTTGTCTAAGTGCAGGTCAGAGACGACAAGTCATCTTCCTCCTAACTTCACCCAGACTTGATTCAGTGCATCGCCTTAAATTCATTTCCACAGCTGTCTGTCCCAAAAAGCTATGCTTTGAAGCAGATTTCCTGTTTTACCTCCATAGAGGGGATATTTCACCACCACTTTCTTGTACCTTGTTTTGCCTAATACCCTTTTTGCTGTACTGCCAGTCTACTTCGCATGAGTCCCATGTGCTCACCATGTGATGAGTATACCATATGTCAGTAGCGTTTTATTGTGGTCCTGGCTTGAAAAGAATGGACTATATCCTATTATGAAGACCAAGCAGATTCTCCTGCGTTCATTATGTAGGACAGGATTTTTTGCTATTGGCAAGAAGAGAGAACATGCAAATGTTACTGAAGGAAATTGTGTTAGCAAAAAAGAAATACTTTAAGTACTTTGAAATGCCATCCCAGAGCATTTAGAGAGTTGTTTAAGGTAGCTTCCTAAAGTTTCTACTTCTGATAACTGGAGTAGTTCCCAAATGTACTGCACTTCAAGCCTTTGATTTGACAGAATTCATGTTGTTTCCCTGCTGCTAAGTGCCTCTAAGTGCCTAAGTTCTCTAGTTTTTGGGGTTTCGGTTTGTTGGGGTTTTGGTTTTTTTGGTTAATTTTTTTTTATATTGCTTCTTTGGAGAAGTCCGTTTCCATTCCTTAAGCAGCCATTTATATGAACCTGCTTCTGCCTCAGCCACTGTAGCACAGCATCCTGAGTGACTGCTCGTGGCACTCTGATGTAACTATGAACAGGGTTATCTGACTACAGGACACATTTATCTCTGCTGCTATTCTGAAATTTTCCTCGCCCTCCACTGTGTTTACAAGCAGCCTGTCTTTCAAACAGGTGTCTAGCTAACAGCCAAGCTTCGGGATAGCTTTTCAGACTGAAGAAACATCTGTGTAGGACTATTATATACTCTCCACTCATCAGAGAGCACATACTCAATTTTCGTGACATTATGTAGCAATAAGCTGGTTAGAATTATCAAGTGTTCTTGAGAAAAACAGAAATATGGTGGTTTCATCATTTCTTGATGTGTTGGTTGGTCTTGCTCAAGAGTGAAAGCAGAATATGCTTCTGTTTGGGTTTTCTTTCTGAAGACTGTAAAATCCAAGGAAAGCATGACATCTTTTTGGTAATTCTAAAAAAAAGTAGGAAATTGTTAAAAATGATGCATAAATCGGCTTCCTGAAATCCATAGTTAATTGAATAAGTGAACTCCTTCCTTTGCATGCATCTCCCAAGCTTGTCAGAAAGAGAAGATTCAGAACCATCAATACAAATCAGTCAGATAACTAAAATCCTTAAGAAAAATTGTCTTCAGGTATGAACGTTACTGCAAAGTATTTTAAATAGTGAAAATAGTGGACCTGCATGGTGTCCATGCTTTTCCTGCAAAGTTTACAGCTTCTCAAAGCAGCCATTGCACAAAAGGCTATACTTTTAAAATAAAGTATCAGAAAATGTGGCACTTAGTCCTGCAAAGCAATAGCTGTTGGCATACCACAGAGTCCAGCTTTCTGAATAGTGATACTCCAGCCATATGTGGGCAGAATAATAGAAAGAAGTCCATAACTCCTGTCTCTAACATATAGGTACAATCCTGTGGGTTTAATTCAAATTATTTCCACAGTATTATATTCATAAATGTGAGGATAGTAAAATACATATAAATACGTATGCGTGTCAAATAAATAAAGCAATGAAGACAATTTTAAGCTCTTCATACTTATGCTGGGAAGATATTAATCATGCAGATTTTGCTACTGAAGCCAATGGGATGACTCACAGAGGGGAATAAGACAGTGAAAATCTGGCCCTAGGTGACTTCAGAAACATATTATACTCATGGACTGAAACAATTATGATTTCACAGTGCCAGTTTAGCTTTAAAAATGTCATGTAAAACTCCACAAAGAACTGAATCATGGCATGACCAGTGTAAGTTTAAAGCAAGGAGTTATTTAATTATTTAAAGGAAGACTTTAAAGTTAAGTTAAAGTTTAAAAGAGTTCTTTAAAGCAGAGGGTTGCTCAACAGAGCCTCACAAATAATTGTCACTCCGGCATTTAAATGTTGCTCCCCTTGTACTGCCTTTTTACTGGATAATAACATAGGTTGTATTTGGCTTAAGAATTTTTTGGGGAAATTTGTTTTTCAGTGACCATCATGCAACTGATGTGTACAGCTTAAGCCTCTCTGTGTGTCTGAGGTTAAGCTGTTCCACTCTGCATAAAGCGTTTTGTAGCTCATTATGAGTATATTCACTGCAGGTGAATTGGTGCCATTACTGAGAAAGAGCAAGATGTTTGTACCTTTGTATGCTGTGTGCTAGCTGAGCATCCTAACTACTAGGTTATTAAATATTCCACAGGAGGGATTCATTGGTCTTTGAATAGATATTTTTTTCTTGCCAGCTATAGCTTAAGTATTCATTTCAGCGAGTAAGGATTTCTGATTAAATATCTTGCTAATGGAAAATCCCTGTATGTGGAATTTTACAGAATTGGGGATGATTATCGTTAGGGCTCCGTTTCTCCAATCAGAAAGAGTAAACAAAATCCACTGTTGAGGATAAGGTGCGATAATGTTTGCAACTGTGGTAGGCAGAAGTACTAAACTGTTCACAGCAGTATGTTTCAGCTTGTTTTTCACTAATGAGAAAGCCCTCGTCTTTCTGGGAAGGTGCAGTTGTTTACTATGGAGGCGATACGTTGTCATGATGTTGATGTTCTGCAGTTGTGAACCCAATTTGAACTATCCAACATGGAAAATCATTTGTTGTCTTTGTTTTCTGAGTTATGTGCCTCAAAATGCTACCCTTCAGGGTCATCTGACAGTAGCCAAATGTAGCCTACGTAGCAGACTAAATGTAGCCTACCAAACCCCTTTAATAGCATTATTTCATTGTCAAATATTTCTGATTATGTTGTTCTTGCAATGCTGTCCCTGGTGCTTTGGATGAACCTTAATAGGTCTAAGTCCAGAGTCTAAATCCAGATTTATGGATTAAATAAAGAGTTAGCAAGATTATGCCCTTGTTTGGGCAGACAGAGGCAGGGATCTGCAAACAAAACACAAGTATGTTCAGGCTGCCATCACTAAGTATGTTCTCTGGTACTATACTTCAGTGCTTCTGAGAATGTGATATATGCCTGTTACTGCGCCGTTTCACAATCAAAGCAAAAGGTACCATCAGGACATTGTCCTTTTGCACAACAGTAATGCTTTTGCTCCTCAGGAAAGAAGTTACTTCATCTTAGAGTGGGTCAAACAAACAGGCAGTTTAGAGGCTAACCTTTTTATCATACTTTCATTGCAAACACTCCAGAGAGAGATAAAAATGGGGCATGGAGTAAGTTTTGTAGCCAGGAATAGTTCAGTTTTCAAAAGGACAAACAAAAATTATTAAAAGAGCGTTGTAGGTAATCGTTCACAGACAGAGGGTCTGGAGGTTGTGTATTGGCTTTATTAACTTTTTTTCACTCTCAGTGAACATAGGTATGTGCCAGCATCTCCAGACCCAAACATTCTAGCTCAGCCATCACGTGTTGAGTGCATGGGCAAGTCACCTTTGTATCTTTCCAGAGTTCATGCTGAGGTCTACTTTGTGTTCATTCTTATTGTGTTTCCTGGGAAACAGAAACAGTGTAGAATAATAGTGGTTTACTAAGCAGCTGGGAGTATCATGTCTGATGGCAAAGCACGTTGTATGCCCATGATGCTGTTTTTCCTTGGCTCTGTATAAGTATTCAAGGATTTTTTACAAATTTCAAATACCAAATAATACCTGTTTCTGTTGGAATTTGGGAGAAACATGGGAAATCTTGTTTACAAAACACATACATGATCCCATTTTGGCTTCTCTTATGCAAATGGTCCATCCTGTCTAGTTGGGAGATGCTGCCTTACATGTATGTCCTGTGTGATTCTGGCTTATGTTCCCAAAAGGAATATGAAGAAAGGAATACAAAGGGCAACAATAAATAAGAAGTAAATTGTACTTTCCTGCTTTGCTCACACAAACAAGCAGAACTGGAGGGATTTTGAAAAATTTTTTTATTTACCAGGTTAATTTGAAAGGATGAAATATTTCTGAGTCTGAACAGACTTCATTTTTCAATGCAATTATGGCCATGCTCAAAAAACTTGTATGATTTTAGAAGAGATGATTATAAATTTGATGGTTGTTCACAATGTTAAAACTATGAAACAACAGTATAAAGAAGGAGGTGTCTCTTCCATAAGCTGAATTTTATTAAGTATAAATGTTACGTCTTTCTATTATGTGTAAATGGCCAAAGAGTTTGCTTGTGTTATACATTTATTCAGGATTGGTAAAACTATAGAAAATTACAGAGATTCTAAAGCACTGAAATAGAGATTTGCAGCAATGGAATAGCAGAGATTAAATCTCAGAAGAGGATACCGTATATGAGTGTTTTCTTGGAAGAGAACATCTTTCTGTGAGTCAACCTGGTAGAGAAAGAGAGAAATTATCAAAAAAACATTGGGAGAAGCAGGAGACAGCAGTTAGCATCTTTGGCTTAATAACAAAGGACATAAAATCCAATTTTGCTTATATACTTCTTATACTTTTACTTATATACTTCTCAAACCAAAATACAGTACCATAGATTTTTAGGTGGAGGAGCTCCTGCTCACTCTGCCTTTTCTTGTGTTGTTCAATAATTTTAATCCAGCTGCTCAAAAAGATCCATCTGTGTAAACAGCCATTAGGACACAACACCTTCTGTGTCAGATATGTGACACAACCACTGTGTTGCCCTTGAATGACCATTTTGCAGAATAACATCAGGTTAACCTAATTTTCTCCAGAAGACATTTCTAGGTTTACAGGAGGGCTCTTTGGAAGAATTTTGGTTAATCATTTTCTCACTGGCAGGTGATGTTATACCAAAATAGAAATCTTGTGCTCAAAATTTTAATTTCAGTCAAAGTTTCCAGTGGGTAGAACTGAAACTTTTTGTTTTATCAATCTAGACCAACCATTGGAAATCTAGAGTTGGCAAATTCTGTAGGAAAAATCTTTATGGAAAGATCTCAGATGTTTACCTAGTGTGCTTAGATCATGTACTAAAAAATCATGTACGCGGTGTTTTGCTAAGGTACTTCCTTTTCTCATAATAGCAAAAGAAAAATTTAAAAAATTATTCAACATCCTTACTCTACAAGGTTGTAGAGAGCCAAACAGCAATGAAACAAGGCAACCATGTTTGAGCTTTCCAGATTGCTGATATTTCTCAGCAAGGGTGACCCATAAGGTAGGGGCACCAAAGACAGTAACACTCTGGCCACCAAAATGTGTCACTTCTCTACCTTGTCTCCGAGATCCTTTCCTTGTAAGGTGTGACCATTCCTTCTCCTGCCCCTATCAATCCCTACTCTATAGCTTGCAGCTTCAAAATGAGTGAACTGAAGGTGCTATACAATAAGTAGTTCCAGAAGCGTATCAGGACATTTTGGCTCATTTACCACGTCTTCTACAAGTAAAGCTTCCACAAGTAGCCTCTGCTGCAATTTAACATTATTGTCTCTTAGCGGTCATGATATTAATACCTTTTTGTTGATATTGGAGTGTCAGCGTAGGCTTCTTGCAGTGATGTCCAGGGGCCTATAGTAAAAACAGTCAAAACTCCTCTAGGCCAAAAATGATCATATGTGTTGGCATAAAACGTTTCAGCCAGCTGGGTGTCTCCTGAGTCAAATAATATGACGAAGCTAAGCTTGGCAGATGAAAACCTGCCAGTGTGGAAGGGCCCTGATGTCTTCTGATTGCTATGGTAGGAAAAACAGAAGTGAAAACACCACTAGAAAATACTATGCTAAGTCTTTTTATAGGCTGACGTTTCAAACGGTGTCAGTGGAGCTGTAAATTGTAAGCTCGTGGCACAGGGTGTAACATTCCAGAAAAAGAATATTTTTTTCCACAGAATCAGATTTAATGTTTAATAACAAACAGTGTGAATGTAGCCCAGTGAACTTTAACACATCAAGGACAGTGTTCTCAAATAAAGTGGCCTGCAAAGGTGACAGAGTTCAGTTCTGGTCTTGTAGACCTTTGAAGCTAGTTTGTTTAATTTGGGGCAAGTTTATATACATGAAAGAGAACTGTATATTTTGGCTTTGGAATCTAGATTGCTGTTTAACCACCATTCATAATTATGGTATTACTTATTAATCTTCTTAGCCTTAGGTCAGTAGAGGTCTGAAAAGCAGCTGCGTGGCTCAAGCATGACAACTTGCCTTCTGTCTTTCCAGTGACAGATGGATTTCAAAAATAAGCACAGCAAAAGCATGTAATGCTTATATATAATTTTTTTCACAGCCCATTGCAAAGTGTTTAAAAAATATTTGAAATCTGTATGTTGTAGGTGGATAAAGTGAGAGGCAGAGAAGCATCCTTACTCTTCTCTGAGTCTTTACATTAGGATGCGGCAGAGATTCAAACCTAGGTCAGTGCAAGACCAGTGGTCTGACTACTTCGGTATGTGAAGAATCAAAACATAAGCATAGTCTTAGTAAAAATCTAACCTTTGTCTACGAATTTTGTAATCCCATGAAGAGCTTCCCATTGACAAAAGCTCAAATTCTCTGTTAAATCTTCTGTTAAAAAGCAGTTCCACTGCCTGAGAGTAACTTGCTGCAATTCAAGTCTATGAAGGGTTATTTGGGATCGGTGTTTGGGTAAGCAGTACTCTCCCTGTCTGTTCTTAAACTGATGCTATATATTCATTGTTAGGTTAAGATGTTAATGTTTAAACAAAGTGCCTTAAATAATAGTAGCCACTTTTAAATTTAATATACGTAAATGTAAACATAATTATTATTTTTTATGTTTCTCAGAATAGTTTACTTGAAAGTGCTCAAAATTCTGCCTGTCTGCAGAGCCCTCTCTCATTTTCTTGTGCATTTTCCTAGATTTTTCCGTGGTAGATAGGATGCTAAATTCTTAGCACAGGACAGGCACTTTGTAATTTTCCATGCGCTACTTAGAAGTTTATGTGAGATTTGGAATTAATCACTTATACAGTTCCCCCTCATAACATGGGTTATCCGTTACTGATTGACCAGTGTAAGTAAAAAGCTCTTAAACTATTGATGCCCTTCTATAAATTAACAATGCCATTAACCTCCACTCAAACAATGAATTATTTTCCTGAAAAATCTCTCCCTGGAGAAAGGGGTTGAAACCATAAAGTCAGAAAGGTTCTTCCTATAGTAGCCCGTGCAGTGCTAAAAACATACCATGGTTACATATAAATATCTCCTTTTGTTTCAACGTATAAATTTACAAAAGAGTGAAGTGAGTAGTTGAACCCCTCAGGGAGCCATAAACAATTACACTGGAGCCAGAAGCTTCAATCCTTTTTCCGCAGGAAAGAAGACTTTTCCTTTTTGTTAGCAGCTGGAACAGAAACAGGCAAGATTGGTTCCAGTGATTCCATTGGTAGCTTTCCCGTTATTCAGAGGAAGAAAAGGGGGCAAAAAGGGGAGGAGGAAATTAAGGAGCATTTTTTTATGTTCACAAACAGAATTTTGGAAGTAGCCTCGTGTTTTTCTATTATGTATGCTGGAATGAAAAAACCTCTCCCAAAATACCAACTACTTCAATAAATTTATGTATCGTAAGAACTAATCATATTTTCAACTTGAGTAATGAAGACTTGAGATAGTTCATGGTGGAACAGCCATAGTCTCCTGTCTCCAAGCAAATTAAATGCCAATGTGAGAATGTACAAAACGATGAATATTGTTTTCAGATTACCCTGAAAAACATTTCTGCATATCAACTCCACATATAATAATTAGAAACTGTGAATATTTAGTTAATGCTGGATTCAGGAGGAGCTCTTACACTTTTCCCTTCTTAAAAAAACAAAAAGAACAGTTATGACTTACTAGGATAAATGCAGGGATGAAGTGGAGTTTTGTTGAACATACACAATTTAAGACTTATTTGCAGGTCACACAGTTCCACAGAGGTCAGAACTGAGTAGGGTGTGCTCACTGTCACACCAAATAACTCTGTTTTTCAGTGAGTGGTGGCCGTTTCTTACCTGCAGTAGAAAGCACTGATCAGAGCAGGAATGGTGATCAGGAATCTACTGTCTATATGGGCTGGTGTAAAAGGCAGCAGAGCTATGGGTTATGTTTTGTAAATCTGTAAGAAAAAGCCACACTCAAAGTCATAGTGTCTTTATAAACTAATACTTTCATGCAAATCTTTTCTGGAATTTCATGCATAGCTGAATTTGTAGGTGGGATGCACTGATGACGCCATTTGCTGATACCATTTCACTTCCTAATTTGATACCTGTATTCAGTGCACATCAGGAAAACATGCCTGTGCATGGGAGGGGAGAGTTTTTCTCTGACCATAATGCCTGCATGTTCAGGCAGCAAAAGCCCAAGTTTTGTCTATCTCAAACAGTGCATTGAATTTGTAGGAGTGATTGCTTTGAAAGTCACACTTACTAGCCATCTAATACTAAAATTGTCAGCACTAATATGTCCATGATCTCATACTGACTTCTCACATATTCTATTGCAAAAATATTTTTCTGGCACTTAGTCCATTTTTTTAATGCCGCCTTCATTTCAGTTTCATCACTGGGAGAAATGGAGGATAGTGCAGTAGAACACATACTTTTTCCTCTCCTCCTGCTTATATACTTCAGATATTTGAGTTTATACCAATCACCTATAAAAGCTATTTTGAATCTCTTTGTCTATGAATGAATATCAGTCTGTGGCTGACAGCCAGAGTAGTCTTTTCTACCCACAGCACCACCTACTGAGACCTGGTGCCCGCTCTCGTAAGTGCTGTCTCCTAGCAATCATTTTGTCACTTCCACCTTCTGCTTGCAAATGGCACCAAAGTCCTTTGTAATTGGTCATTGTAACTTTTTCTTGCCTTAAATCACAAATAAAAGGGTATTAAAATTCAAAAGGAAAGGAAAGGAACATTCTCGTTAAAAGCATGTAAGGTATTTGTATGGTGGTGTTTGTGACAGATCCATTACACCGGCTCAAAACTGACAAGCCAGCCTGCAGCCGTGAATTAATTCTCTGTAGTGATGCGAATAACGTGAAAAACATTTAAACATACTGGCTGGATAAGGCTAGTGATATCACTCCTATACTTAAAGTTTAAAATACGTTTAATTACACAGCTGTCTGATTATATGGCAGAAATATTTTAAGACAAGTGGAGAGTATTTTAATTTGGCTGATACCTGGCAGTTCATTCCCACAGAAAGCACTGAAGATTCTCAAATAAAAACAACCTCCAACCTCAACATAGGAAGACTGACATGTCTCTAGTGAGCATAGGCGCCAAGTGCAGACTCACTGCAATCAGCAGGGCTATGTTTTTACTTGGCTGTCCTGCAACATTATTCTGCCACAGTGGAAAAACATATTAGGAATTAAACCTTAACTTATCACTCAACTAATAATTAATTAATAATGTTTTTTTGGGGAAAAAGGTCCATTACCTTTTTTAACTAAGATGCAACACATTTTTGGACCCTCTGTCGCATTACAAACATGCTTTGTCTATTAGAGGATAGTCAGTTTAACAATAAACTCTGTCCTGGGTTAATTTAGACAAGAAAAGTAACTGTCACAACTCCAAAATATTAACTCTTTACATGCAATGGTTCTGAGTACTGTCTTAGTTTTTAAGGGCAAGGTGTGGTTCTTTGTGTGGTTCCTCAAAACATGGATAATATTAATCATCTGTGTCATTTGAAGTTGCTTCTGGGTTGTTTCTTTTTAGTGCCTTCCTGTATTTCCAGCTGGTGTTTTTATTCTTCTGTGTATCTTGCTTCCATTCCTAAAGATAATTTTTAATAAAATATTTTGAGAGTTAGGCTGGATATCAGGAAGTAAATACAGAACTTTAAGCCAGGGAAGATGGTGGGAAAAGGTAGAAAAAAGGCGAAGCCAAAGAATACTCATTTTCAAGTCAGCTTCCCCTGTGCCTCATGCCTCACCAGTATGGATGAATTCCTTTGTTTATGGTCAGTTCAGGCCTAGAGGAAAGAGGTTTTAGAAGAATAAAAGAAATAGAAACCTGTTCAATTGCTCTTTGAGCATAAAGCTTGAGATTTCACTGTGTCCTAATGCAAGTGCACGCTAAAAATATGTTCTTCTCCAAGTTTTGTGGCTTGCTAACCTCTTTGGAGATGCCAGTTCATAAACTGGTTATGTCAGTCCTGTGCAAAGAACATAAGCAACCTCCATTTCAAAGGTGTGTCTCATAGTCACAAGACTTGAGCCTAGAAATAGCTGGCCTTCAAGAGAACAGGTGGGCTTCGAAGATTTTCTCTTCCTGAGGGGTGTAAAACATGACTTTTCTTTTTCACCTATGCTCTGATTCAGACTTTCTAAAAGTGCTGCAATGCAAACTCTCAATTTAACGTTCTCCTGATCCTCTGCAAATTTACTTCACCCTTAACCTTTTTCTTAATGCCTCTTCCTCTCCCCTGCCTCTGTGCCAACCCTTTCTTCCTGCATCATTTAGTGAGGGCCCAAAGCAAACAGCAGTATTGGTTTTCCTCCGTGTGTTCTGCCGTGTTGTTTAAATGTAATGAAAAACAAAAGCCACTTTGAATGTAGGTAAATATTTGCAAAATTGCTTCCTGAGAATTAGAAGTTTTATGAGATTGAAGATAATATAATGAAAGTTTGCATGTCTCTACACTTCTGGAACAGAGATAGAGGTTAGTGTAATAGAATTATGATAAATAAAAATCAAAATTCATAGGCAAAAATGAACACAAGACAAATTCCAACATATTTATAAGAATGTACTAATTTCCATCTCAGCTTAATGGCGTTACTGTTGAACTGCTTACTTCTAGAGGAAATAAAATATATTGCTCTGTCAAGTATTAGAATATACTACCAAAGATAATAAACAGTTGCTTGATCTTTACATAGCTGATAGTAATCTCTTCAGCATTGTCTTTTGTTTTCATATAGTCACTATCATCAGAATATTACAGAAGTGATGGCCTCCTGTTTCTCATTTAAATGTTAATTCCTGAGGGGTGTATTTTTTTTTTATTTTAGTTTTATACTTCCTGGTCAAAGCAAATATTCTTTAATACTCTTTTAAAGAGATTTGGTGCAAGTTAGGGTTTTTGAGAGCAGAGCAGTGCTATTTACCCATGGTCTTGGTCAGAGGAGAATGAGTTGATACTGCTGGTGTAATGATAAGTTTGGGACCTTTGTCAAGAACCCTGTTGATATCCAGCTTTTCTGAAAAAAATAAAAAAACAGCAGAAGTTATAAAATTAGTGAAAGTAGATTTTACTGTGAAGAACAGGTCACTTTTAATGTGTGCACCTGGAAAAAAAAAAAGTCCTTTTTATTCCAGGAAAGGCCTCTATTTCCACTATAGGAGTTCTAGTGATGATAAGCATAGCAGCACACAAAAGTACAGTAAATCACGTGAATTGCTGCATTTCTAGGGAAACACTTGATGGCAATCTCCATCCAGATCTGTTTAATTTAGACAGTGACATAACTACTAGAACACATATGATGATGGGGGATTTCCACTTAATTAGATGACTTTCACTTTCACACTGAACAGACATGCCCACTGAGGGGCAGTCTTCACCCACGCTCCAATCTGGATGATCAGAAGGCTGACGTTACTTAAAATTCATTCATGTGGGGTTTTCATAGCTATTCTACGTGGACTTTCTTTACAATTAATTTACCTAAGGAGGGAATGAAAGAGAATCCTGTATTGCAATCTCTGAAGTGTTTTAAATTAATGCTCTATTTTGAGCACTCATCAATATCTGCAATATGCTACACATACCAGCAAATGAAATATTAAGTAAACAGGTTTGAGAATTTGGAGAGAAAAAAGTATTAACAGAATTTTGGGCTCATTTTTTCTGCATAAATACTAATTTTTGTAACCTTTGGGTTTTACATCAGCACTCAAGACTCAAAAACGCAGTAAAACATAGGAAAAGAATCCCATTTTTTCCTATATTATACTTTGTAACAAAAAAATGGTTGAAATGGGTAACAACATGTATTGAAAAGTAGAACTTACATTTTTCAATTACATTCACACTGCTTCCAGATAAGATTCTGAGGCTGGCTACTGCCTGTATGCGAATCAGGGAATCAGAGTTAAACCTGCAGTGAGGGATCTGGGTCTGGCATAGGCTGCACACCTGGGCTTTTAACCCATTTGCCTCATTCTGTGTTTTCATGCTCTATGCTTACATCCAGTCAAAAAAAAAGCGCAGAGATTTACATGTTCTTCAAGATATGTTAAATTATATTTTGATTCATGTAGTAATACTGCGTAGCTGCGGTTTGTTTACAGCAAAATTTGTAGGACAAGATAATACCCTTTATTACAGCAGCTAGCGCAGTTGGAGAAATTTAGGTAAGTCATCTAATATGCAAACACTTTTAGTGATGAAGAGCTGAAGAAGGGGCTTGAGTCCCTCAACTTCTGTATTTTTTTACTAATTGGGTGATTTGGACAAATTTACTACCTCACCAAATGGCTTTGCTTCACTGTAAATTTTGTGAGTTGCCAACGGCCCAAAGGGGCCATCATGGCAGCCTGCAGTTGCTGGAAAATTTTAGGAGAACCCTACTTTTTTGCCCAATAACTTTCCCTGAACTCCCTTCTAAGTGGCTGTGAATGCAAAAAAAAAAAAAAAAAAAAATCTTATGAACTTAATCTTATCCAGTGACATTTTATTCAGCAAGAGTATGCCTGTGTAGTCCTTTCCTGGCAGACATAAGTGTACACTTCTCGTGCTTCAAGCTGGACTCAGGCCAGCTCTGAACAAAAACTGTTTAGCTGCAGTTAGAGTTGCTTTGTGTTCAAGCTAATATGGGACTCAGCCTCTCAGCAAGAGTTATTTTCTCAAGTACTACACAGTGTTAGCCAAACTATACAGCTTTTGATCTGGAGCTAGCTCATATTCGGCTGTCTTAAAGCATAAGGCAGAAATCACACCTGTTGCAAGATACAATACAAACTAAAGCTGATCTTATGCGACATGGCTAATGGCAGAAGGTCTGTCCTCGCTGCCCCAAGGGGCTTGGGGACAACCTTATGAGCTATTTTTAGACACACCCTTTGGAGGTGGGTAGGAGAATGGGAAGAGGGGGGGCGGGGGGGGAGAGGCAGGACGGTACCTGCACAGATGAGATTAAGGAAATCAAGTTATTTTCATTCAAATGGCAAATTCAGTTTTGCTTTGCTGTCGAGAAGCGAATACAAGCAAGGTCATCCACAAATGCAGTATGGAAGTGGCGTGGAATCAACGCAAGTTTGGAGTTCAGAAGTTATTTCAGTGATAGTAATTGGCTACGTGAACACATTAAGAAGAAACAGAAAAGCAAAACATGTGGTGATGAGGTCACTTCAGTTAACAAATTAATGTGCATAAGCTACTTTATGCATGTTTGACCTTCTAGTGTTGATTAATTTAACACATGGGAGGGGTCTGAGGAGAGCATTTGCTATTATTAGTATGGTCGAGCATAGGAAGTGTTTGAAGCACTTGGTCACAGCAAAAACATCCCTGTTTCTGTAGGAACAAGCAAAATGTTGAGACTAAATGCAGAAACGATCTCTAAAAGGAGGCAGGTTTGAGATGTGTGACTGTTTAAGACAAACATTCTTTGTGTTTGTCTTGTGTTGCAATAAAAGATAGGAGGATAATACCATGCTCCTAGAAAAAAAAAAAAGGAGGCTATAGAAAAAGTGCTTTTGTTCACATCTTGAAAGTAAATGGGGTGATTAATTGCCTTAGAAGTATCAGTTAAGTAGACAGGGCGTTTGCTTTCTTGTATATGCACCCATACACAAAGCCATTCTGCTCGGCCTGTTTTCCTTGCGTATGTGATTTAAGCGTATGCTCTTCAAAGCTGGTTTTCAGAACTCTGTTTTCTGTCTCAGCTTTTTTTGCCTGCAGGATTACCACACATCCATGAGAAATATTCATCATTTTGGGCCTGCTAAACGTAAACAGCTCAGTTTTACAGCAACAGAGCTGCAGAGGAGCTGCAGTCACCTCAGGGAAGGAATGTGAACTGGGCTAGGCGGCTATCAGCTCACAAATAGCTCTTTTTAAAGAACTTAGATCTGAAGATGTTTGACACTGTCCTATCAAGCAAAAATTGGTCTCTGTGCTATGAGTGGCAGGAGCATATTCAGTGCTTAAAACGATCCTAGAAAAAATTTTTAAGCCATGGATATTTATGCTTGTGACTCTGAATGCTGCATCGGAGTTATTATTTGAAGAGAATTCTCCTTTGCACTGCATTATACAGTTTATAGCCTGCAAAGTCAGAGAAGCTTTTCTATTCTTGCAGCTTGTTTTGTCAGTCAGCTAGTGGTACATGGAATGGTCTGGGAATCAGTTTTACTATCACTAAAAACAATAAGGCATGGTCATTACATATGACAAGCTTTCCTTAATGTTCAGTAAGGAAACAGTAGAAGTTAGGTACAGTAGCACACATTATTTTGGAGTCTAAAAAATCCATGGCTTATTAATCACTTGTGAAATACTTCCTTGTCTAAGATCAATTTTTGTGCACGGAGGTTCATTTGGAAATTAATTTGAAATGTTTCCAGTTACTTTTTCTGGTTTCAGTCTGACGCAATGAAACAGAAGATGGTTCTAAAATTACCACCCTGTTAGGAATGGGCTTTGTTTTTCTTGCAAGGTAGGGTCAGTGGATCACGTAATTAGAATTATTAAATGCGGTTTCAATGGATTAAATGTAAGTGTCTGAGGGTAGTGCTTCTTCACTACTAAAGCTGGAAGAATTTATAAATAACTAATGTTACTACTAAAATAAACTAGTTTGAAGTATTTGCATTAAAAAAGGCTGCCGTTTGGCCTTTGGTCGTGACCTTTTTATCAAAGGGTGTCCTGCATTATCTGGCAGCTATCGTGTTAATCAGAGGAGCTGCCGAGAGCCAGAGCCACCGCTGCTGGGAGCAAAACCCTGGGAGAGGAGGTGCTGGGGAGGGGGACAGACTTGCTGGGAGAGGCAACTCATCCCCGTCTGGCAGAACAACCCCACTGGGACCCGCCGCTGAACCATCTCGTGTGACCACAGGCGCACCGGCCTCGCTCGCCGTGCCAGGCGGCCGGTTCTGTCTCGGGAAGCAGCACAGACCTTCGGGGTGTTTGAATGCCACCTGTGTTGCTTTGAGATGAGCTGATAGAAACAGGTGACAAAAGTGGCATGGTGTAAGCCTTTACAGGGGAAAAAATAAAGCAAGGCTTGGAGATCAGGAGTCTCGTTCACTCTCCATCTTGTAATTAGTATCCATCTTGTCCCCTCCTCCCTTCAGTGGCTTTATTCCTTCTTGCTGTCACAGTAAGCGGAATCTGTGTCAAGGCCAGAAGTTCATCTTTTGGAATAACAGGTAAGTGATACTTGAGAAAACAGGAATAATTTTCAATTTATCACATAATAGCTTGTTTCAGGGAGGTGTTTTTTTTTTAAAAAAAAAACACAAAACTTTGGGCTCAAATCTGGTTTCCCTGAAGTTGTCTTGACTGCCCCATGCAGGCTTTCTCACATGCAACGTCTGATCTCTGCAATCAGGTGGGAACCATAACTGGAGCCTCCCTACTGATGCCCAGTAATCATAAAAGAGTCCTGAAGCTGCGTACAGCTGGTGAATTTAAAATGTAGAAAGCAAACCTCCTTTCTGTTTCTACTACGAATAAAGGGACAGCCGTTCTCAACTTAACAAACTCATTTTGATGTTCCATAAATGTGCATTAGAAATTTGAAGCTAATAAGTGTGATAATAAGTAGGATAGAAATGGTGCCCAAAGCATGGAATATGTTTAAGTGCTTCATTCCCAGGGTCCCCTGGTGCTAGTTTACCAAACTAATGTTTCAAATTGTGAGTAATTAAGACAGAAATATGCAAAAAGCAGCTGACTAAATGACAGTGTAGAACTGTGTGCTCAAATTCTTTTAGTATTCCATAGGAGATCCTGACCAAGAAACAGGCATTAGACCATATAAGCCTACATAGCCCAGCCTTGGGCATGGCTGTCTAACTTACTAGGTAAAATACAGACAGTATTTAGTTATTTTTTTAAATGCAAAAATCTATGTCTACATTACTGTTTTAGTGGAGTCCCTTTAATAACATCTGAGAGGTCATTTTAAAGAATTAAACTGGAATGCCTTTTTATTTCTAGAAATTTTGCTAAGTCTGGCCTTTCACTACTATCTGTAAGCCCGCTTACTTCAGATCAAAAAGTTGTGTTCTGCATTCTCATTATTCATGAGAAACTATTTCAGAAAACGTTGTATTCCCAAGTGCTCACCAGAATTTCTAGTCACTAAATATCAAAATAGTGAAGTAGACATTACAGAGTAATTTTTCAGGCTAGTTTCATATCCAGGTGCTCTATGCCAGAATAAACATCAGTTTATTTTAAATCATTTTTGCATTAAGACCATCAGAATAACAGTTATTTTAGGAATAAGTTACTTTCTCTGCAGTTCTTTTTCACATGTTGGCAGAACCTCAGAGTGCAGATACTGGTTAGATAAGGAAGGTTCTATGTTTGAGTTTGAAAAAGCAATTCAGTCTGTACCCCTGAACAAAGTCCATGGCAGCAGCATACAACTAATTTCTATAAATACATGAACCACACTCTGGAACTTATTTTTACAATACTGTTTGTCTACTAAAATTTGTACTCAATACCTAATCTACGTTACTGCTTTAGGATAGTCACGGTTCTAGGATTCTTATCTTTTTGGCATATTTAATGCATTTTTCTTTGTTTATCTGTTCTTAATCTAATTTATTGCTCAAAGCACTAGTGACCCAGTTCCTTTCCCCACTTGTTTCTAGATGAGGTGAGCCTGTACAGAATAGATAAACTAAGACTACTAAGAGATTATTTAATGCTATTTAATAACCTATGCCAGCTGGCATGCTTGTGGTAGTTTTATTATAGGTGTCTGAAAGGTCCTGTCTTCAGGTGGAATAATCTTAAATCTTTACTGCTTGTTATAGCCTATACTATTTACTAATTCACATTGATTATTGTGGGTTCAAAAGTCAATCTTTCCATTAACACAACAAAATCCAAAGGTTTTGTGTTCTATTATTGTTAGGGAGGCAAATGTTCTTATTCTGCTCCGTAATTATGGAGCGTTTTGCACTGAGAAGGCAGTAGTTGAAGATACCTACATCACAATAGACGATACTGATCACTGAACAGATCATTCTCTAGGCTGTATTTAGAAAGGATCTGGATGAAAATTGCCACAAATATTTAAATAAGGCCAGCATTTATTTGATATCATATGTTACAAATAACAGTAGCACTAGGGAACTTACCTGTTAGCCCTTGTTGAAGAATGCTTGGTTTGTTTTCAGTAAATTTCTCTTTATGTGTTAAAAGCTTCTGGCAAGACTTGAATTGCTTCAATTAGATGTTCTTTCACATCACACCAAACTTCATCCTAGAATAGCTCTTCCAGCCAATAAATTAAGACAGATCCCATAGTCTTGCAAAGATCTTGCTTTCTACGTGTAAACCTTTGTTTTTTCATAAGACCATAGGCAGCATGCACTCTACCAAAAGAGGTACTGGTGAAAAGCATAACCGTTTTCCATCACCAGCTTTCTCCTAGAGTTTACATTTTTAGTCTACCCGCTTTTTGAGTACACAGCCACTTATTCTGTAAACATGACTCAGATTATCACTAACAGTTTAACTAGGAGGTCTTTGCTTAACCTAGCGCATTTTAACTGAAGGAGAAAAGGAAAAGGCCCTCAGGATGATCTCCAGACCAGTATCAGGGGACTAATCTCTACACAGAGGTGTGCTGCTGAAGCATGGTGAACCCAGAAGACACTGTGTGTCTGTAATTATGTCTTGGCTATTTCTTTTTTAAGAAGATAGGTAAATAATTATCCTTCACAGTCGGCTAGCCATATAGAGGAGCATGGGAGGCCTCTGCTAGCATACTTAAAATATTAACCAAGGAGACACCCTGATGGTATCCAGACTCCAATTGATGGTGTGTCTGCCCTACCCTGTGTTGTGATTCCTACAGGGGGGAAATCTCCTCTGGGCATGCAGGTGGAAGGAGAGCAGCAGATTACTCCTTCCAGCATCTAGACTCTGGGAACTGATTTTATCTTTCTCATCTTCAGGTTGTTTCAAGAACAGAATAGAAAAAGTAGAATAGTTCCAGTTGGAAAGGACCTACAACAATCATCTGCTCCAACTGCCTGATCGCTTCAGGGCTGACCAATAGTTAAAGCATCCTTTTAAGCGCATTGTCCAAATGCCTCTTAAACACTGACAGGCTTGGGGCATTGACCATTTCTAACTAATTACATAAAGCGTCAGTTAACAGATGTGTTTCTCTTACAGTAATTTTACTTACCCAACATCACATATCTCTGACCCTCGATAGAGTCCTAAATTCAGTTTAGAGGTCATGATGTCAAATCTGTTTACACTTATTGGTAAGGAAACTTACACCTGAACTTTAAGAAAGACTATATCCACAAATGGAGGAAATTAAAAGTCACTTTATTAACAGTTTTACCTGATATTACCCCTGTCATGGTTATACAGATCCCACTTGAGAAGCTTCTAGAGCCAATTAATCTGTCATGGCAGATCTCCTCCAGGTCTAATCTCACATTCTAGATAAAAAACAATACAAGGCAGGTCCGACCACAGAAAGTCGACATCCATCAGAACAGCTTGGTTTGGACCTGCCAAATCAGCATATTCAGACTGCCCTGAGCTGTGTCTGGGCACTTGAAACTGGAAAAGACTGTAGATATGTTTTTGATGGTTTTAAAAAGAGGGTTTTTTCAGCTTCTATTTGCATCATTGTAGCAAAAGCGTTGTGTTATTGAGGACCTTGCAGGGGGACTGCAGGAGGTCTGGCTCATGTTCTGTAATGAGTGGCAAAGCAATGTGCATCTTTGTCACAGATCTAAATGGAGGTGATAATAGGAACTGTCTTTGTAGGGTACTGTGCCAGATACGTTGTTCTGAATCTGTATATAAAACTAAGTGGATTAGGAACTGCTAAGAGCTTGTAAGTCCTTGTTTTTCCTTATTTACAAATAAAAAAAAAAATCAAGTATAACTTCTCGATGAGTGTCACTTGACACATTCTTTGTAAGGGACAGCACAATTGGAACAGAGGAGAAACTGTTTTAGAGGAGAGCCTGCGTACTTGTGTCAGGGTCGTTATGTGGAGGGTGCCAGCTACCCCAGCCTTTCCCCAACAGCTGCCTTCTGCTGCACGGGCAGGGCTGCGCTGCGCGTCACGGTGCCTCACCCCCTCCTGCCCTGCATCCTGCACCCCCAAATGGCCTGCCGCCTTGCTCGGAGAAGCAAAAAAAGTCCCTGAGCCTAAAAATGGGAAGTGAAGGGTCAGGGGCTGCACTCACCATGAAACCGTCTGCTATCCTGCTCAGCTGGGGGAAGGGAATGTGTAATGTACGGTCGCTGATGTCTGATCACTACTAATACCATCAGTATTTTAAGTGATTTTCTTTTAGTTAGCTGTTTGGGATTTTATAAAGTGCTAGTTTACAGTGATATATAATCAACATACTTTAAGCAAATAATTCGTAAACCCAAAAAATATCTCTTAGATACACAGCACGTGCAAATTATACACTAAGACTTTGGAGTTGCTGTTCATAAGGTACTTACTTATTTTTTAATATATATGTACACTGACTTAACTGAAGCCAGAAATAAAGCTAAACCCACATGCATTGTTTTTTTTCTGGTGTCAGTTATAAATCACCCCTCTGAATGACAGTAATTTCTGAACAAATTTAGTGGCCAGTGAAGTTGTTTAGCGTGTGTATAAATTCACAAAGGAACTTTAACTGCTTATTTTAGCACCATTAATACAGCATAAATATGAAATGAAAAGTTAGTTATTGAACTTTTCTTTTGACCCAGTTAAACACTGTTTTGAATCTTCTAAATTATATAACCTTTTCCTCTGTGCAGTAAAACATGCTGTGTGTTGTATTGTTACTTTTTCCAGAATGAGTGACATAGAATTTTTGCTAGAGTCCATAGATCTCTGCATTTTTTTTTTGTACATCCTTTGTTGGTATTTTTGTCCTGGTGTTTAATATCAGAGCACAAAACACAAGAAGAACACTTGGCTTACATCAGTGCTGTCCTGACCGACCAAGCAGTAACAAAAAGTATGATTCATATGCTCTATTATTAAGCAGCGTCCCTGTGTTCAAGGAGGGAACCCCTTTTTTTTACCCATATAAAGTAAATTCAAAGCAGAAGAGAGCAGTTTGGTGAGGACATGGGAGTTTTAGTGTGTTTATTTTCATTGCAATTAAGTCCATCAAAGGAACAGCACTGTAAATTATGCCTTTGATACTACTCCTCTTTAGAGATTGGGTTGGTATAATGACAGATAGCATGTGGTTGGGCTCTTTGTTTGATTTTCTTTTTTAATGGAAACGCATGAAAAGAAGCTCTATAAGGAAGACACTCTTTTCCTAAGTGGAACAAAGAGATGAATTTTGAATTATTAAAAGAACATAATAAAATTGATAAAGGAGAAAATATTTATTTAACACGAGAAGAAATCAACACTGTTAGGATCCACTCCCCTAAGACATATATTAAGACATTTCTGTCGAGAGGGACACCACGTCGAAAGCTCTGTGAGTTCCTACTGTGAAACAGGAATTTACAGAAACTGCAAAAAAACGTGACAGAAGTATACTGACATGTTCTTCACTGGCATAGTCCAAAATGCTCTGGAGGAGCTGCCGCTTGGTCTGCGGGTGTCTCCCCGTTCTTCTCCGCTACAGGAGGCAGGGGTTCTTCCTGCTCCGATCAGAAAGTGAAACTGTTCTGAGCCCGCAGATGTGGCAGGCCCCAGCTCTGCGCACTCTTCCAGAGCTGAACGCGTGTTGTTCTGCTCCTTGGTGCTTTTATATCCGCTGGGGTTAACCTTCTCCGCAGCTATTTCTCTAGAGCGTAGCACGGTGCTCTCTTTCCTTCTGCTCCACCCAGCCCAGCATGTTGCCTTTTCAGCACTTCTTACAATACAAAGGAAAGGTTATTAGCCTCAGATTTGTTCTTCCCACGTGAAAATATTTCTGCAGTTCTTAAAATTATAGATCAAGTCTTGATAATACTTTACTGCTTTATTACTTTACTTTTACCCTTTATTTTACTTAGGGGGTTTAACTGAACATTTGCAATATCGGTGCTGAAAGTTTCTGTTTTCTAGTATCTCTGATGGAGTTCTGTAGCTACTATCACATCAGCTATGCTTAGGTCTTTGTAAAGTAAATTTTTCAGTATTTAGTGTATTGTCAGGCTGAAAATTTGGGACAGAATCTTAAGGCAGACTGGTTCATGTTGAGGGGAACATGGTAAATCAATTACCTATGGATTTTAAGAGAAAACACTCCTGCCTTCATCATTGGGTATTGCATATTCTCTGACGAGGGTATGAGATATAATGTGATGTGATTTGCCACAAAAATGAATTAAAAAATTCTCAAATAGTAAAAAAAGGAATATTCTTTCATCAAAGTATTCCAAATTCATCAATTTCACTGCAGTTCTGAAGGGATACCACAATGTTAGCCATTTCAATACAGTACTTTCCAAAAATGTTCAAAACAGTTGGTGGAAGATAAGATGCGGTCTTAAATCCAGAAGTCAGTAGAAATGCTGATATTTTGGATGTCTGTTTGGAATCATTGGCTTTTATCACTCCTGAAATATTAAATGCAGAAGAACAAAGCTACCTGTTTGGTAAAATTCATGAAAATGTGCACTGCCCAGTTCATAGTGGGTACTGCTGCAAATGTATGTGGTTCCTTGTGTACTGTGTCTGGACTGGGATGGAGGTAACCTTCCCCATGGCAGCCCTCGTAGTGCTGTGCTTTGTATTTTTATCTAGAACAGTGTTCATAAAGCACTGATATTTTGGCTGCTGCTGAGCAGGACTCACACAGCATCAGGGCTGTCTCTCCAACCTCCCTCCTGTCACTGCCCAAAGGCCAGTAGACTGAGGGTGGGCAAGAGGGTGACTCCAACTGACCAAAGGGATATTCCATACCGTATGATGTCATGCCCGGCATAAAAGCAAAGAGAAAGAAAGATCTTTAAGTTTCTTTGAAGGCACTCACAACTTCACCCAGCGGTAAATTTTCCCATGCATAATCCTGGATTTGATCATACACTGATGAAAAAGTATATTATGCTGTAAATAATATGTGAGTTTTGTACATATGCTAATTGTCCAAAACCTGACTCTTTCCACTGTGGTCTGATGTATACAGCTAAGGTCATTACTCTTACCACAGAATCACAGAATGGTTGAACTTGGAAGGGACCTCTGCAGGTCACCTTGTCCAAAGCTCCTGCTCAAGCAGGGACACATAGAGCTGGTTGCCCAGGACTGTGTCTAGATCATTTTTTAATATCTCTGAGGACGGAGACTCCATGACCTCTCCGGGCAACCTGTGCCAGTGCTCAGTCACCCTCACAGTGAAGAAGTATTTCCTGATGTTCAGATGCAGCCTCCTGTGTTTCAGTGTGTTCCCATTGCCTCTTGTCCTGTCACTGGGCACCACTGAAACCACCAGCTGGCTCTGTTCTCTTTGCACCTTCCCTTCAGGTATTTATAGACATTAAAAAGACCCCCACATGACCCTTTTCTTCTCCAGGCTGAACAGTCCCAGCTCTTTCAGCCTCTCCTCAGAGGAGAGTTGCTCCATCCCTTAGTCATCTTCATGGCCCTTTGCTGGACTCTTTCCAGTATGTCCATGTCTCTTATTGGGGAGCCTAGAACTGGACACCGTACTCCAAGTGTGACCTCACCAGTATTGAGCAGAGGGGAAAGATCATCTCCCTCAACCTGGTGGCAGCACTCCTCCTAATTCAGCGCAGGATGCCATTATCCAAGGGCACAGTGCTGGCTCATGTTCAGGGCCTTTTCTGCCCTGCTTTCTATGTTGGTATTTCTAGTTCTAAGCTGCTGTCCAGCTGGGTAACCACCAGCATGTGTTGGTACCTGGGCTTGTTGCTTCTCAGGTGCGGGACTTTGTACTTCCCCTTGTTGAACTTGATGAACTTCCTGTCCGACAGTCTCTCCAGCCTGTCTAGGTCCTTCTGGATGGCACACAACCCTCTGGTGTATTAGCCACTCCTCCCAGCCTGGCATCATCTGTAAATGTGCTGAGGGTACACTCTGCCCCATCACTGAGGTCATTAATGAAGATGTTAAGCAGGACAGGACCCAGTGTTGACCCCTGTGGTACACCACTAGTCACTGGCCTCCAACTAGACTTTGCGCCACTTATCACAACCATCTGGACATGGCCAGTTTTCAACTCGCCTCACTGTCTGCATATCCAGCCCATAAATCAACACCTCATCTGTCTTATGGGGGACAGTGTGAAAGGCCTTACTGAAGCTCAGGTAGACAATATCCACTGCTCTCCCCTCAACTACCAAGCCAGATGCTTCATCATAGAAGTTCATCAAGTTGGTCAAGTGTGACTTCCCCTCAGTGAAGCTACGTTCACTACTTCTGATTATTTCCTAATCCATAATGTGCCTGCAGATGGTTTCCATGATTAGCTGCTCCCTCACCTTCCCATGAATGGAGGTGAGGCTGACCAACCTGTAGTTGCCCAGGTCCTCCTTGCCTTTCTTGAAGGTGCAGGTGACATTTGCTTTCCTCCAGTATTTGAGCACTACTTCTAGTCACCATGATTTGTTGAAGGTTACCAAGAGTGGCCTCACAGTGATGTCTGCCAGCTCCCTCAGCACTCTTAGGTGCATCCCATCAGGCGCCATGGTCCAGTTTGCCTAACTTTTCTCAGACTTGATCCTTTCCCACCAAGGGTACATCTTTCTTGCTCCTGGTCTCTGGGTCCTGGGATTCCTGAAGGCTGGTCTTGCTAGAAAAAACAGAGGTGAAGAAGACATTCAGTACTTCCACCTTTTGGTTAGAAGGAGAGAGAAGATTCGTTTCTGTGTGTCATGCTGTATCCTCATTTTAAAGTCCATCATATGGTAGCACTTCAGCTTACCATGGCAAGTTGTAATTACTGCTATTCTGTATTCCACTTATTTATTCTTTATGCATACTTCTTATTTAGGATTCCACCAACCTACTCCTCAGTTGGCTGCTGCTTACCTGATTGGTATGGAATTGCTTCAGTCGTCTGGACTTTCCTTTTTCTCTTTCATACAGTCTCCGAAACGCAGCTCTCACTCAAACTTATTGTTTTCTCTGTAAATTTCTGTAGCAAGGCCAAGTTTAGCTCTGCTATTTCTGCACTTAGATTTTAATATATTCTTTTATTCTTAGAAAGTTGATTGATTTCCACACTTCATCTACAGTTGGCGTCAATGAATAAGCCATGCACGTTTGGTTGATCACAATAGTTGGCACTAATGAATATGCCATGTACATTGGTTTGGTTGACAATAGTGTAATCTTTCTGTGTGGATTTTTAATAATTATATATATATATAAATATGAAGAGAGAATAATGTAAAATTTCTGGTAAAAATTTGCAGTGAGGCAGAAAATGTAAATATATTAAGTCTGACCCAAAACAAACAAAATCTTCACATTTTCAGAGAAGATAGTGATGTTAAAGATCACCATTGGGATAAAGGCAAGGCGGTGAATAGAGTTAGTAGCATGGAGTGAAAGTTGTGGCTACTGAGGCAGAAGGAGAACCCAAAGCATAGGTGCATTTACAGGTTGGAACAAAAAGATCCCTATTCCTAACTTTGAAAATGGTGGCATGATACTTTGCAGGTCTTGCAGCAAGTGCTTTTAACAAACCCTTTGCTTCAGAGGGCTGAAGTGACTGGAAGATAATATATTAAAAGTAAGATGTAGTAAAAAAAATAATCTTGGCAACTGCAGGCCCATTAATTCAGTCTCGGAAGCATGTATGTACGGGTTTAGAAAAAAACTGTGAAAAGACATAGTGCTAAATGAAGCGGAGAATAAGACTCCCATGTGTTTATACTTGGAGTGTGTCAGAGTAGTCTGACGGTTTTCTTTGTCCAGATAAATGCAGTAAAATACATGATATGTCAAATGATTATTAAAATAATAATGGAGGAGGATTAGTCCCAAGAACTTAGATGTGGGAAGAGATAGACTAACGGGAAAAGACAGCTATGAGAGTGTGGCGAATGAAGAGAGGTATTTCACTGATCCTAAAGGACTGGTTTGTGGAACAGAAAATAAGGTGCCCAGGCAAAATGCACTGATGGCAGAAAGCAGAGAAGCACTGACACTACGAAGTGGTAGTGGGGTACGTGTAGAGAGATGTGAATAGCTTTGAAGACTGAGGTGTGAAATACAGGGATATTTCCTAGAACAAGGAGAAAAGTCGTAACTTGTAGGCTAACAGCAAACTTCAACTCTGTAGCAAGAGGTAGCCAGTTGGAGACGAGAGGAATAACTGTGTGTACCAGATGATCACCAAGGTACTAGTGTATATCAGAAAAAGCATTTGTGTGGTATATAGGCAGATAAGAAAACTCTTGGATGAGAATCTTGTGAGACCTCTGCAGACCTTCTCCATCCAGCCCTGAGTACTTGTTTTCACGAAGGACAGAATCAAAGTGGCACCAGTATGGAGAAGGAAGTTGATACTGGCATGCGATCTGCAAAGATGTTTGCACAAGGACAGACTTCACACGTGTAAGCGTACATTTCACAGCACAATACATAGGGTTACGTGAGAAACAAGGTAAATTGATCCAAGCAGATGTTGTATTTATGGAACTAAACTACTTTTGCTGGTCCAGCCCAGCTTAGGCATCTCTACAGAGTACTGCCTGGTGCAGTGGTTGGCTTATTTAACCTTGAAAAATGAAGCCTGAGGGAGAATACTACTGCTTTCCGTGAATTCATTATAGTGCAGACCCCAAGGAGAAGGAAATCCTGTTTAACCTGAGAGGCTTCCAACAGAAGAAAAAATAGATATAAATTGACCATGAATAAGTGCAGGCTGGAAACTAGGAGAGGGCTCTTAACTAGCAGAGGGGTGATGTTCTGAGACAGCCTGCTGCTTGGAAACAGTGGTACAAAGTTACTTTTCTTCACAGAGGAATGTATAGTTTTGTAAATCATCTGGTTTTATTCATTTATAGTTTAGTGTTGATAACTTAGGTTGTATACCCAGGTGCTAATTTCCTTCAAGTAGTTGATAGGTAATTGTCTTAGAGTTACAAAGGAATTGCAGTATCCTTTGATTAATCCACTGGGTAAGTGACTGTCAGATGGGAACCTTGTGAAAGATCTTCCTGCTCTTTAACAGAAGTGCATTGATTTATCGTCTTTTAATTTTTAACTTTTATTTTTTCATTTTGTCAAGAGGAGACTTGTGAGTGATATGCTATCACTGTAATTTTGAATGTGGCACTGAACACAAGTTAGTGAAAGTAGCAGCCTGCTTGTTATCCCTTAGTTAAATCATTTCGGGTCAAGCGTGATCACCTTGACAAGTACCAGGAAGAAGCGTTATGCTATAATCTCGGCATAGAACCAAATAGTGGGTTACAAAGATTGTTTGAAAAGGGGTGTTTAAAATCATACGATCTCTGTAAAAAGAGCCCTGAACAATTGGTATCAAAAGGAACACATCCAATATACACTTTTATTGTTCCAAATGGGAACGAGTTATTACAACAGATGGTACATATTTTGCTTATTAAAGTAATAGGTTCATTACTGCAAAAAGATTGCCCACTACAGTTAAAAACTAAGTGAAGTGCAGAAGATGTGAGGCAGTTAGGCCTAAGGAACAATTTATTTGGAAGGTGATTTTTTTGTACATTTCCCTAACTGCCTCAGATAATACGGGGGAAAGGTCTGATCAGTGGTCTGTGCTCCATGTGTTCCTGCTAAATTGCATTTTAAGCTGTAAGTGCCAAAGTAGCCAGTGTTTGTCAGAACAGCATAGCTGAACTACAGTTTCCTCTCCCAACATTTCAAAATATGGTCTGCCATTTGTTTGTGTTATAATCCAATTCGTATTTGTATCTTCTGCCCAAGATGCAAGGTAAGAATTACATGAAAATAATGTAGAAATCTTTCTTTGCCTCTTTTACCTTTTCAGCATTTTTTTAATCTAAAAAACTAGTGTTATTACAGTGAATTCTTAGCTGAGTGATTACTTCAGCCATATTGCTGTTTTACTTCTTCAACAAAAGTCGGTGTCCATGAATAGTACAAAATTTTAGCAAATATTTGGACTATTCACATTGTTTTGGTTGGAAAACTGTTGACATAGCAAGATACTTCTCCTTTTTAATATACAAAAAAATATTTTTCTTGAAACACAGGAACAGGCTAGAAATTATAGTTTCTTTGATTACAGATGCAAAATGCTTTCAAGCCAACATTCAGTCCAGAAGATGCTAAAAACATGTTCCCATCAGTCTGCTTTTGTGTTTTCATCCCTTCTTTGTCTCTATATGTAGTCTAACAGTCTATCCTTAACATATACACACGCCTTCAGTGAAAAAAAGGTGGTAAAAAGGTGGTAAAGCCTCTCCACCTAGATGTGTCTTGTATTTTGCTTGTCGTAAGTAGAAGCATTTGCTCCAAGTTTTAGGAAAAGTACTGCTGGTACTGTTTGAGCTAACTGGTGCGATGGGGTTGTTTGTTTACACAAACATTTCTTGTGTTTATCCCTAATGGAAGGCAGCCATTGCACACATATTTCAATTGTGTTTAACCCACTCCGGACAATGGCATTTGTTTTAGCAGCATCAGAATTTGGCAAATAGCAGTCTATATTAGGCTGTGTGTTAACCTCTTAATAACTGACTGGTTATGTGGCCATGGTTAGATTCCACTTCCCAGCAGAAGACTGAAGAACCACACATAAAGCACTAAAAGTATGTTTTTTCCTTTAGATAATGAAATGCATCTTACAATTGGTTTTAGTCCAGATGTTGTCCAGTTGCTCATCCTTATTCTTCCATTTCATCATGAGATGACACTGTCTATCTGTCAGTATACAGACCCTGCCTTTATAAGGGTGGTTTTATAGTAAAGGGAGTGTGTTAAGAGTTATCCAATACCATACATTTAATTTTTTGTAAATACAAACTCCAGGTGTATGCCAAATCATTTGGTATACTTTAATTCCTTCCCCATCTCATCTCCTGATTTTAGAAATACATAAAATCAGTCTGTACAGTCCACAAATTGCAATTACTAACAAGTCAATGGGCTGTTGGTCATAATAGTAGTATTCCTTGTAAAGGAAAGGAAAAACCATCAGTTATTGCAGGTGTTCAATAAGTAAATTGAGCCTTTCTTTATATGAATACTTAAATTCTTTAATAAAGAACTGCTTGTAGAATGATTTCGTCTGTAAAGAAATTCACAGAAGACAGAGCTGAAAGCTTCTGAGTTGTGTTTTAATTTTAAACACTATATTGAAATTGTTTAGCAGCATTCATTGCAGTCAGGGTTGGAATACCTTTGTTGCTTAGACAATACATAGGCTACTTATCCAGCCAGTGCACAGTCCTCTGACATTTGGCATGTCATGGAAAAAAACCCTTATATCTGCCTTGTGAATGTGAAATTAGAAGAAGAAATGCTTAATCCCTTTTGTCCAGTATTGCTATATTATGTGATGGAGTATAATAATGCTACGTGTCTGACAGTCCGAAGACAGTAAATGCCTCTTGAGTTTGTTAGTATATAAAATTTCTGGCCTTACTGAAATCAGAAGATAGCGTCTCTTTTTATTTTATGGAGGAAAATCTCCACCCTCAGTTACAAAACCGGTCTCTAATGTTGCATGGCAGTTATTGTGTGGAATAATATTAAACAATAAATATTCAGTCTGTCTAAAGTCTTTTCAGATGTGGTTGTAATGGATATTAGATTGTCTGCAAAAAGTTTAAAGCTAATCTTGTGGCTGACAGTGTTAAAGGTTCACTGTTTTTGGGTGAATATTAAATGTCGAACTTATCTCTCCTGAGTCTCTGGAACAGCGAGTGTAAATTTTACTTCCAAACTGATTTTTTTGTTATTATTATTAAATTAATAATGTGTGATGCCAATATGATTATATTAATTTTTCCCCTGCAGATTTCATTTCTGGCCTCTGCTTACATGAGCCAACATCTTTCAGAGGAAAGCTGCTCTGCCCTTGCATCTGTTACCCATTACCTTTACCTCTGCCAGTTCAGCTGGATGCTGATTCAGGTAGGTCTCTCAGTCCTTTTCACCCTCTCCCCAAGCCTCTGTGAAAGTAATGGATACTTAGACTGTATTTCGGTTATATCCTAGTATATGTATCTCTGCAATTCAATGCTACTAGAGTGGCAAAACATTAGATGGTCTTTATTAAACCTACAGTGTCACAGCTCCAAGGGTAAATATTCAAACTATAAAGACTTTTGCCAATAATATCCATTATAACTGTGTAAGGCTTTCCACATCTCACTTTATCTTGTAGAAGTTACTGTCTCAAAACACTGAAAAATTATTTTTATCAGAGTTAACGGCTTTTCTAAGCATCTCTTATTTGGTCTTTTGAAACACTCTCTTACAGGTGAAATATAAGTGTAAACTACACTATATTTTCTGAGTCAATAGCTTTTACTCATTCGACTTGTATAATATGACAAACATACCTTCATAAGTTTGCAATAAAATAAGGAGTATATACATTCATAAATATTGCCACAAGTTTCATATAGTAATAGAATCATAGAATCATTTAGGTAAGGGAAAGGTCCTTAAGAACATCGAGGCCAACTGTTAACCCAGCACTGCCAAGTCCACCACTAAACCATGTCCTGAAGTGCCACGTCTTCTCCCCCAGGGATGGTGACTCCACTGCTTCCCTGGGCAGCCTGTTCCAGTGCTTGACAGCCCTTTTGGTGAAGAAATTTTTCCTAATATCCAATCTAAACCTCCCCTCGTGCAGCTTGAGGCTGTTTCCTCTCGTCCTGTCACTGGTGACTTGGGAGCAGAGACCAGCCCCCCCTTCACTCCAGCCCCTCTCAGGCAGCTGCAGAGAGCGAGGAGGTCTCCCCTCAGCCCCCTCTTCTCCAGGCTAAACCCCCCCAGCCCCCTCAGCCGCCCCCCAGCACACTTGTCCTCCAGACCCTGCCCCAGCTCTGTTGCTCTTTTGACACATTATAGAATAGTTAATGGTGTAAAACCCAATTGAACTAATGTGGGACACCATGAACATTCTAATTTGTTATGGGGAATTACCAGCTATAACTTAGTCAAAATAACAACAAACAGCTGTGAGGTTACTTGGAAAATACGTTATCATGCTCTCGGTCTAGAAATGTGTGTTTAGCACTAATGTGTGAATTATGCAATTTATTATTCTATTATTTTAATGGGATTTGTCCATAACACATTTATTATAGCATATAGCTTTATACATGCAGCTCTGAATGTCACCATACAAATCCTCCAATATGCGGTTCGTCAGACCAAACCCAGAATTGCAAATTAGGCTATACCTAACAGTGGCGTTCTCTCCCAGTGATGTTCATTTGGTATCTGGCACTTTCCTGGGATTATGTCAGGCTCACTTTCACTGAGAACCCTAGCAGCCTTTCTAACAGCTCCACTGTGCTTGTTGGTCTCAGCAAGCTGCAAGCAGATAGTCTGTCACATTCGCTGCTGCTGCAACTGCTCGTAAAAATGGAGCGGAGAGATCTAAACTGCTCTGTCTTTAGTGATACTAGTACTCTTTTTATTCTTGCTTTTCCTGAATTTATACAGTTAGCAAGATTAAATATTCTTTCCAGTGGGTGTTACTTTCTACTGTCTCAATACAGAATTTTTTCTGCTCTATTTCACCTAGTTTGGCTTATGACTTTCTCTTAGGTTAACTAACTTAAAGTATTTTGTGAGCTGTGAATTATATTTGTCTTTACAGATGCTTATTCGCTTCCTTCCTAAGTTGCTTCAAATGTCTTGAACATTTACTATTTTGGACAGACAAAGTAATGCCTTTATTTGCCATTTTACTGGGATATCTCATGTTTTGACTGCGCGGTGCCTGATAGTGTTTCATCTTCCCGTCCTACACACATTACACTAAGTCACAAAAGGATTTGAATGCTTGCTCTTCCAAGGATTAATCACTTACAATGATAAAAAATTGTATGGCTCTTAACAGTTGGTCATTTTTATGGCTGTAGTTGAAATCCAGTGTTATTTTTGTTGCAACAGACTTTGGCCAGGTCCTAAAAAATTACATGTCCCCTTGCATTTAGAGGAGCCTCAAGTCTGTGTTAGTCGTGAAGACTCTTCATGCAGATCTCAGGGGACAAAGGTGCTTGAGAGGGAATCCTTTATAGCCTGCTGAGTGATGAGCTGCCAGGAACAAAGCTCAAAATAAAGGGGATTGCCCATTTTTGTAGGTGCATGTCCTCAGCTGTGAATAATTCCTGAAGCTCAAAAGACCCAAAAGGAAAGAAATGATCTGAAAATTAGATCAACCCAGCCATCAGCCTCAATTCCTCTTGACTCAGAATAGGTCCTGAATTTATATTTCTCATTGCAGAGTGAGGAAGCAATGCCAGAGCACTAAAGGAGTGCTGGGGACATCTCTCTGCTTGAATTGGTCCCCATGGAAATATTAGCAAAGCTTGTGGATTGAAGGGAAAACCAGACTGATCTGGGAAGTTTAGATGCTACTGCTGTGTAAATGGCAGATCTAAATGCTTGGGAAATGGATGTTCGTATGTCTCAGCATGGTATACTTAATACACATGACTTGATTTGGAAGGCAGAATTAATAATGTATTTATATTTAAGTGGGACTTAAATAATTTCTGCCTGGGAAACAAGAATCACAAAATAGTATCACTCATGCAGTCGCTCTGCCCTCTGTGAGGCTGCGTAGCATAGTGCATATGCTTGATCACTAGCTCATTTCATACAAATCTGCTAGTGTCAGTCTTGATCACTGCATACAGAGGTGGGGAAATGTGAAAATCAAGTGTAAGCAGCGTACAGATATGAGTAGATATGTGGAACTGAAGCATCCAGAAACTCCAGACAATTTTAAGTGATCAAAAGCTGGTGGAGCAACATTTCCAGGCAACAAAAGTCTATAGGAAAAACAGGTTTAACAGGACAGTTGGACCTATGGAGGTGAAATTCTGTAGTCCAGATCAAAGATCTTAACTTTCTAGACTCTAGGACAACTTCCTTACCTTTTTGTCCAAATCTTTCTGCCTTCTGCATATTGCTAGGTATAGAAATTTTACTTATAATTTAATTATATTTTAATAGTGGTTACAACAACAAAATCTGTAGCTTCTTATTCTGGTTCTCTTTCCATTTTTAGCTTCTCGTGTTTGTAGGCTTACATTCAGTATCAGTATTTGTAATACACACATAGATACTACCCACATATTGACTGAAAAGCAGGAACTGAAATGCATTCCTGAATGCAGGAATGGGAAGGACCTCAGAGATCACCTGGTCCATTTTCAGAGTCAGAGCAAAGGCCACAACAAATCATCCTTGCTTGCCTGATTGTTCCTGTCCCTGTGTATTGCCTTGTCTTGCTTCTTGGCTTTCATAAGGAGATTTCTGTAAGTGGCAGGATGTTGATAACATTATCCCATTTTTTAAGGATGAGGCATTCTTGACTGCAGAAGGAAAGGAGTAAGCAAGGTGCAAATTACTCTTTGTGCCGCAGAGCGAGCTTACCCTGAAATATTTGCCTTATACTAATGTCTGAAATTCAGAACTCTTCATCCTGACAAATGTCCCTGCATACAAATGTAGGTTGCTACAGCATAAGCCTGTATTTTCAAATGCAGTCTGTGCTTTTATCTTAGGATCACACACTAAGGATGCCTTTCTGCATTCTGTTGTTCTCCCCATGACAAATCTGTAGTACGACAACCATTTATCAGGAAAAAATGTCGTCTTCTTTTAGCATTTTCTAACTTGGTACCAAAAAAAGTTACAAAAAGAAAAAAAGTCTAAAGCTGTCTTTTGAGGAAAAAACTAAAATTGTGTAGTTTTCAATTGCCAATTCTGACACAGAATAAAATTACAGGAAAATGTGGACCTTTTGTATTTTTTGAGCTTTTGCTACAGTGGAGTAAATCAACAGCAAAAGTGGCAGTTAATAAGCAAACCAGTGTGAATGTCATGAGCTTGCTGTCACCCATATGTGAAATCTCCTCCTTTGTGGATTTAATGACACCTTAAATTTTCTACAAATTTATTGCAGACTTGTAAGACAAGCACTTCTCCTACCATAAGTTTAATGCTTATTTTTAAGAATGATTTATGGACTGCTTAACAGCTTTGAAAAAGGAATTGTATGAAAGCATGAAACCATCCCAAAAAAGAAAGCTGGGCCATTCCTAAAAAAACCGATGGGAAATAGAAGTTTTCCCACTGAGTTGGGAAAGACTTTATTTAAGTATTTTGCAGCTAATATTTACCAGATATCCACAGATTATTACTAAAGATAAATGAATTAATAAATAAAGAAATAAACAAAAGCCCACCAGTTTTGAGAAGGTAATTTCAATTAATTGCAATAAAAAAGCTTCACTGAGGTTTGCATTGTCTCAGTAGAGCGTTATTTGAATTCATAATTGTTTTGCATTCTACATTGGAACAATCACAACTTGTACATTTGTTCTTCCACTTGAGCAGCTGGGAAATGGACTGTATGCTTTATTCTTCTGTAGAACTGGTTGTTGTTGCAGCATGGCAACAGGAAAGGATTTGCTAAAATTAGCTCCACTGTTTGTATTTCATTGATTAAATTTTGGAACATCAAAAGGGGTTGAAGAAAAGAACTTATAATTATCAAGATAGAAATGTCACTGCGCAGGAAATGGTGAACTATCCAAACCCCTTTACATCTTTGCAGCAGATAAAGCGTTCTTCTGTGAAAAATGAGGTGAGATAGGTAAATATGGCTAAACACACAAAGAGCAAGGACATGAGGTACGATTTCTTAGAAAGCAATCTCAGCTGGATGACTGAGAACAATGTTCCCCAGATTGTCAGAATTAGTAGAACCAACAATCCCTGAGCATAATGGCATAAATCAGCTCAAGGATTTTTCTGTCTGGAAATGCTTGCAGTGAAGCGCAGCCTAGTCAGCACTACAAGGGCATGTAATTTGAAGAATGTTTATTGGCATAAGGTGACAAAGAGAACCTTGAATGGGTTTTCAATCCCATGTAAAAGTTAAGAGGCAAAAGGACATTATAAAAGAACGATCAAATCTTTCCACACACCAAATTTTTTTTTTCCAAATACCATTTTCATCTGCTTAATGTTTTTTTCCTGTGAATTCCCAACAATGGAATTAATATTTTTTTCTGTGTTCTTTCAAACTACAGAAGACAGTTACAATTATATGGTAGGATTTTCCTGTGTTCTTTTAAGGAAAACAAACTTTGCCTTTGTTCCACAGCACCAATCACCAAATGAAAATAAAAAAGGCCGTAATAATTGCTATATAATTAATATAATTACACACACTGGACATATTTATAAAATGTCATTCTCTAAGGGAGCATTTAAAATGCTTACTAAACTAATTTTTTCTGAAAACAAGTTGTTAGCATATGCAATGTGCTTTATGATTCATGATAGAAAGTCTTGTATATTCATGCTATATAATCACAGAAAAAAACCTGTAATTATAATTAACTGATGAGACTTACATAAGGAATCCACAAACCACTAATTAAGTACTTGATTGTGAAAATTCAGTCTGCGTGAACAAACTGGTAGACAAACCCTTGGCTGAGGGGAATCCACAAAATTTCACAAACACATATAATCACTTTGCAATTGTCTTGGCACTGTATACGGATTTTACCTATCCTAACAATAGAGAGCTGCAAATTAAGCATATAAATAAACATTATTGTATGAAATCCCTGTGTAGACAATGGAGAGAGATGAGTACGGTTGGGTAAAGATCAATGTGCCTGAGGATGCCTGCCTTCTCTCCGTTGACTGTCAGGATAGGCCTAGAGGCATGAGCTTGAATTAGATGCCCTCTAGACAGAAGAAGTCAAAATTAATCCCTTGTTCACCCCATATAAAAGGCCAGAAATAATTATGTAACATGCAGAACTGTAGCTGGCATAATATGTTTGAAGTGGAGGAAGTGAAGAAATATTTTGCAAAACGTATTTTTATTATGGCTAGTTTAGGTGTTTCTTAGACCTAACCTGTGTGTAGATGTGCATAAAAAAAGGCTCAGCACATAGGAAAGTGTTTCCACCATTAAACTCTTAAAGAAAATGCAAAGATCAAAGCAAAGCTCTAAGTATTTTGTTTTACTTGAAATGTTTCCTTACTCTTACTAACAGTTTTTTCAAGAGTTTTCAACTATTCCACTTCTTCATTTTGATTCATATATGGTTTAAATTCTTAGTTATGCCATTTGATGATGAGTTGATCATAAGAAGACCCAGATTGTTGTAGAGATGCATGTAAATTTACAATCACTTGTTTGCATTTTTTTCTCAAACTCTTATACAATTATTGCACAGAATCACAGAATCATTGAAGTTTCAGGGGCATCCTGAGACTGTCTAGTCCAACACCCTGGCTCAAGCAGGGTCAACTAGGGCAGGTTGTCCCGGACCATGATCTGTTAGGTTTTGATTATCTCTAAGGATAGAGACCCCACAACCCCCCTGCACAGACTGGCCCGCTGTTTGACCACCTGTACAGTAAAAAAGCTTTTTCTTGCCTTCAGGTGGAATATCATGTGTATTAATTTGTGCCCGTTGCCTCTCGTCCTTTCACTGGGCACCACTGAGGGGAGTCTGGCTCCCCCTTTGTGTCTCCTTCCCATCAGGTGTTTATATACATGGATAAGATCCCCCTGAGCCTCCTCTTCTCCAGTCTGAACAGTCCCAGCTCTCTCACACTCTCCTCATAGGAGAGATGCTCCAGTCTATAAATCATTTTCATGGCCCTTGGCCATGGGCTCACTCCGTGTCTTTGTTCTACTTGTGAGCCCAGAACTGGGCCACAGTCAGAAGCTCTGAAGGAGGTTAATGCATTTCCTACAAGAAAATGCACAGAGATGAACAACAGCATAAAAAGATTCAATACAGATCAGATTTAGCAATATTTTATGTCAGTCTTTTCTGTGAAGGTATGGAAATCCAAGACGAAAGCTACTTTTGTACCATAAAGCTATTTCTGCGCTCCAAAAATAGTGTTTTCTACTAAACAGGGTGTCCCTTCCTCTCTGATAGTCTAATTCCAGATCTAACAGTTATATAAATAACCATAGCTCTTTTATAATCAGTCTCTTTTGATTACTTAAGAGAACAAAATGAGAACAAAATATTTATGTTGAAAAATGTTTATATATACACATATGCTGGGACAGAAATATGCTGTATTATGACTTTCAGAGTGATTTGTTTTTTGGGATAGCTAATCATCCACCAAGTCTACTGATTAATATTCTGCATTATTCTTCAGGCTGTTAATTTCTGGTACGTTCTGGTGATGAATGATGAACACACAGAGCGGCGCTATCTGCTTTACTTCCTTTTGAGTTGGGGGCTTCCAGCTTTTGTTGTGATCCTGCTTTTAATTATCCTGAGAGGAATCTATCATCACAGCACAGCACAGATTTATGGCCTTGTCTACAGTGATCTGTAAGTTTTCCTTTAAAAAATCATGAGCTAGCTATTGTACTCTCTATATTGTTTTATATTTAATTTGTTTGCACGTAGAGAAGGGGATGTGCATACAGCCAAACGCAATAAGGGGCATGGGGATTCCTTGTTTGGTGGAGATGCAGCAAGTGTGTCACCCATATGCAATGCAGCACTTTCTGTGCAACTGGGCTTTCCTCCAGTTTCTCCGCAGTTCCATCCTGGTCTCAGCATTGGCAGATCCAGCTCGAGCATGTCTGCTTTGTGGGTATATTATTTATTCTTTTCTGAGACTGTGCAATTCCAGGGTAGAGGCTAGAAATGGCTATTGCTGCAGACGTGAGCAGAAGAGCGTGTTTTGTTTCCATTTCAATTTTTTGTTTAAAAAAACATGACATCAAACCAAGCCATAAACCCCTGTCTCTTAGATTATAAAATATATTCTTTGCTAAACAATGTTACTACATTAACATGTCAAATATATTTCCTGAAGTATTTCTCCTGAAATATTGAATACGTTTTATTCCAAACTGTTCCAAATTTAAGCATGGCTGTAATGCCAATAATCAACACAGCCCTTTCAAAGCTATAAATAACCTCAGAAAACTGTCCTAATTAAAGCAGTACATCTTCTTAGAACTTGAGAGATTTAAGTGAAAGGTATATAGATAAATATTTTTGTTCTCCTTCCCTACCTCTTTTACTCTAGCCCCTTTTCTGGCAAAGCTGATCTATGATAATAGCTGTTCTAGGATATGAGGCTATTCTGCTTATTCACTTTGTGTCATAATTACATGCTTCATGTGCAATAAAGAGTAAACAGACAACTTCTTTTTAAATAATAGAAGAGTGTACAAATTCTTTTTATGCAAACTTCGTATGATGGTGCTTGCAGAGTAGACCCAGAACCGGAGAATATCCCTCTGTCTTCAGTAAAAGAGGAAGATACAGTGTACATCATTCTATTACAACAGAACAAAAGTCATTACAGTGTTTTTTGGTCATACAAAGGGAATTGTTGTGAGAAGTAGATACTGGATTTCAATATCCGTGTGTTAGAGTACATACATACACACATATATAAATGCATTTATAAATATTCCTTGTATATACATGTATCTGTGTATATGTGTACAGTGCGTGATAAGCAGGAATACCTGATTTTGACCTAAATGAGCTATGCTGGGTACTGCAAGCTGTCTAGCCGTGTTAGCCAAGGTTTAGTCCCACGTTAATAGACACCGGCTCTCTGCTCGGAAGAGCATGTGAGGTCCACAGTAGCAGACCATTGCTGATATTCACACTACATCAGGGAGTGCTGCATAGCTCTCTACCATCCCATACATACAGATATTTCACAGAACATGGCAAACCAAGAGTATTGTTCTTTCTGGTAAAATGCTTCTCTGTGCACAGTAAACACAACAAAAGTGTGTAGTATAATCAAGCCTTCTGATTGCAATCAGGCAGTGGGCTGATGTATGATCATGCAGTGAACCACAGTTTCACAGTTGTTTTCTTTTGATGTTCATGTCTCCTTCTTTCATAACCAAGGAAAAATCCCTAAGTTTGGATAAAATTATTAAGTAGAGGAAAATTACTCAGTCTAACCCATTTGCCCAAATAAAATATAAAACGTTTCCAGCATTTTATTAGAGTGGGAAAATACCAGAAATCATCCCAAGCTTAGTGAGGGCGCAGTTTATTCCAGCTCAGTCAACGTGAACAGTGTAAGGAGTTACCTGCAAGGATTTTCATAAATAGCATCGGTGCTGATTCCTAACTTGAAGAGCACTTTAAAAGTTGCTTGTAATTATACAAAGAGGATTTTCAAAGGCAGAATGTAGGAAAGAGGATAGATTGAACTACATCACTTGGTTTGTTTTTTCCAAACCAGGATGTAGTAGTGGAAAAAGTAACAAGGAGATTTCCAAAGTCAAGGTCATTACGTACTAACTCCAGAATCAGCCTCAGAAATACTTTGAGAACAATGGTGTGCTGCTAAGGAGCTCATTTCATGTGAAAGCTGGAAGACTGGTTAAAGTAATAAAAGCAGTGAAGCCTGTTATCTTAGCTCGCTCCTAAGTAATCATTCCTTCAGGCAACTCATTTTTGCATTACTGTGGTGTCTGACCAACTATTTTGTTCCTAACCAGAATGCCATGGGCTCAATTAGTAGCCAACAGGATGCCTATGCTGAAAGAACTTCACTTTATGCTTGTAATGAACAAAAAATTGTTGGAGCTGTGTTGGATTTTGTGCTTCAAAAGAAGTATTATGAGAGGGTCTTCCTTCAAATATGACAAATTCTGCACTCAAGTGCATATATTCTGTACAATAACTCCCATAAGAAGTCACAGTATAAAACTAAGAGGCTGCTATGGTGAAAACAGTATACATATGGGTGATTATTTTTGTAATTAGCTGAGTTTATGTATGGCATGAATAGTGTACTCTTTGGCATTATGTGAATTTTTTTATGATACTGGTAAATTTGGCTGTATCAGTTGCAACAAGTAGCATATCTTTTTTTCATACCATAGGTCAATGATGTGTGAAAGAGCTAACTGCCAAGAAAGGGTTCTTTTACTACTCCCGTTGCTAGTTTCCCTATTGCCCAGCTGAAGAGGTGAAAGGCCATTTCAATAGGGCTGGGAAAGTTGGCAATGAAAGGCATATCAGCGTAACTTGAATGAAAGAAGTAGTGAGATGGGTATTTGCCTAGGATGGGTTTGAATGCTGGAAGAGCAGTCTATCAGGATATCTTTACAGAAAAATGTGAGGGTTCTGTGAATACCTGATACAATACCTTTACTAAGGAATGTAATAAGATTTGATTCCCTCTTAAAAATATGCATTAGCTCTCTTCTTTAAAAAAAAAATATTTATTTCAGACGCAGGTGTCTATAGCTGTGCCTCTGCTGAATTTCTGGGTGTAATAACCAATGGCTCAATCATGCTATGAAACTTCAAAGCGAGGGCATTCTTTGTGTGCAGCTGACTTGCAGAAGGGGCTTGGATCGGCATTTGCCATCTATCCGGATTTTTACTTTTTTGTGTATGATAGAAGTCTTACATGAAGGTTTGTCAATGTTTGTAAATGAAATCTTTAACATGTCTCTGAATTTCAAGTATATTTTCTACCCCGGTCTCCAGTAACCATGCTCTTAAATGTATATCCTTGCTTAAGAATTGCTATGATGGCTGACATATTCATGGTTTTTAATGACAAGAGGCAAGTGTTAGCTCCTTTCAACTGGCTAAGAACTGAAATTTGAATTAAGCTCTGAACTAGATGGTTTAAAATCACTCTAAAAAAAAAAAGGTAACATATTATCCTCCTATATTTGCCAGTTTTTATGTCATACAGACACTTTTCTAACCCCTGTTTGAATTTGCTGTAATCTCTGTCTAAAATATCTTCTAAGGACATAAATTCTACCAATCAAGGACATGCTGTTTTAAAAAAAATATTTTCTTTTGTCATTTCTTATTACACTGAATGTCACCATGACTTTGTGTTGCGACATAACTAAAGACCTCAGGATAACATTTCTCTTCCATTTGTTTTGTCTCTCCCATCTGATTGTCTTTCAGGATTATGTCCTGGTATATATAGCCACACAGTCATGGCCTCATTTCTGAAAATCTTTTAGCTAACGTTCTCAAAGTCAGTTTAATCTTAGCAAAATGTTTAAGCTGAGTAGTTTATTTCTAATAGGTCTCTTGAAGTACAAAGACCTAGTTCACCTGGTATGGTTGAAAACATCTGGAGGTGTATTGAAACTGTAGGTGTTGGCAAAGAGTGATGTAAAGTGCAATGGAGAGGTGAAGAGTGGAATGTGAAGAATTACATAAAACCTAGTTCTCACCGGTTTCATCCCAGCCTCGTTGGTGGTTACTTTGAGGGAGAAATGCCAGCAATATATGTCTACCCAGTATCTTTAGAGGGATTGCATCACAGGGGACTTACAGACTGCAGACAGTTCTGAAAACCAGTGCAGGTGTAGATGTAAAACCTCAAACTGGCGAATGACTTGAGACTAGCGACAATTCATTCATCTTTTATGGAGGAAGCTGGGTTTGGCTTCATGACACCTTATAACTCTTACGCTTACAAAGCAAAGAAGCAAGCAAAAGAACTTCTGAAATGGGAATCCTTGACAGTAAAGCAGCTTTCTAATTTCTCATATAACCCTGAAAATTTAATTGTCCACACTTGCATACAAGTAAAAATTTCAATACCCTTTGAAGTGAGTGGAGCCACACCCATTCGTGGGGTTTTGCCTTAACTCAGCTGTTTCTGAGGTCGGAGGGCAAAATTATTTAAGTATCAGGTTTTGTTCACAAGCATGAGTTTAAAGGTTAATTATGGTACATTCACTGGCGTTGTACCAAAGGGATTGTGCAGAGCTATAATAGATGTTATAAAAAAATGTACTACTATGAAATTGGCCAGAATCACAGCTCAGAGGAGCTTGAAATTTTAACACGCTTGGGTGGTTTGAAAACTCTTACCCACAATAGCATTAAAGTATGTTTTTTATAATCTTGAGAAGTATTCCTAGCTTTAAGCTTTGGGTCTGACTAGACCTTCTTCTTGAAACTGAAATCCCCTAAGAAGGCCAAAGTGCTATTTTTATTAGAGTGTAAACTAAAACAAATAACCCTTGAAAAGGAGAAAAATGGAAGTGATTAGACATGACAGAATACAAATTTAAAAGTTTGTAAACAAATATCTCTGTGCCCACTGTGTCCTTGCAAAAGCTGGTCAAGCTGGTTTTCAAGCATGGCTTTTGTCAAGCTTTAGCCTGCTTTTTTCAATGGAAGCAAACTATATAATTTCCTCTAGTTCCTAGAACGGGGTTTTCTGGTCATTTCGGAGACATGGCTGTCTGCTCCTTGTACTTTTAAGAGCTCTTCTCCCTCTGCCAATCCCTCCAGTTTCTAGAATTGTCTCTTTTTTAGCAGAATCATTTATTTGCCCAGGGAAAGACTGACCTCCCCTCTCAGGAGGTCCCACCTGATTCACTCATTTTCCACTTTAAAATCCCCAGTGGCAAAGAAACTGAGCACAGAATTGTACCATTGCAATACTTTAAAATTGCAGAAATATCCGTGTATTCGGTTTCAGTGATAGTGGTATGATAACATCTCACAGCAGAAAAAAGCTAAGCTAAATGTTCTAACAAATAGACGATCTTTGTATCATATCATCTGCCATGATGATATCTGTGAGAAATAATGAAAAAAGATTGTCCAGCAAAATTCCTTTCTAGAAAAAACCAGGCACTTCTATCTCTTCTACAGTCTAGCCCAAGGCAGAGGTTTTTCCAGGAAAAAATCACTGGGTCTGTGACTGCAGCCACATCCAGGGGACAGGAGAACGCAAGGCTACAGAAAGCTGGAAATGATGAACTTTTTTCAGTGACCGAGAGTTATAACTCGTCTTGTTGCTCACATTGCAGTTTCTCTGAGCCAAGCTCTTATGCATTGCGTGGCACGGGGCACAAATTAATGTCTAGGAGCAGTGGCCATCTTATTTGGGAAAGAAACTTGACAGAAAATGCATTCCAGTACCAGGTGCATAGCGATTCAGACAAAACAAGCAGTGCAGTTGCTGTCTGAATGCTCGGTTTCTTTGAGCAGGTCATGCTGTGCTCTGAGATATTAAGTCTTAGTTGTTGGTTTGTTTAACCCCTGTATGCTGAGAGCTGTACAATGCGCAATAATAGAGGCAGCATACACTTCCAAAGATGCTCTCACGTGGTGAAGCACAAATGCTAGCGGGGTAGCAGGGTTCACATCACTTGCGAGCTTAGTGAAGAAGTGGAAGGCTTGAAAGAAGCACAAACCTGTAAATGATTATGCCCTGCTTGTATACTTGGTGTTATGCAAAGTGCATAAAAGTTGTGTGTGATGAGAAATGGTTAAAGTCTTGCCAGGACTGGAAGTTTGAATGATAAGGCTTACCACAGATATCTTAAAGAAGTTTTAACTCATAGGGGTAGGTGGGAAGATGGGGACAGTGTAGGCTCAGGGCTCCACCTAACAAATCCATAGACATAATAATTCATAGTGTGTTGTCTAGGTAATTCTCCAGGGTTCATTTGTTTTTATGCTGTTATAAGGATAAAATCTGCCTGAAACAGATTTCCAGACACTACTTTTCATATTTCAAGGACTACAGCCCCCACAACTTCTTATTTTGCTGGCTGCACTTCCAAGGATGACCCTGTAAACCTTAATTATTTGTTATGTACGGAGTCATGCTTTGTCTATCGCCTAACACCTGCCAGGCTGCTGCACTGGCACTTATCCGGGTCAGACAAAATACTGGACGTGCTTTGGGTCTAACCAAGTTGGATGACAGTTTTGCTGCTGGCATATGTTCTGGGCAAAGGTCCCTGAATTGCTAGCTGTTCCCTAAAATGGAGCCTTGCTTCTTAAAGCCAAGGGCTTGTGCCACTGTCAGGAACAGGAATTTTTTAGTTTGAGTGAGAAATTATCTGTCCAAGTATTTGGATAAAGTCTCTTATGTCCCACTTCCCCTATTACTCCAAAAGCGCTGCATTTAGTCCTGAATCTTAGAACAAAATGCTTGAAACAGCAGACTTTTACCAGCAGGAATAGCTAAGAATAGCCAGAAAAAAACATTCAGGGATTTTAATTGAACTGTCAGACGTGCTAAGAGGAAGAGGTTTGTATGATGAATCAATGTGGAATTCCCATCCACTAATGACTGAGCCTTGCTTCATATTCTGCATGGACTTGGAAGCGTTTCCCCATGTGGTCCTCCCCCTCCAGCTTGTGCTTCCTGTTATCCCAGTTTTCCCACCTCCTTTCCCCTCAGTTCACTGGCAAATCACCTAGGATTTTGAAGCTTTCGCAAACCGCCGTTGCTAGAGCTCGGTGCAGAATGATGCTTGGACGTCTGGCTGTGAGGCCAAATGCTGCACCCAGCTGAAGCAGCGCGGGGCAGAAAAGCCTGCATCTTTCACTGGCTGGTTTCTCATCATTCACTGTTTTGCCCCTCTCAGCAGGGTAAATTAGCCCATACTGAGCTCTGTGCTACTGTAGGAGAAGTGTTTCTGATGGACCAGAGCTACTTGGGTTATGCCTACGCTACACCACAATATAAATATTCATATATATATATATCTATGAGTATATAGTGCATATATATGTATCTATACTGGGCAAATTACCCCACTTCTCTGACCTACAGCAACACTTAAGAGAGGACAAAGTTTGGCCTTTTTGTATTCTATACTTGTGCTTTATTTCCTGAGTCCTCCGTTATTTCCAGTGAAGCTGCCTAATGTGCTACCCACTGCTAAGGATTATTTAAAAATATCTCACTGCTAAATGTGGTGGCTTTAATTACCTTTTATTTATCCCTCATTACCAACATATGTTTTCAGTGGAGGGAGATAGTTGGGGGTGGGGGCAGGGGGTTGAGTGCTTTTTATATCTTGGCAAATATTTACTGTTAATGTTAAGCAAATGTTAGCACATCAGAAACAGACACAATCACTGTGTTGTGCTTTTAAAGCATTTAAATAAAGGAAGATAAATTCTGGCTGATTTGAGTGACGGAATTTTGAAAAGTGACTAGAGAAAAATATTTATTATTACATTAAATTCCCAACCACTGTTAAGTCCTGACAAATCAAGGTAGTTTTCAAGGGTTGCAAGGATAAGTTGTTATAGGTGAAAGCTGCAGCCACAAATGATGTTGGGGCTTGATCCTTCAAACCGCTTCAGATGAGGGGATTTTTGTGCCCAGGCTAAATTCCATAGACTTCTCCAAAGCCTGCATAGTACTATGGCAAGAGTAACAGAGAACAGCTGCAGGATGGAGGCTTCCATCCCTGCCACTGACAGCTTTAAAAGCTTCATATTTCCTTTCAGGTTGTGTAAGAAATTAGCAAAATAGTCCCTCCTACTTTATGGTCTTTAATTAGCAGAATACCTCCTACTGCTACTAAAAAAACCTCATTCTCTGTTTATCTGGTTTCCAACAGTTTAGAGAAGCCTTCATCTGATATGCCTAGAATGTGGAAGGAAATGCTAAAATAAGCAATAGTGAGATCAATGAGAGCAAGTGGCTCCAACTACTTCATTGACACTGACATGCCGTGTATAATAAGTATATATATATAACCTCTTGTATTTGATCTTCCTAAAAAGAGTAGAAAAGAAAATAGTTTGGTTTTTTAACCAAAACTATTTTTTAATAGTTTTTTCTTTTAACTTCACCACAGGAGTGTTCTGCAATAGGTCAGTTTTGTGCTCACATGTTAGTTGTGCGAAGTACATGGACATTGTATTTAGGGCAGCGAGCCATGCTTTGGAAGGCAAACTCTCGTCTGCGCTACGTAAGAGCACCGGTAATTAGAAGTGTATCCCGCTGAACTGTGCTAAGGTACATCTGAGAAAAAGGAACACAGCTTTGGCAGATTGATTTGTATTAGTAGCATCAAATTTAATTGTTGGTAAGGTTTATACAGAACCAGCGTGTCTAACCGAGAGGCTGCAGTAGCGGGGGTTGTAGTTCATGCTTATCCTGGGCATTTATTATTTTACAACAAAGCATGGAATTAAAAGAAGTGTACGTACAAAATACTGTTCTGAAGCGGGAGCAGAACTTTTGCAAGACGTTTTGTTATTCTTCATGCCAAAGGGCAGGAGTGTGAACGTGAGCTGCGGGTATGTTTGACAGTTTGCACATGGAAACATCTCCTTTTTCAGCTAGGTTTATATTAAAATCCTTGGTTTAAAGAATGCATAGGAAAAGTAAGCTAATTAGGAGTATCTATCTGCCCTAAAAGCTAGTACAAGGGAAACGTTTTCTTGCATGTGTGAAACTGTAACAAATACTAAATAGTAACACCCCCCCCCCAAATAACCATAATAATAGATCATTGTTTCAAAGCCATTGACAATGGCTGATACACGAGGAAAAAGCCTTAGATGTAAACAGGAGCAGAATAGTTAACTGAAATCAGACACATAACTCCTTATATAATTTTAAAATTGCAGTGCTAGCAAGAACCCTGCTTTAAGAGATTTCAAACAAGTTTCTGCCAGCTTATTTTTCTAGTCAAATGCTGAAGGCTACAAGTCTTGTGGGACTTCTGGGATGATCTGCCTGGGGAGTCCAGAGCTTCCAGTGCCTTGGAAGCCTAAACAGTATTAATGCAGTTCTTCTGCTAGGTCCTTGCTGCTTCTCCCTTGGTAATTGGTGCTTCCTTAGTTTTCACTTTCACAGGATGGGAAAAAAAAAGAAAAAAAGTAGTTGTAAAATTGTTCAGAGAAATTTCCAGAGGATAATATAACGAGAAGACTGAAACACAGTGGGCCACATTCTAAAACATCAGCAGATGACATTTTGGGTTCTCATTATAGGAAAGCATTGCTTAGGCATTTGCTTTTTCCCCCTTTCCCAACTGTTTAGCTCTACAGTAACAGCAGCAGTAGAGAAAAATAAGAAAATTGTTTTTTGCTTTATTATGCAATAGATCTGGTTTATTGACAAGGCTGTTGTTGCACACACTGACTCAAACTGAATCTTCTGAAGATCCTGTTCTTTGCTGTTTCAAAACAGTGCCTTGGCACTTCTTCATTCTTTGTTTGCAGTGGACTGGATTTTCCCCACTGTTTTCTATCGTTGGTATTTACTCTGCAAGTACCTCCATTAATGAATATGGTGCTACTTGTAATTAATTTTGACACGTGAGTAAAGGTGATAGGGTCAAATTTCTAGCAGCGGTCCCCACTGATGTAGAGTTGCCTTTCAAAAATATGCTGGGACAATCTATCAAGACAAGGAAGCCTTGGCTTGATTTCTGGAAATTGTAAGTTCCGCTGCTTTGAGTTTACATTTCCTAACCAAAATGGTCTAACTGTGGTTTTGTTACCTTTTTCCCCTCCTTCTTCTCCTCTTCCCCTCAATCTCTTTCCTCTTTTTTTTTTCTTTTTTTCCTGCATAGCTGAAAGAAACTGAAAGAAAACTAAATAATGCCAAAGCGTTGACTGCCACATTGTCACTCCATAAAACCCGGAAAAACTGTTTTAAACATTTCACATTTCATTTGAAACTTACATCCTGTAAAAGAACTTCCCCATGTTGAATTATATATTAAATAAAAGGTATAGGCGTGTCTCTGAGCTAATCTGCATGAGATATAAATTGATTTTAATTAATCAAACACGAAAGCAGCTTTCATTTTCGTTCATACCAAACAATATCCGCAGCAGTAGTATGGGCAACAGGAGACGTCTTGGGTTGTTTCGATGAGGTGACAGAGGCCAAGTACAGCACTGCATCGAAGGGCGTCACTCTAGCCACATTATGCTTTGGGCAGTAGTATTTGATTACTGAAGTCTCAAAATGTACTTGAAGTGGGTGACGTTTCACAGCTGTACTGGACTCTTTGGGGCAGCTTTTATGGTTCATCTGAGATTTGCTTACTCTGACCCATAAGCAGATGACGTTCTGTGTTCCAGAGAGAATACCCGATTTCCTTCTGAGGAAAAGCGATTAAACAAAAGCAAAATAACATTAGAGTGTGATCTTTGAGCTGCAGCTACAGGGTCACCACTTGCCTTTTTAATTTCTTTCCAAAATAATTCCATAGGTCTTTACAACTTTTCTCAGTCAACTGTTTTGCTGAAATTATAGGTGACAAGTGTTTTTTCCCTGATTCTACTTCTTGCACCCTGTCGCTTTGGTAAGTAGGGCAAATTGAACCAGGAATCTTTTACGCTGTGACACCAACATTTGTGTAGTTACCACCTTTACTTTATGGATCAAGACCACATCTAAATGTAGGATAACCTGTGAAGCACCTGGTGGAACATCATGGCCATGGGTTTATGGAGAACTTGGACAACATACAGGGAATAAGATTTCTTGCAGCAGTGGACAAAGCGTGAGGTGAAGTTGTAGCTCCAACCAGACAGGTATTTTTGTGGCAGAGGCTCAGAGCGTGTGCAGGGGCTGCTGTTCCACCTCTTTTCTAGGTGCCCCTTCTGCCGCAGGGAGCTGCACTGGCTTCAGGACGCTCAGCCGCAAGGAGCAGCTTATCTCACCGTCTGTTTCTGCAACATGCCGACACTGGCTTACAAAGCACAGCCTTGTAAAACCCTGTTAATAAACAGGTGGCGGAGCCATTAAGGCTCAGCCTTCAACAAGTGGCAGTTTGTCGTCCCGGGGCTAACAGCCGTGGAAGCGGTGCCCGCCGTGCCCCTTGCTGGAGGTGGCTGCGCGCTGTGGGACCGCTGCCGGAGGGAGGCCCGGCTCCTCACGCATTGCCCTCGCCGATTGCTCAGCAGCAGCACCCGGAGCCAAGAGCCAGGCTTTGCTGGGCGGCCTCGCAGGCGGCTGGGACCGAACCTGCCATTTCACCGTCTGGGAAAGGCAGATGGAGCAGTTTTGAGAAGGCGCTCGCGGGTGAAGTCTCGCCGCTCTGCAGGCTTACAAATTTACGTTTTTCAGGCTGCTTGTGGTGAAAGAAACTGGTACTTCCTCCAAAGCAGTGACACCACGAGTTTCCGCTCTGCACGGCGTCCTGCACAGGCTGTGCTCAGAGCTGTGCATGTTTGCAAAGCGGGAACGGGGGGAAACACCCTGAAACCCACAAACAAACAAAGCTCTATGTATTGCAAAAGCCTCTGTTAATATCCAGAGCTGGTGATTCTCTGACTGGGCTGCCTGGAGGTGAGAACTGAGGCAAAGTTTTAAAAAAAACCAAACCTTGCTCGTGTCAGGAAGGGTTGTGTGTGGTTGGCTTATCAGCAAGAACATTATTTCTATTAGTGTTCTTCGCTTATCAGTAACAGCTCTGCATAAGCTTATGGTAAAAGTTCAGCGAACGCTATATTGTTTAAGTTAAAAATAAGAAATACTTATAAATACTGGTGCATTTTGTTATATTTCTAATTTGTTTTACCGGCCATTTTCTTAGCTTTCCTAAATGTCTTACCTTACTGGTAGAAAGCTTATAAACTTTTTAGCAAAGTTTCTTTGTAAATTACAGAAAGGATTTTTTTTCAGAACTCGAAGCAACAAGAACTGACATTTAAATAGCTTAACATATATATTATGCAAAGAGAAGTGTAATATTTAACACTGTTGTGTTTTTCACCTTACATTTCAGAGGTGTCTTAGACATAAGAGATGATTATTTTTCGGGACTGGAACCCACTAATATTAGAAAAAAAAATTCATAGTAAGATGTAACTCCAGAAGAGTTCAGTTTTTCAAAACTTCTGTAGACATCATGCACCCTCCATATTCAATAGAGTATGTATTTAGGACAATTGCTTGCATTTAGGACCCAATTCTCACAGCTGACTATATATTTTTATGGAAAGGAATAGGCAAAATATTTCTAGTAAGAGCATATACGTATGTAAATATCATTTCAAAATCTTAAACTGTCTAGTTAGAAATTTTCAGTGTGTAACAAATACAATTCCAAGGCTTTTCTAATAATACCAGAATTCAAACTATTTTCTAATGCTGAAGTGCAGTTTGATTTAAAGAAATCAGAGTTCAGATTAGAATGTGATACAGCCCATGAAATTTTGCCAGCATGGATTAAGCATGCAGTTTGTTTGCAAGTCATGAAAAAAACCAGAAGTGGCATGGTTTTTCCAAAGAATACAGGAGAGCTGGTGGGCAACCACATCCTGCCAGCGCGATGTCAGCGGGATGTGGGCTGCGTCAGGACTCTTTGAAAGCTCCAGCAGCATCCTTTGACTCAGTTGTAAACCAGTGCTGCTTTCACATTACCATAAGGCCATTTATTGGAGTCACCTCATGCAAATATAAATCAGATATCTCTCTCTGGTTGTTCTGAGGTACTCTCTTGTTGCAGAGCAGGCAAAAAAAAAAAAATCCATTTCCTGAGAGGGACCTCCTGCTAGAAGAACCCTTGCATATCGGACAGTCATCAAAATATGAAACCATGCCACGTTTCGGTCGGTCTCAACTGCTTGAACAACCTCTCTGGCCTGCCAAGTGTAATTTAGAGTGCCCTGAGGCGGCTGTAATTTATGCTGACCAGTGTGAAATTGTTCTTCCCTGCTCAGTCCTGTAGAAAAATCAGCCTAGTTGGAGGGAAGGTCCTTGCTCAGTGGGATCATACGAAGATTTCTGAAGGACTGAATCATGAAAGGGGCCATACTGTATCTTCCTGAGTCACGACACCACTGTGCTTCCCTTCCAGTGTTCCACTTACCCAGGCCATGTCACTCCTTCCAGCCCCGCCGTGTGCCTGAGGTTACGATGACTAACGAGCTGCTAGAAATGCACGGTGCATCTGACCATTATTGCTCGGCTTCAGTACAGCTGCCGCAGCCTTTTGAGACTTCTTTTTGTCAAGGCATCCATGGCCTTGTGTAGTGATGCTGGAAGCCAGATGTTTGTTGTTGTTCCTGAGTCGTGTTTTTATGCTTTTTGGTGAGGGATGTGTAGCATTTAGAAAAACAATGCTATTAGCATAATCATTATTACTATCATCATCATCATTAGGTAATGATAATGTATTTTTAAAAGAATGGAAACTCTTGCTTCCTTTTAATGCAGGTCATTACGCAGCTGCAGTTCATTATTTTATTACGGCTCTTTTTTTTCTATAGTTGCTGGAGTTTTCTGCTTGAGACAAAGATGCTCAAACACTGCTCTCAGTTTCTGAAACAGCACAGACATAAGCACTTGTTCACTTTTGCTGGCTGGGAAATTATGACATACAAATTTGCAGAAAGACCAGTTTATGTTTAGGCCTTAATTTATATATTTTACCATTTTAACTACCGGAATATGACTATCACAGTATGACCTTAGTGTAATGAATCAGTATTTCAATATATATTATTAGCTGGTTTTAAATTACACATAAACACTGTATTAAAACTGTAAGAAGATGCATTTTCCTGATCATTACTGGGTTTTCGGTAGGAGTTTGATCTTACCACTGTAAGCAAAGACAAAGAGAAAAAACATTCTGGTGTATAAATTTTCAAGACCAACTTGAAATAATTATGCAGGGGCCTGCCTCTCTACAACTGTTAGGTATCCACCATCACCCAAAATTAGCTATTTCGCTAGGCTGCCTGGAACTGAGCAGGTTACTATTTGTCACTTTTGAAAATGTTTTGAATTATAAAATGACACCTCAAATTCCAAATATTCATGCCAAATAATTCCAAGGGCTGATACATGGCCCTTGACACAGTGACACAGACTGGTTCTCATTCACATTTGTTAGAAGTATCTGTCAGCCAAAACTACATAGCTCTTGGTGCTGTATCTGCTCTGGTCACTTCCAAGAGTTTTCATAGCAGCAAAACATATTGCTTTGTGTGGTTTTTTTCAATTTTTTCTTCTCCCAAGTTACTATCAATAGAACGAGAGGAAACGGCTTCAGGCTGCGTCAGGGGAGGTTTAGCCTGGATAATAGGAAAAACGTCTTTACTGCAAGAGCGGTCAGGCACTGGAACAGGCTGCCCAGAGAGGTGGGGGAGTCACCGTCCCTGGGAAGGTTTAAAAGACGTGCAGACGCAGCACTTCAGGGCATGGTTTAGGAGACATGGGGTGTTGCGTTGATGGTTCGACTTGATGATCCTAGAGGTCTTTTCCAACCTTAATGGTTCTATGATTCTATAACTCATAGTATCTGAAACCACATGAGAGTTGCATTGGCAGTAACCAGGGAGTGTTTTTATAACACCAAACTGAGGGTATGTATGGTGTTCCCTCGCAGGTGGCACATGGGCATTTTTGAGAGCCCTAAGGCCTGGAGTAGTGTTTAAGTAGCATTGATAGACTGCAGAGGATGGAAGGAGTAAAATCTGCTCTAGTTTCATGAGTAATGACTTTTTTGACTCAGTCTGCCTCTGCCTGGACATTGTTTTGAAAATATCTAGTTGGAATGATGCAAAACAGAGTTAGGCATTTTGGGTGGTAAGGGGATCCATGCGTGACCGTTGAACCCTAGATTTTCATTTTCCAGTGTGGATATCCCCCACTAAGTCAGTATTGCAAGAGGACATGAATTCTTCCTAGATCCTTGTTTTTCCTTTTCACTTCACCCAGCAGATGCATTGTGCCAACACTGGAGCAACATTTGGTTGAAGAATGTTGTTTCAAGCTGTACTTGCATGTAAATGCACCTGGAGAGGCAGAGGCCTGATTGTCTAAGCACTGTCCTGACAGCTGCAGTCTCCTGCGTTGTGCCCTTTTACCTGGTGGTGGCATCCTCCAGAGCCTTGTAAAAATTATTTTACATCACTAAGTTTTTATTATAATTTTGGAAGCTAATTTTTATAGCCCATGCTTAATAAGTATAGATGATAGAAGCATTTCTCAGTGCTATCATTTGCGTGCCATCTTATTACTGAAAGCATACCTGAAATTAATGGTTGCTTTCCGAAGGCTTAAGAAAAAAATGTAATGCTTGGATGTTGTATTGTATTGCAATGATCTTTCCCCTTCGCAAAAGAAAAAAGAAATATAAAAATCTTTGCTCGTGGCTTGTTTTAAAACTATCTTGTGTCCTATGCCTATTTTAAGAGAGAGATTCTCCGACTAGGAGCAGGATGCAAGACATACCAGCAGTGGAAGTAAAGTTTTTGGTAAACATTATTTTGGGTACTAGATAAAGTAAACACTGCATTGTTAGATGGGAGATATACATGTGGTTTTCACCCTTGTGCGTCTGAAGGATTACTTTTCCTATTTTGCAGTTTGGATTGTGCAATATTTGAGCTGATTATGGATATAAATGAGCTTGCTTATTATCACAGGCATTGGCAGGCAATATCCTAGTCAAATGACAAATAGGATGTAAATAAAATAGATGCTAGGCATGTTCTCAGGATGCGTGCAGTTATGTGCATAGTTTGCAGTTATTGATAATGAGGGGAAGGGAGGGAGAAAGGAGAGGAGAAAGAAGATGGGAAAGGAGAAAGGAGAGGAGAAAGGAAATGGGAGGCAAGGAAAGAAAAGGAGTAGAATTAAGAAATTGTCTACAATGGAAAAAAGAAAGCTCAGCTGATCTTCTCTGTTTCCTATTTTGGGCTTGGCTCTGTGGATTGCCTGGGAAGTGTTTAACAAGTGTTCACCAGAAGCCAAAGCTTTGTCTACATTAGAAATGAACCTCAGGGGCTTCATTGGAAAGAATGGTTCAAAGAGAAATAAGAGCTGCCTAATATCGTTCATTCTAAGGCATGTGCTTTAGGTATTTTTGTATTTTTTTCCCCAAGTATTGATTTCTGGGCTTGAAAGTACCTTGCAAATTTGTATCTGGATGCTTTTTTAAGGGACCTAACCCTGATTTTTGTGGATCAGGGTAATACAGCTAATCCCTTCTGTGACTACTCTTGACAGCCATCAGCCAATCTCAGTATAGTTTAAGCCCCTCAGCCTATGTTTTCCAGCAAGAATAATTTATTACAACATGCAGAAAGTTTGTGTTTGGGTTGTTTGGGGTTTTTTTTTGCCTACTCATATATTGCCAGTTCCTTTGCCTGCTTGTAGTTTGCCAATACATGTCCCTTCTCTTTATAAAACAAACAAACCAGCCAACCAACCAACCAACAAATCAAAACTATTTTTTCAGTCTTTCTGAGTGGAACACATTTATAAAGCCTCTTGTAGCCTTCACAGCTCTACTGTGGACTTTCCTCATTCAATTCATGTTTCTGAAATGCACCAAAACCAGACACACCTTGCCGCTGAGGTTTTGGTAATGGTGACTAGAGCAGAACGGTTACTTCATATGTGTTGCAACATATACTGCTGCACATACATCCCAGTATGACATCTACCTCTTTGCAGCAGCGTAAAGTTACGACTCATGTTCTGCTTAATGTGATCCACTGTCGTTTCCAAATTCTTTTCTGCAGCATTAAGAACTAGCCAGTGTATGTGGTTGGTGTGTAGCAGGTTTTACAAATTTGCTTTCCTTGTGTTGCATCCTGCTGTGTAGTTTAGTGTCAGAAGTTTCCAACCGTGTTTATAAACCAAGCCTGTAACCTCATGAAAGAACGAAATAAAGTTCCTCTGAAGTAGTCTGTTTTCCAGAAAAGCCTCTTCATTTTTGCTTTTTAATTTGTTATGAGCTGAATTTTTTATCACGTCTCATATTTGCTTGGTTACATCTGTTCAACAGGCTGATATGTCAGTTAGGTCATGTTGTTGCCCTTTCTAACCTTTGGAGCAAAGTTAGTGCATATCTAGTCATCTTGAAGTTCACTCTATATTCCAAGACATATTGAAAAAGTCTGTTAACAGACTAACTGTGGTCTCAGGTAAATTTTTCAGAATTCTTAGGTGAAATATCTCAAGGAATCGTGACTTTAAAATGTCCTTCAGTTATTGTTCAACATCTTCCTTGGCTACTAATGGACTGGAAAATGTTATATTCACTTCATACAATACAAGCCTGGGATAAAGGAGTTTCCATTCAAATTTACAACAGCACAAAGCTGGGAAAGAAGTACATTGATTGTCTGTTATAATTCATAATGTTATTGAGATCTGAGATCTCTTCTGAAAAAGTGGTGTGGTATTCAGTGGGAACATGTGGAGAGAATTGTATCTTGCCAAGAATAATTAGCTCTGCAAAAATTGGATGGGGAGTAACTAGCTGTTTACCAGTTCTTCACAAAAAGGTCTTGTGCATATTGTGGATGATAAATTGAGCATGAGTTTACAACTTTGTGCTATGGCGCAAAAGGCAGACATGGTATTGGCCTGTCAATAAAGCAACTTAGTCTTAATGACACGCAAAGTCCTCCTGCTGCGGTCCTGTACTCAGATTAAATGCTTTCAAAGGTGCTGAACCCCATCATTTAAGAAATACTTTAGCAAAGTGGTGCAATCAACAAGACCGGCGAAGGTCTTAAGCATAAAATATGCTCAGAAAGACTGAAAGATCTAGGCCTGTTCAGTTAAAAGAAGCCTGCAGGGGAAAAATCGTAGCAATTTACAAGTAGATAAAGAAATGTTGCAGCAAACAAGGGAAAAATCTGTTTCCCACATCCGTGTTGGCTATACCAAGTTGTAACGTGCGTACACTGCACCAAGAAAGAGTTAATTTCACACTGGGAAACGGTCTCTAGAGGTAAGTGCTGTGAAGCACCAAAAGAGGTTTCTTGGAGGGGTTGCATGTTCTTTAACAGACTACACAGACATCAGGCAGTAATGACGCAGGCCGTGGTATAAAGAAAAGCTTTTTTATGGAGGGAAAAGCTTTTTACTTCTCAGCCACAGGACAATTGCCTTTTGTAAAAGGTTCGCACGGACAACATGTCATTTCTGATGGTACTTCAAAAGTATTTTCAAATTCTCATGCGTGTTAAACCATCCCATAGCTGCCTCCATGATACCATCACAGGCCAGCACTCGCTGCAGTGTTAGGTAGCAAGATGGCATCTGGGATACACGCAGTTGTTTTTTTGTCTGCGTTGCAAACTTCCTATCTGTCCAGTAAAGCTTAAAAAACCCTCCAAATAAGTGCTGCGCCACCTTCCATTGCCCAGGGCAGCCATAAACACATCAGATCGGGCCACTCTCTTTAAATGGGTCTTCCACTGAATTTTAATACATGTTGAGTCCACGTTTTCATGGTGGTGTGTGGCCTGTTGTTAGTGTATCTAGAAGACTGCATGAAGTGGAATGAAGACTATGGGTCTAAACCGGTGTCCTTTTGGTGCTGTGAATTTTTGTATAATCTTGTAGAAATCTCTAGAATCTTATCTGCTTGAGAAATGTGAATGTGGCTTGAATTTCCTCAGGAACTAGTGACTATCATCTCCAACGTTACCCTTTCTAAGCTCAGCATACCCTCTCTGGTTGGTCTTCTTCACATCAGTTCATAGCAACACGAGCAATTTTTTTTAAAAAAACCAGTTCATACAAACAAAATTGTCCACATATTTCTTTCCCTGTCAGGGGAGTGGAAAACGAAACACAGCACAAACATGAATCTTGTTGCTTAGTGTATTTATGGAAAATGACTACTGTTACAATATAAAACAAAAGAAGAGTGGAACTGTATAATCTGTTCAGGCTGAGAATTCATCAGCTTCAGGAGGCTTTGACACTGCAAAAGCCGATGTGGTTATCTGCCCTGAGGCTATGCCCACCGCCGATTTGGTCTCAAACAGTTGCTAAACTGTGCATTTTACTGCATGCACTTTTGAAGTAAATGAGCATTATTTTTTGTTTGCCTTAAAATGCTCGGTGTCTCATGAACTGCTCTCGTTGATTTGCTGCATTTATTCTAGCACCGTTGTAGATGGCCATGTGCATAAAACATCAGCAATCCGAATTGCCCGTGCAGAGTCCATGCACCACGGTCTCTAGCTTGGTGTTAAGGGAAATAAAATAGTACAGCATTGCCTGGACACATACTGCTTTGATTTAGTACCTCACTGCCAAAAGCTGTGAAGGTATGTGATATTAAAAACAGCAGTATTCCAATACAAGCAGAAGGTTGGATGGGACCAGAGGGAGCAGCGTAAACTCCTGTAGGAATTATTGCATTAGGTGTAGGCCCACGCAGGAACAATTTCTCAGCTGAAATTGCAAACGAATGTATAGCACAAAACTGAGTTTATTGGTGATTCTGAGATATGATGCAAGAGATCGCATCTTCTCAGAGGGTTATGCTTAACAACTGTATTGACGTTAAAAACCCAGAGCTCCCACCTATTAAAAACCTATAAAGTTTTCAAAAGATGGTTGATTATCAGACTGCTAAGATGCCCAAAACATCACAAGCAGATAATAAATATCATCATCTAGGATGAGCACATAAAAGACAGACATTTTAGTTTTCGGTATGTTGCTTAGATACAGGTCATACACAATTTGCTGCAGATAAATTGTCAGATTAACAACTTTTTAGCAAGTAATTGTTTGCAAAAAAAAGTTTCCATTGACTGTCCCGCTCTGCACTTAGTAGAAAATTTCTGAGCATGTTCTAGAAGAAGTATGAAGTGCCATCTCAGGGGTAATGTAGCCTATTTCTACAACAAAGCCAAGATCTGGAACAGAGCAAGTTGCTTTTTAAGAAAGCCCAGAGTGTGTGAACATCTGGTAGTGTATGTAGACCATAACCTAACTTGCATACTTTCATATTTTAGCATTGTCTCAACTACTTTGTGAAGAATTTTCTGAGTAAGCATGAAGAAATTATTCAAGCTTTTTTTTTTTTTTGTGGATATTTTTTAGGTACACAGATTTCGTTCACCAAATGGATGTGATGAGATACAAAAATAAGTGCAAATTCACGCGTCTGACTTTTGAATTCTACTTTCCTGATGCAACATGTGCAATATGAGCAAACTCATGTGGTGCCACAATCCTCTGTTCTCTGTGCCAGGCTGCTGGCCATCCAGCTGTGACAAAAGCAAAGAGAAGCTCAAGAGTTGTCGAGCTTTGTGCCCAGGATTAAATAATAATAATGAAAATTAAAATAAATAATAAATAAAACATAGCAACAACAACAGTGGCAATAATAATATAGGCAATAATGAGTTTCTGGTGAGAAACTTATGTGACAAGTAAACGTCAAGAAGTTAGTTGTTAGTTTAATAGTAATTCTATAATTGTGTTAACAAGTAGTTCCAGTATACATCATGTCAGTTCTTTTCTCTTTTTGCTATAAAAATATTTGGGAAAATAAAAGAGGGCCTTGTGTATCTTCTGTAGCTGGGATCCCTCTCCAGATTTCAGGAAATGGTATGGTTAAGGAGCCACAGAAGACTTTACAAAGACACTTAAAGGGTCAGATAAACATGCTTCACCCCCTTGAGAAGAAAACAAGCCTAGCAGCTCCTTTTTATAGACTAGAAAGGGAAAAAAAAAACCCAAAACTAAAGTAAAGCCCTGATTCTGGCTGGCCAATAAGTGAGGTCATTTTAATCAATTAATTGATTTAAATCTATATGCTTTTATGAGAGGACTTCTCTTCTGAAGGGAAGATGATATGGTCTGTTAATTTGTATGTCCTAATCTCTCTGTCTTGGTTGTATTTAAAAGTATCAATTTAGTTTGAATGAACATCTGCTGTAGTTCTCAAGAGAGAAAAAAAAAATCTTGTCTATTAAAGCTGTTTCTGATCATTCTAGTCCTGGCAAAAAATATGTAAATTGTCTGATTGCTTTATATTGAAGGAAAAAACCTCATATAGTTTCGGGGTTGGGGGGGTGTCAGTTCTGAAATTATTAACAAATCGTTACTTACTGTATGGAATTTAATTATATATTGGAGAAGATACATACTAAAACCAATTATTTCTAAAATTATTTCTAGCGTCTTTCATAGAACTATAAGAACACAGACCTACACAGGGCTTTGGATAATGTGTTTGATGTTCTCATAAATTGGAAAAAACCAAAAGTCTGTAAGTTAGAAACTTTTGAGATAGGAGTGGAGTGCTGTTTGTGGGAAAGGTGACGCCATGAGTGGGATGGGAGACTGGGAGGCTACCAGAGGGAGTCTTGAAGATGATACAATCAGTTTAGCTAGAGTAGTGGAGGAGAGTCATCCAATGGGAATACATCATTGTTGAGGTTACCAGAGAAATGTATGCTTATCAAAACAAAATCAGGGATCAAAACAAAGTTGATGGTCAGAACAAAGTAGTCAGAACAGGACCAAAGATTGACCCTCCAGCTAGATAACAATAGTAAAGATGGGCAAGAGTGAAGGCGGCTTGGGACGAAAGCTAAACAGTTGTCTTTTGATGCTAGGAGAGATGTAAGCTGGTAGCAAAACATCTCACAACAGTCAGGCAAAAAAAAGAAAGTACAATTTGGTAATAGAAAGTGTTAATAGGAAGTCACAGAAACTTGCAATAAAATCACAGTCTCTGAAGAAGCTAACAGTGTGTGATTTCTCTTGTCCCATTGCACAAGACATGTATTTCAACTGGTAGTTGTATTTTTTTGTTGTTGTTATTATGACTCAGATTCAAAACAAGACCCAAGAAAGAAATACAAAAATAACTTCATTATGCACAGTGGCCCTGTCTTTCATGGATTAAAAACTTACTTTACAAAGTCTAGTGCCTGTTCTAAAAAAGAAAAAAATAAGCAACTTCTTTAAATTTGTTTTAAAGGCTATACCGCAGGAGATAATGCTCTTCTTTAAACAAGTAAGGTTTCTAATTACGTAGTTCACTCCAGTTTCCACATCAGCCTTTCTAGGCCTTTTTCTATAGAATAGTCGAGTTTTGGAACACCAACTTAATGTTTTGGTACATTTTTCTTCTATTCCCATCCAATGCTAGGAATATGAGACACAGAGTAGGTCCACGTGGCAAATGTGTCACGGTAATGGAATAATAAATGTGTGCCCCTAGTGTCTAGTATAATAACTACTATTTTCAGTTGATCCCTATAGTGATATCCTATATGGTTTCCAACATAAATTATATCTTTTAACATATGCCGTCGCACTACTATATGTGAATAAAACTTACAGAAAGTAGTGGTTTTGGTTGAATTGCTCACCACTGCTTTTAAGGAAAAAAATCCAAATTAAACTTTGTAGGTTAATACGGCTTTGTGTATTTCTTGTCTGCATAACTTTTCAGTGTCTTTTTTAGAGCAAGTACCTAGGGGTATTAGTAAAAATGATCCATCTCAGTGGGTTTTGATTTTTATGCGGCTTTCATTAACTGAGTATAAAGGAGTGTTCACAGGAAAACTTTAAACCCGTCAGAGATTTTTTTAATGAGTATATGTGATCTCTAAAATACAAAAATGTATCAAATTGAAAAAATTACAGGTCTCAGAACATAAATATGATTTTATAGAAAAGTATACTCGTGCTAAGATTCATGGCTTTAGTATAATCATTAAAAGCAGCATAGGTTGTGATAATGTGCATTCAGGTCTTAACGCTAGCTGGGACCACTCAAGAATACATTTGGGGAACAGAAATAGTTTTCATACCTAAGAGATATTAAAAATTAGAAGGATTAAATGGATCAGATGTTGTATCCAGGAAACAACTGTGCTGCCAGCAGGTCGAGGGAGGTGATCCTTCCCCTCTGCTCAGCACTCACGGAGCGCTGGGTCCGGTACTGGGCCTCTAGTACCGAAGAGACATGGACGAAGTCCAATGAGGGGCCACCAAGATGAGGAAGGGACTGGAGCACCTCTCCTCTGAGGAGAGGCTGAAAGAGCTGGGACTGTTCAGCCTGGAGAAGTGAAGGCTGCGGGGGATCTTTTTAATGCATGTAAATACCTGAAGGGAGGGTGCAAAGAGAACAGAGCCAGCTGGTGGTTTCAGTGGTGCCCAGTGACAGGACAAGAGGCAATGGGAACACACTGAAACACAGGAGGCTGCATCTGAACATCAGGAAATACTTCTTCACTGTGAGGGTGACTGAGCACTGGCACAGGTTGCCCGGAGAGGTCATGGAGTCTCCGTCCTCAGAGATATTAAAAAATGATCTAGACACAGTCCTGGGCAACCAGCTCTATGTGTCCCTGCTTGAGCAGGAGCTTTGGACAAGGTGACCTGCAGAGGTCCCTTCCAAGTTCAACCATTCTGTGATTCTGTGAAACAAACACCTCTAATTGCAATTCCCTGTTGTTCAGTGATGTTATCAGTGGTATCTCAGCTTGGTCTGCCTGAGCCTGTACCCTCTGAAGAGAGTTGTAGAAGATAGCTAGATTCTGCTGTAAATGGTTTGGGATTCACTGAGTGTGCCTGACTGATGCTGTGGAAGAGCTGACACAGAATGCAATCCTGGAGTCTTGCAAGACGTGCTGGACAGAGTACACATGTCCACGCAAGCAAACCCAGAAGGTGTACCAGGTATACCAGTGAAACAGGTACCCAGGCTCTTCTCAGACGTGTATTTTACCAGCTTTGACTCTGAGCTTATTTAGCAGAGCTGACCTGACAAACAGAAGGGCTGGGTAAGTTACACCCTCTTAATAGGGATAGCAGTGACCACATACTCTCTAGACATACTGACTCCTGAGCCGTCCCTTGGGCTGCTCTATCGTGCGTCATCTCCAGAGTAGGTCAGTGGCAGTAAAGCACATACTGACCTCGAGGGAGTTCACAGAAAACCCTGATCTCTCATGCCGTCAGGAGCTCTCTTTAGCTATCATCTCCATATCCTTCAAGCCATCATCTTATATGCATAATTTCACTCTTTTTTAGGAACAACTCATGTTCCTGTCACATCTTTATAAATAATTATAACTTTAATAAATGGAAAGGGTAAGGAGAGTCAGGACAATTTGGAAAAAAATACAGGAGGGAGTGAGTATTTGGCTTCAGTGGGCAAATGACATATAATTTCCAACAACTTGAAGAAGAATAGTTATCTTGCCATTAAGACTTGTTCATTTATTTTAAAAATATATTTCTAAAAATTTAATTTGTGGTTTCAGAAGCTAAGTATAGAAAATTGCATAATGCCCTTTTAGACTTTGGTGACTAAGAGTGATCACATTAAATGAATATAGCATGCATGGAGTTTGTTAAAATATAATTTGTTCCATTGCAACAGTTTAAATCTCTTCAACTTTGGTTAGATTAAAATATAACATGCGTACTTTTAAGGGGCAAATATTAGATTCATTGAGATACAATAAGGAGATAAGAACTGACAGAACCCAATGCATCCTATCAAGGTTACTCTGGGAATAGAGTTAAAGAATTTGTGGTTTATAAAGCATATCTCTTTCCAAACACATCTGTTTTTTGAAATTTTGCTCTTTCAGGGTGTTCAAGGTGTCATGTTTATAAACAGCATTTTTTTTCCCATTTTTTCCATCAGGTGCTTCATTCCAAATGCCTATGCTGCTCTCTTCACTGCTGCTCTGGTGCCACTGATGTGCTTGGTGGTGGTTTTTGTGGTGTTCATCCATGCCTACCAGGTGACTCCACAATGGAAAGCATATGATGATATTTTCAGAGGAAGAACAAATGCGGCAGGTATGATTTGTGGGCTACTCGGCACAAACAAGTTGGACTTCCAGAACAGTACTGACTGTTCTCGCCAGTTCCGAAAACCCCACTAGAAACCGCAGTTCGGTAGAAACCTATGCACTTGTTTAAGATTAAGCACGCTAGTGGTCCCTTTGAAGTCTCTCAGAGTACTTTAATGGTGGAAGCTATGCAGATGCTTAGCTCTCTTATGAAGATAAGAATGTGCTAAACCTACAACAAGATATTAGTATCAGAGGTTATGGCTAGTTCAGTAAAGAGAACAGCAATAAGACGCAGCACTGCCCTGCTCGGAGCGCTGTGTCCCGTGCCCGGTTTTGTCTGGGGTTACTGAACATCCCCGCCCCAGGGAGGGCTGGGACTGCTCAGGAGCAGCGACTGCAGGGTGGGGGGCAGCCATCACGTACGAACCCACGCTGTGCTGCTCTGCTCAGCCCCAGGTGATGGGCACAGCTCCTCACCCTTGCGGTTTGCCATGTATTCGGTGGCTGCAGTCGTGCGCTGGCTGTGTGCTGGAGTATTTGGAGTTAATGCCTTTGTTTTGACATTTCCTAGCGCTAGTCACAACCGAAACATGCTTGAAAGAAAAGATCCATCTCGTGCAAAACAGGAAGTATCAGTCAGTCTCCTCTGTCAGAACAATTCAAATACAATAATGTTCCCAAAATAAAGTTGCAGCAGTTTAGACCAATACCACAATAATAGGACACTCTGTGGGAAGCTTAGAATAATTCTTTTGTTTTCATAGTGTTCTGGGAAAAAAGACCTGAGTTTTATAAACAAATGTAAATATGCAGATTTTTAATAGAAGCATATTTTCTCCCTGAGTGCTTGAAGCCAGTTAGACTTTATAAACTTGTGAAAGATTCTTGAATAATTTTTCCCAATTCATTAGATAAATATTATCTGAACTTAAAAGGAACAGTGGATTATTAAAAAATTCCATTGACTAGTCCAGTGCTTGTAACTGTTCAGATTCATAAAGACTAGCTGTCTTGTTCAAATGCTCAAATTTCTAGTGATAACTGTGTTACGAAATGAAGGGTTGTGGGATTTTTGAACATTTGGGTTATAGAAATATATTCCTTCTATGAGAAGATGGAAATAAATATTAATTATTTATTATCTGTACAGTTCTCAATTATTAATTTCTTAGTGACAAAATGTCAGCTTGGCTAAGAGCTATATGAATTCAGATAAGGTCTTATAAACACAGCTTGTAAGTGTGATACTCAAGAGCTTTCTTGCACTTCACTCTCTTTTTTTTTCTGATATAAAAGGGAGTGCCTGGAGCAATCACAAAAGTGGCTCCTTATTCAGTCCTGGATAATGTTGTTTATTTATTTATAAATAACTTCTTTTAGTACCTCTAATAATGGAGTTTCCATATTCACATGTTGAAGGTTAAGGCTTGTCGCGTGGCAGTTAAGCCAAGGAAAAACTTCTGAATACCTTAAATACCTTAAATGAAGTTGGCATGCAAAATGGCAGAAAGAACTATTAGCAGTTATAATAATAAAGTTGAAATAAAACGTAGGATTCAGGGCGGGATTTTTCTCCAACAGAGTCCAGAGAATGGCATAGAAAATGCTGAGGTCTCAGAAGAAAAGAAAAAATAGTCAGGAAGAGAGACATTCAATAGCATGTCAATAATAGTGTGTGGGGTTTTTAAAGCAGGTTGTAACTTTTTACTACTTGCACACCTTCCTGGCAAACCAACCTCTTGCTGCCATAGGGGTTTTGCAAGCACAAATGAAAGTACATTGTGCAGTGTGGGTGACAGCAAGCTGCAGAGAGGCTGTTTTAGAGAAGAAAAAGAGATGCCTCGTGAGGTTTATGGTGCCTGTGGTTGTACAAGGGCTCTCTGTAGCTGTGTTTATCGTGTAAGCTTCCAGAAAGAAAGGCTGGTGATTCCTCTAGTTTGTTACGTTGCCTGTAACTACATAACATGGTATTTACTGTTAAAGGCCTGTGACTTTCTGCCTGAATATTTCTCTCCTGAAACATGAGACGGTGGTTATATATTTACATTATTTTCAATATTTTGTGGGTATATTGTGATTTTAAAGACATATTCAAAGGGATTTTGCAGTGGTAAGACCTGCTACCACTTTTAAATTTTGAATCTTGCCATATGGCCCGCTCTCTGGAGATCACTCCCCTGACTCTACATTCTTACAAACACAGTGGGACCTGTTCCTGCTTCACTGTTGTTGTTGCAACCGCCGCAGAGGATGCTGTGAGAAACACCATTTTTCCTAACATCAAAGTTGCCTGCAATCAGCTGCATGATGATATCTTGCTTCTACAAGAGAGGGGGTCCAGGATCACACCTGCGCCATGTTCTGGCTTCAGTGTGACTTATGAGATCCTATGGGGTAGGGAGGCCTTTTAGCAATGTGGTCTCCTTAGGTTGCACAAGCAGCCATTATTTTGCTGTTTCGTTGCAGCACTAAATATGCCAAGGTTTCTCTCTGTTTCATCCAAACCCAGAGGAAGGGTGGAGCTACCAAGCAACAGTGGCCTATGTGTAGTGTCTTGTTCTGGATTGTCTCCAGCTCTCATCCCCATATTGATTTCCTCCCTGTTCGGTCACCCACAGCAATGAACTCATACAGCAAAAAAAAACCTTTCCCAGCCTCCAGCCTGAGGTTCAGTACCCAGGCTTCTCCACTTTGAGCAGTGTGATAAGTAATGGAACAAAAGAAAACTAAAAAAAAAAATTCACTGCTTTGGAAAACCGTCTGCTTTCCATTAGTTACCTTCTCTAGAAAGAGTATAAAATTCTGGGTGAATGACACTGTAGATGATTCTGACATATCAAGGGTGTGGAGCTGTAAACATAGACAAAAATATTGTTCAATACATTTTTACTTTTACTAGTAATTGTGGACACCTGTTAATTTAAATTCCAGAGAGCAAAGAGTATTGCAGAAAGGAAAAAGTGGCATATATAGACATGTAATTATCATTTATACATAGATACTCATACAAACACCTATTTGCGTGTGAATATTTGAACTAGCAGTGTTTATTCCCCTTCTGGGGGTCATTCAGTTAGAAGACAGTTGAAATTGCAGTGTGATACAGATGACCCCATGTGGATTCTGCAATAATTCATGCAAAAGCTACCGAATGTTGCCAATAAAAATAAAATAGCAAGGTCACTGGCTTGCACATTAGCATAAAACAGAAGAAGGAGTTGGATATGCAGAGTTGAAAGAAAAAAATTGTTATCTGGCTTCAAAGTGTACATTCTTTAGGTCATTTCATAGACTGTAGGAAAAGCCTTTTAGCTGGCTATTCCAAAGTTCCGTATTTGTGATCTCTACTTAGGGAAGGCTATTACTGACTTCAATATAAATTTAACAGGAGTAGAAACAGTAAAGTTTATCCTCATTTGTAGTGTGTACTGTTTTTTTGTGTTTTTTTTTTTTTCAAATAAATTGAATATGCCAGTGGCAACGTGAAAAATTGAGTCAACATTTTTTCTTATTCTCTTTTCTTCTATTGTTGGAATACTCTGAAGCTTACCTTGCAACAAAGGTTCATCTTGAACTATGCAGAATCATGGAATCATAGAATGGTTTCAGTTGGACAGGACCTCTAAAGATCATCTTGTCCAACCCCCCTGCCACGGGCAGGGACAGCTTCAACTAGGTCACATTGCTTAAAGCCCTGTCCAACCTGACCTTGAACACTTCTGAAGATGGGACATTCACAACTTCTCTGGGCAATCTCTGTCAGTGTCTCATCACTGTCATTGTAAAAAACGGCTTCCTTATACCCATTCTAAATCTACCCTGTTTCAGTTTAAAACTATTGTCCCTTGTCCTGTCACTACAGGCCCTCGTAAAAGGTCTTCATCTTTTTTATAAGCCCTCTTTAAATATTGAAAGGCTGCACTAAGGTGTCCGCAGAGCCTTCTCTTCTCCAAGGCAAACAACCCCAACTCTCTCAGTGATTCCTCATAGGAGAGGCGTTCCATCTCCCTGATAATTTTTGTGGCCTTTCTCTGGACCTGCTTCAACAGGTCTATGTCTTTCTTGTGCTGGGAATCCCATATCTGGAAATAGCACTCCAGATGGGGTCTCACCAGAGTGGAGTAGAGGGGCAGAATCACCTCCTTTGACCTGCTGACCATGTTTCTTTTGACGCAGCCCAGGATGCAGTTGGCTTTCTGGGCTGCAATTTCACATTGCCAGCTCATATCCAGTTTTTCATCTGCCAGTATCCACAAGTCCTTCTCTGGAGGGCTGCTTGCAATTCTTCATGTCTCCAGTCTGTATTGAAACTGGTGGTTGCCCCATCCCAGGTGCAGGACCTTGCTCTTAGCCTTGTTGAACTTTATGTGGTTGGCATGGGCCCACTTCTGGAGGCCATCAAGGTCTCTCAGGATGGCATCCCCTCCCTCAAGCATATCAACTGCATCACTCAGCTTGGTACCATCCACAGACTTACTGAGGGTACATTCAGTCCCACTATGTCATTAATAAAGATATAGAACATTACTGGTCCCAGTACAGACCACTAAAAGACACCACTTGTCATGGATCTGCATTTTCACATTGAGCCATTGACTGCAATTCTTTGGATGTGGCCATCAAGCCAATTCCTTTTCCATCAAGTTGTCCATCCCTCAAAACCATATCTTTCCAAGTTAGAAACAAGGATGTTGTGTGGGACCATGTCAAAGGCTTCAGAGAAGTCAAGATAGATGACATCCATTGCTCTTCCATTACCTGGCAATGCAGTCACTCCATCATAGAGAGGCACCAGATTAGTCTTCTACAACTATTAGAATAAATTCTTTCTGCTGTAATAAAATATCTTCCTGGACTTCAGTAGGAGTACCGTGTTTACTATTTTGTTCTGTCTGTGTCTGTTGTTACCCATACTAAAGGGGACTCCCATGTATTTTCGTTACTAAGAGCATGATTACAATCTGGGTTTCACCATACCTATCTAAGAGAAAAATTTTGCCCCTTGGTAATTGCAAAGAGGATCTGTTTGTACATGGTTAAATAGCTCATTGGAAAACTATTGGATATCGTTGGTTTTCTTTACATGTATTTGTACACAGATATTCATTTATTCGTTGTACCTCCTTTTCTGTCATGCATATATTCTTCCTAGACCTCTAGATTTATCTTAATCTTAAGTAGATTAGGCTAATCTTAAGTAGAGTCACATCTCTCATACCCTATTCTGGTAGTTTCTAGGCTTTCAGGAAAATATCATGGCCCAAGGACTGCTAACCCAGCAAAATTCTGATTTTACTAATTGTCAGTTCTGTTGGCAATGGTTTTTTGTCTTCCCAGAGAGCTATTCATACTCTTCTGTTATGCCTGGGTTACTGCTGTAAAAGCATATGATTAAAACAATGTTGTAGTGGAGGATAAGCGCAGATAAATAGAATTTGCCAACTCCCAATTTCAGCATTATGCACACTTCTCATTGCCCTGTCTGGAACACCAAATACGTGAGGTTGCCCTCTCACACTCTTTTTTACTGCTCCAGAATTGCTCTGTTATTAGTCATGTTGTTCTACACAGTGATAGATACAGCTTGCTTAGGTCAGGGAGTTTTCCTCAGCAGTAGAAGGCTAGAAGAAAGGGCAATGGGAGAGTCAAGAATTAATTATCTCTTAGAGCAGGCAGCTCTTCCTCTTCAAAAGCAAGTGCTGGAAAATAGTGTGAAGGCTGATTTACAAAGAATATCAACTCTACTTCTAGTGTACTCTTTCAAAGGTATGCATTGACTTTGCTAGAAAAGGGACTTCAGTTTGAACTGATTCAGTTTGCCAGCCTTTCAGCAACTATGTTCTGTTGGCTGATTTTTCTGCTATATATAGAAACTAACTTCTCAAAAGTTAGCTTTGACAGGAGCCAAGTCAGAAGCATGCATTGGATAAACAGCCTCTGGGTGAACTAATATTTAAGTACGCAACAAGACTGCTTTTGAAGGAAATCAGGTGGTATAAAGCAGTATGGTTGTGTTTGGCTGAAGTAACAGGAGGTTCAAATAGGTATATATATTACTGTTTTTTCTTGACAGTCCCAATATACAAATATAGAAATTGTAGGTAAATAAGACAGCAATCTAATATACATAATTTTATTTTCCAACTGTTTTCTAACGTTTCCTAATTTCACTAAAAGTTTAGAAAATATAACAGAAAAATTTGAATTGAAAAATCACTTGCATTTTTTTCTGATAATACCTTTGCCACAGGACATTAAGGGTATAAAGCTACTGGAGAGTATCCTGAGGAGGCCGTGGAGTTGGGGAAGGGTTTAGAGGGGAAACCGTACAAGGAGCGGCTGGAGTCCCTTGGTTTGTTCAGCTGGAGCAGAGGAGGCCGAGGGCAGCCTCATGGCGCTCTGCAGCTCCCTCCCGAGGGGAGGAGGGGGGCAGGGCTGGTCTCTTCTCCCTGGTGACCAACGCCAGGCCCCGAGGGAACGGCAGGGAGATGTGCCAGGGGAGGGTGAGGCTGGGTGTCAGGGAAAGGTCCTTCCCCCAGAGGGTGGTGGAGCCCTGGAACAGGCTCCCCAGGGAGGCATTGCGGCACCAGCCTGGCGATATTCCAGAAGCACTTGGACAAGGCCCTCAGGGACACGGTGTGAATTTGGGGTGTCCTGTGCAGGGACGGGAGTTGGGCTCGATGGTCCTTGTGGGTCCCTTCCAGCTCAGGACATTCTCTGATTCTATGATTCTTTGTGAAGAGATGACCTTGGTTTATTGAACAACACATAGTGGCATAATTTTTGTGCCCTACACATTAAATATGCAGTAGAACAAAGCTGATTCAGATATCATCATTGGAAATGTGCCAGAATTAATTTAAAGGTTAAAACTGTATGTTGCCAAAATAGAACTTCATGAAGAATGCCTTAGATACAAATAAGCCATACAAAATACAAGTGCAGGACATTCCAGCCGTGCTTCTGTGCTCAGGAAATGCTTCTGAGCACAGAGCTTTTGATACTAAGAGAGAATGTGTCTAAACCTGTAGTTACATGTCTCCCTTATCCTGAGAGCTATATGCTAAAATCTTTATCTTGAATTATAAGATACGTAACATGTATCTAAGAGGATTGAAGGAAGAGTGAATAGCAAGAGGGCTTTCATCTTGATGACCGTATACATCTTGAAATCAAGAACCAGATGTTGGCTACCTCTGAACGAACAGTTATGGACATTATTTACACTACTCATCACAGTCACACATTTGATAAAGTATTTTGGTCTTCATAGTGCTCCAGGGTCTTTTCTTTTTTGTAACTAGGAGAAAAACAGATCTCTGCCTCCGAGATTTTTACAAATATAGTTAAGACAAAATGCACAAGCATAATTACAAGCTGAAATAAAGAAAAAAGGTCTGAACAAGATAATAACTCAAATGCATCATCTGCACTCATGTAATTTAGATTGTTTGCACAGTGCTTCACATGCTCAAATTAGCTTTCTTTAAAGAAATCTGCAGAAACAAGTTAATTTGCATGAGTTATGCCTTTACAGTTGTGAATTTAGCACTCGTAATATTGTGCATAATACTTGTAGATAATTTTGTTATATGGAGATAAATGGGTTCAACTTTTTATTTCTTTCCTTATTTGCTGTTGTTCTGGGGTTTGTCATGTTCCCTGCATAACAGTAATAGCATAAGCTATAACAAGATGCCTGATCTTTCATTTGATTATACCACAGAGTGTCTCAAAGATGTATGAGAAAGTTTGCCAAAAAAAAAAAAAATTTAGTTAGAGAAGTTAGAGAGACCAATCTTCTGTGGTTTTGTAGTAGTGAATCACAGAATCACAGAATCCCAGGTTGGAAGGGACCTCAGGGACCATCTAGTCCAACCTTTCTAGGCAGAGCACAGTCTAGACAAGACGGCCCAGCACCCTGTCCAGACGGCTCTTGAAGGTGTCCAACGTGGCCGAGTCAACCCCTTCCCTGGGGAGATTATTCCAACGGTGACTGTCCTCACTGTGAAAAATTTCCCTCTCGTGTCCAACCGGAATCTCCCCAAGAGCCACTTGTGACCATTCCCCCTTGTCCTCTCCATGGGACTCCGTGTAAAAAGGGAGTCTCCATCTTCTTTGTAGCTGCCCCTTAAGTACTGGTACATGGTGATGAGATCCCCTCTGAGCCTCCTTTTCTCAAGGCTGAACAAACCCAGCTCCCCCAGCCCATCCTCGTATGGCAGCTTCCCAGTCCTTTGGTCATCTTGGTGGCCCTTCTCTGGACCCCTTCCAGCCTGCCCACATCCTTTTTGTACAGCGGGGACCAGAACTGTACACAGCCCACCAGGTGTGGCCTGACCAGCGCTGAGTAGAGCAGGATAATGACTTCTTTATCTCTGCTGGCGATGCCCTTGTTGATGCAACCCAGCACCCTGTTGGCCTTCTTGGCTGCAGCAGCCACTGTTCGCTCATGTTGATCTTCCTGCCCACCAGGACCCCCAGGTCCCTTCCCACAGAGCTGCTCTCCAGCCAGGTGGATCCCAGTCTGTGCTGCACTCCCGGATTATGTTTTCCCAGGTGCAAGACCTTACACTTGTCCTTGTTGAACTTCCTAAGGTTCTTGCTGGCCCACTCTTCCAGCCTATCCAGATCTCCCTGCAGAACAGCTCTCCCTTCTGGAGTGTCTGCTTCCCCACTCAACTTGGTGTCATCAGCAAACTTCACCAGGCTACACTTGATGCCAGTATCCATATCTCTTATAAAGATATTGAATAACATTGGGCCCAGTATGGATCCCTGGGGGACCCCATTAGTGACAGGTTGCCAGTTTGAGAAGAAGCCCTTTACCACTGCCCTTTGGGTGCGGCCCGTCAGCCAGTTCCCCACCCACTGCACAGACCACTTGTCTAGGCCATAATGCATTAATTTCTCCAGGAGGAGACTGTGGGGGACCATATCAAAGGCCTTGGAGAAGTCCGGGTAGACAATGTCCACTGCCCGCCCCATGTCAACCAGGCAAGTCCCTTTGTCATAGAAGGCCACCAGGTTTGTCAAGCACGATCTGCCTTTAGTGAAGTCATGTTGGCTTTTCCCAATCAAGTGCTTCACTTGACTTGTCATGGCCCCCAGGAGGATTCCTTCCATAACTTTCCCAGGGATTGAAGGCTGATGGGCCTGTAGTTACCTGGACCCTCCCTCGAGCCTTTCTTGTAGATAGGGGCAACATTTGCCTTCCTCCAGTCCTCTGGGACATCCCCCGCTCTCCACGAATTCTTGAAGATTATGGGGAGTGGCCTTGCGATGATGTCAGCCAGCTCTCCCAACACCCTCGGGTAGTGATGTAGTCTTCATGCTCGACGGGAGGTGTGCGTCTCTTCTAGAAGGTATTCTTTAATTTCAAACTCTTCCTTGCCACAAGAAGCAGCAGATCAAAAATATAAATGAACTAATAATAATGTTTTAACATGTTTTCTGCTTCCTGTTTTTACAAATTATCTGTGAACAATTTTGTCCAATTGAATTTTATGGATGTTTACCTACCAGCCTTCTGATCTGTATATCAACTACTGTTAAATTCTGCACACCTTTAACATTCCTAATCTGGAATCAGAGGTTTTGTCATGAGTCACTGATTGCATGTTGGTGATGGTGGTGGTATTTTCTCCTTTCAACTCTATGAGGAAATCTGTTAACTTCTTTATTTTGGCCACAAAATCCTGTTACCAAATCCCTTTTCTACAGCAGTTGTCAAAAGCATTTGAAAATGGAGCCAGAAGGATTTGGAACAGTGTTATTCAAGCTTATTTAAAAATAAAAAATAATTGGGTTTGTGGCATTTTCGTAGTCTGTTGCTAAGTTTAACCCATGACTTCTTTAAGCAATAGTCTGTAAATGTTCTATTAATTTAGGTCTCCCACAAATTGGTGAAATTCTCTGAAGCAATACATTCACCCCAATCATCTAGGAAAAAATGTCTGGTAAAGATCTTTCAGGTTTTGCAGTAGGTCTTCATGTCTAGCCAAGAACAATTAAAAGCAATTAAAGTTGCATTATCAGTTTAACAACCTACGGGGAAGTAAGAGTAAATATTTATAGGTAAACTCAGAAGATCATTAAAACTGTATTATTTGATTGGTTCTTTTATGGACTTTCCTATTTTTAGTAAAAAATTAAACACCTCAGGCAATTGAAAAAGGCATAATATAGGCCAACACAGTAGTGAGAATACAAACATTTGGAAATGTTTCAAAAGCATAGTACATTCTTTATTTTCCATATTTAAATCATCTAGATGTTTGCTGCAAAGACATACTCAGCATTACACTTCAGGCTTTTAATATTATTTAATAATTTCCAGTTTTATTAATTTCTATTTGATCTAAGTTTTTTTACTGCTCAGATGCATCGCCCTGGAGAATTTTATTTATAATATCAAGTATGGAAGGAGGGAAGAAAAGCTTCAGGTAGTCTACTTGATAGTCTTGTAATGAAACAGACTGAGTATCTAAAGTTGAGGAGTAGTTCTAACTCTATAGACAGAAGAAACAGAAAATTGGAAATTTCAGAATATGAAGTTTATTTTCTTTTTAATTATATATCTTTTCTAGGAATAAGATCATGTATTGTCTTCTGAACTATGTAGTGGAATTAAAACTGAAAAGTTATGCTTTTTTCTGGATACCAATTGCAAAGACATCCTCAAAACCCACCTGCTTGACTGAACATGGTGTTCTCAAGGGACCAATCCTGGTATCCTGAAGAGAGTTCCAGTGCTGGTGATCCATCAAAGCAGAGTGTTGTTTTTCTAGTTCATTTCAGTTAATTTTCCTAGTGGTGCCACAGACTTTCTCCGTAGCAATGAGCTGATATTCGTTTCACTGAGCTTATCGCCTATTTCTGTTTTGATCCCTTTGTTTAAGCAAGTTCATACAGATTCATTCAGATGCTAGGTTTTCTCTCTGCCAAGTGCTCATCCATTGGTTTTCCTAACTGTGATGTCTAAGCTATAGAGCAAGAAGGCATTTTTAAAGAACCTTTCCTATGCACCATGAGCAGTTGTTGACTGAAATTGTGCAGGATTTCCACTGCTGCTTCCCTCCCTGGTAAAACAAACAGGTGTGGCAGGCACCATCAAGTTATTGTTCATAATCAGTAGGCAGTACATAGGGATGAGAGAGGTTAGCCGTGTGAATGGTCCCATCATTAGGAGAAATTACAATGACATACACGAATCCACCTCCATCCTCAACTTGCCGTTAGATGAACCATCAAAGGTGTGACAGTGGTTTGTGATGGGGAACACCGCAAGGATCCTCTTTGTCTTCTTGCTCCTCTTTGCAGCCGTTTCCACCTTTTTCTTCTTCATTCCTCCTTGTCCTCCCAGCACGGGACTACCAAGAAGCCACATGGCTCTTTGTGCTGTCAGGTGCAGGGGCAGAGGTTGGCAGGTGCCTCTGTCCCGTGCTTTCCAAGACAGGTGTACCCTATGTGTGAAGGGAGTTCATGTACAGGATGCTTTTGACACTGGAAAATAACTTCTGCTCTACTCTTCTTTTTTCTCTGCGGCACTACTCAACTGGCAGAATCTATTCCAGGCCCCAGAAAGGAATAAATTTTAGGCAGTATCATTCTGTATTGTAAAATTCAGGATTTTTCATCATCTTTCCAGTCCTTTCGGGCACATAGATGTGACAACCGTTGCAGTTCTCATTTCTGTGGGAGTCATGCAGAGGCTGACTGGACCGCAGGCCTGTGGTCCTAAACGTCTTTGTGGACCTCATCAAGCTGCTGCAACCTGCTGAGGCTGCAGTAGGTGTAGACACATGAGCCTCATCATCAGATGATTTCCCTGTGTAGGCCAGTACAGATGCCTTACAGCACAGCAGAGGTTTATCTTAAAACTGTCACCTTAGTCTGTCTTTGTGAGGTTTATTTCAGAAATATTAAATTGTGTGGGTTTATTTTATTACAGATATAAAACCACTGTAGGTGAAAGCGTAGCTGTTTGGAAATGTTTTGGGTTTTTTGTTTCCTTCTATCTCTTGTTCTTGCTTCTGCTGTAAGGAAACCAAACCAACGCAAGCTGACAGCTGTTTCAGCCAAGCAGTCTGGAATTTCATTACCTGAATCTCATGCTATTCCTGTGGAGTTCCTTGCCACTTGGATACTCTGAATTATTGAAGGTCACTGTAATTAGTTCAAGATGAGTTTGTGAAAGAGAAGTCCCCTGAAGATTACTAGGTAGGAAGAAACTATGTCTGGTCCAGGAAACAACTGCATTGTAGTTAGGAGAGTTTCTGGGAGAAGTATGACATCTGGCCAGCTCTTTTGGCCCTTGTTGGAGGCAAGGCCAGGTAAACTTCTGTTCATACCCAGTACTGCTCCTTTTAAGATCCCGCTGAGGTAAATCAGTTCTTCCAGCACTTTAATACTTTTCCTGGTTCATGAATTTTATAATCTAATCCAAACCTATCATGAAAATATCATAGCCTATCTTTCAAATTCTCACCAGCATCATTTTTATGTAAATCACAGAACAAAATATCATGTTTACGCCCAGGACTCCCCTACTGTAGTAAAACTACAGGTTTAGCACCCATAAAAACTAATTACAATGTACCACAGCCCTCAGAACAATAAGCATTGCAGAAAAGTACATTTTCTAGATAAGTTAATAAGGAAAGTAATCTTTTCTCAGCAATAGGGAAGAAGCGAGAAACAGTGAGCACATTTAGTTGTTCGGTAAATTGGATGTATGAAATTTTACCTGGTCAAATACCAAGCTGGACAATAGTAAGTTTTCAAGCTAAAAAACTGCAGCTAAAGCTGCAGAAGCTGCATTTACCTGTATTGAGTCATCAAGTCTGCCGATGTTTCTTAAGCTTGTAGTTAGGGGCAAGGAGAGATACTTCAGGGAGAGGCATGAACAGCCAAGATGGTGATATACGCACACATAGGTACACATAAATATATTTAAGGAGTGGGTGGACTGACTGTTGTATGAATAAGACCCTTCATCATTCCTAGTACTAAAAAAAGGTGTGATAATGGTGTAAAAAAAACCGAAAAGTGGACCAGCATGGTTCAAATATGTAATGCCTAACAGAGTTGCTGACATCTCCTCCATCACACTGATGCTGAGTTGACTGCTGCACAAGAGTCTTTTATCTGCTAAGGTTTACTCAAGTAGTCTAAAGGCATCTGCTTGCACTTGGATTTAGAGTAAAATTCTTGTCAGTGAAGGTTCATCAGCCCAGAAATACCCTTTGAGATTGTTTGGGAGGGGGGGTGCTCGTTTTCTTTCCATATGAAGGAAACCACAGACAACTAAACGGTCTATTTTGGTTCATTCCAAGTTTATTTATTGGCTTAATTTTCCTTTATGCAGGGCTGTTTTTACAAACTTAAAATACATTGTTGCTGGTTTTCTGATATGTTTGTTCTAGTAATTGAGCTTTTGTTTGATTAAATACAACAAATTGGCTGATCAAAATGGGTGAAGAGAATACAAACAGCTGGAACTAAATGCTGCCAAAGTTTCAACTCTGTATTAACCCTTTACAATACTGATAATAAAGCAATTCTTACTGGCAAAGGTCAAAGCAGAATCATAAACTGTACAAACATTCAGCCTCTGACAAAAATCAGGTATTTTCAAACTACCTTTATTGTTATAGTGCATATATAAATTGACATGTTTGTACTGAGTAGCATTCATTACATAAACTTCTATCAGAATTACTCAAGGTACACTCCATAGAGATCTTGCTAGCTTCACTGAGCTTGATTCTGGTTTTACCTGTGGTAATTTTATTCTGGTGAGATGGCAGTGAATTTATCAAAATTCCCCCTCACATACACTTGAAGATAATAAAGTCAGATCATTGTACATCAAAATTATGTGATCTAGATATCAAATTGCTCCATTTCCTTCAGCTTTATGTGCACAGCTATTTCAGTCACCTATGGTCTCAACAATCTAGAGATGCCAGGCTGTGATTAATATTGTGATATTTTTCCTTAGGTGATATTTATGCACTAAAAGCAGAAATCATGGTGGAATTTTTGGCATGTTCTACTGCCTGGAGTTTGTGCTTCCACAGTTTGCCTTCTTCTCTCCCCTGCCCCCTACCTGATTGAACCATATTGCGAAGTAATAAAAAAAGCCAAATCATTATTCATCTTCCCGAAAGAATTCTCCTCACTGTGTGCTTTGGTCTACGTACAGCATTTAGAATTTATGCATTAGTGACCGTGAGTTGCCAGTCCATTATGTCACTTCAATTTCATAAGCAGCTAAGGTTTATTGTATGATTTTGAGGTTTAAACAAAAAGATGGTATTATTCCGTTAATAGCTGTGCTCTACAGATAATTACTGAATTTATGTTTAGAATTACATTCATAAAAAGCAACATTTTTTTACTGTATGTTTTCTTATTTTTTATTTTGGTAAATTAAGTTATTATAATTGCAAACACGTTGAGGTTGCCAGCTCTTTGTTTTGGTTTTTTTTTTTTTTTGTGAGCACTGTTAAGTACACATCTAATAAGTATTTGGATTCATTAGAGAATGCAATGTAGGATAAAAGAAAAGTACTGGATGCTCTGCTTTTTATTGTACTACCTGGTACTTTAGAGGGATTTGCCTTTTTAATTATTGAAAAACATTGTGATATGGGCATGTATATTAGTAGCTGTTATAGAAAAGTTTGTTTCAACATCTGTCGAGGCCACAAGGAATTTTTCCACTTTGCCCTAGGGACTGTGAGACGGGTGCTTTGTGTACAAGGGGTACCAGTGCCTGTGGAGCGCAGCGTGAGAAATACTTTGCATTTTCATTCTATTCATCCAACAAAATTGAGTTCCTCCCAGACAAATAACAGAGGTACATAGCCGTAATCTTCTTCCCCTGATGCTGCTCTGAGAAATACACATCTATTATTAGTGTTGTGTTATGGATCAGGGGTCCTTGGGAAGTCTCAGACCTTTAATAAATTTTGGCCAGACCTCACCTCCCCACGGGAGAAGTGATTCAGGGGCTTAATGGGCATCGATTGCCATTTGAGACAGCCGTGGTTACTCAGTCTGGCCTCCAGCTTTCTCTTTATATGGAATGGGTCTTCCACAGGTCCTGTGTTGTATGTACTGATCATCTACAAATCCTTTCGGTCTCCTGTGGCATGAAATACATTAATCTAATGCCATTCTAAGGCACCAATACCCACACACGAGACCTCAAGTCCTGCTGGAGGTCCCTAGCTGCCTGGGGGTCACAGCACTGCATCTTTCCCCTTCACTGAGAGCAAGCCTGCGATCGTGCTTGCACAGAAATAGCACTATTTACAAACGGCCAAACTGGGGAGGATTTATATCACGTCCTCAGATGTAAGTGGCAGAATGGGAGTACCTTAACGATGATTACCTCTGACCGTTCAAGCACGTCTACTTAAGGAATCTGATTTTCTTAATGCTGTAATAGCTGTTGTTATTTTCTAGTAAAAGCAGCATTTTTTTTTTCCCCTGCAGAAATAGCAATGCCTTATTAGCTGTTGCAAAGAACTAAGTTTATTTTAATACTTCGGTTTTATTACCTCTAGTCTTAGGCTACCACTACCTCAGCATAATGGTAATTTTCATGTGTAACACAGTATGTCATTATAACTTAATAAGGAAATACATATCTTTTTGTTAAACGTTATGTCACGCTATCAAACAGTGGTTGCAGAACAGCTCAGGTGTGCACCCCAGGTTTTACTGAGCAGTATTAGGCTTTAATAGGGGAAACTTTAGGAACACAATGCCTGCTCTCATTGTGCTTCACTTCAAATCATTCCCTTGTTTATAAAAATATGCATATGCATTTCTGCCAAAGCAACAGTTATAACCCTGAAGCAGCTACTGACGGCCTCGCTGGAAGGTAGTCTTGACTTTGGCTGGTACCTGTGTTCACTTACTATTTTTAGAATATTAAGCAAAATGCCTAAGTGCTCCCAAACTGCTGTTTCTAGAACGATGCCTGTCAAAATCGTGTCCCCACTCTTTGCTGATGCCGCATGAGTAGTGCGGAGAGGGGCAATGCCTGGCCGAGCACCTCTGCCCCTGAAACGTGCAGACCTGGGCAAACATGGACTTTGAAGTCTGCCGTGAATACAGTCAACACCAGGGGCCAGCGTGGTGTACCTGGCTGTCGGCAACGGGAGCTGGTGGGGGCAAAAGCTAACTTCTGCATTCCTTTTTGCACACTTCGTCCGTGCAGACCTCTTCCTGCTGGCATTCCTTAAATCCTCTGTGCTGTAAATGCAGTAGGGAATATAAAATGCAGCTCTGTGTGTGTGCTTAAGGACAGATTCTGCACATATTTTTGAAGATGAATGAAGTTAACCGGTGCAAAGCCTGTCTTTGGGGGGCTCCTCAACTCAGTGGAGCTTGTCACTTAAGGTTTTATAGGGTCAGATGCCTTCTCACGTTCAGCTTGCAGTGAAAGTAAACAATCAGAGAATAAGTAATTTGTACAATTTCTACATAATTCTGTACGTTGCCAGAGCCATAGCAGCTTTTTGTACTGACAATGTTTGGTTTTCTCCTTTTCCCTTTCCTCTCAATTCTTGAAAATCCATTTCCTCCCAAAATTTACAGAGCTTGCCAAGAGCTCTCCCATGCCTCCCCCAAGGTCAGCATGCTTTCTGACTCCACGTGCACTCTTCCCACCTGGAAAGCACCCCTGCCTGGTTTGCTGTGCTGGGCTGAGCCCCCCTGGCCCCTCCATCCCCCCAGTCCCCCAGCCCTTCTGCTGTTCTGCTGGCCCCAGGGAGGATCCCAAAGGCCCTGGGACCCCCCTTGGCTGGGACAAGAGAAGGGCTGCCCATCACGGTAGGGTGAGCTCCAAGGTTGGCCAGAGCCAACGAAACCAGGTCCTGCGTCAGTCATGCTTTAAAAACAGTTTTTCCCAGGGTGCACCATCTGAAATGCTGTGTTTGTGGTTTTCAGAGATCCCCTTGGTCTTGTACCTCTTTGCCCTGATTTCCGTCACCTGGCTGTGGGGAGGGCTGCACATGGCTTACCGGCACCTCTGGATGTTAGTCTTCTTCATCATCTTCAACAGCCTGCAGGTAAGAGCTGGCGCCTTCTCCTTCGGTCCTCTTGCGGAGCTGGGGGTCATCTCCACCGCTCACATTCCAGCTTCACCCGCTGAGCAGCGTCCACAAACACTTTGTGACACGGTGGAAGTGTTTATTATGCTTTCTGTTTATTTCTGAAATGAACATACAGGCTGCACATTAAAGCAAGGGTGCGTCGTTTTGAAACAATAGTGGTATAATTGCATGGATTTAATTTCATAGCTAATACACTGGGAAAGAAAATTGCTTGCTTCTGCAGGTAATATACTACTGAGGTAATTATAGCAGTAAAACTGAAATATCTGCAGCCTCTGCAGAAACACTGAGTATTTCAATTTTCTGTATCTGTTAACTATAATAAAAAAAACCCACAAAGATTTTTAAATTTTATAACCATAATTTTGAAAATTTTTTTCATTATTAGAGGTTAGCCTTGAGGCTTAGCTTTTATCATGTAGTATACGTATTGGTAAAGCAAAGATCTTTTCACTGAAAAAAATCAAATATAGACCTGATTTTGATTATTAGTTATAAAAAAAATGCAAACTTGTAGAATTTCACATGTGCAAGTGCTTCCACTGGACTCAGTACTGCATTTCTCTGAATTCAGTGCTATAGATCACACTGTGGAATTGTTTACAGAATAGAGGATGGTATATCATGGATGGGAAAATGGCTCTGATATCTGAAAAAAAAAGAAATGATGAGGAATTAAAAAAATATATGCAAATCTATGGCATGCTAGTTCCTCTGCCGTTTTTGTAACAGAAATATCCGTATTAGCATGTATGATTTACCTATATTTATATTTACCTATATTAAAAATCTTTATGCATCGTGAAATAAAAATTAATTTAAAAGGTATGTTTTCAGAAAAGAAGATTCATTTTAGATTTTAGTTCAAAAGATGGGAGTTTCCTTAAGCAGAAATATAAATATTTTCAAAATGTACATTTCAGACATAAATTTTTTTTTAATTGGGGGAAAAAAAGTAGCTTTTTCTTCTTGCAATGCTTTTAATTATTCAGTATATATTGTCATTTAACTCTTCTGCATATATTGGCTCGAATTAGTTATGAAGTTATTTTCTGTGAAGTTAGGTGAGTAGAATCGCTCTAGTAATTGTCCACAAACAAATAAAAACGCTTTTTAGGAAGGCAGCTGAGCTTTTCTTGCAGTCAGACTGCCACAGCTCTGCAGGGCTGTCGTACCGGGGCACATTCCCTCCCTCCCCTCTCCCCCTGCAAACTCTCAGCGCTCAGGCCAACCCGCGCCGGGGTTCAGCGCTGCAGCTGAAACTACTGCAGCTTTATGGTGAGACTTAAAGCATGAAAATGCAGTGACGTGTGTGTATGTACATGTGGTTATACGTATAGGTTTTATATATCCTTCCTTAATGCCTCACTACAAAGAATTATCGCTATGCTCGGATCTCTGTTTGCGTTACATAGATCTATCTTAGATACAAATTTTTGAAAACATTAATTAATTATAATTGAGATTTTATGGCAGAGGTAAAACAGTGCCAGAGCACTGTAATGTGTGTGGAGATTTGCTTTAAAATAAAATTAGTTTCTTGCCAGTGCATATTTAGAGAAGAGGGATATGATTGCTTTGTGAAAATTACCATTCTTGGCCTGAGTGTTGACCCTTCTGTGTAATTGCCAGAGGAGACTTTATGTTAGTCTGCTTTACATAACTTGAAATTTAGTTTTAGTCAAGTAAAGTTCAAAGCCATAGAATTATCATTATTTTTATTAATATTGCCAGTTTCAATCAAAACACCAATTCATGCAATAGGGTCAAGAAATAAAGCAGGATGTTGAAAGCCGGTCATATAAAATATGGGACCCACAAGGTCTGCGAGGGATTTATTGCACTAGTGGTCCGGTATGGCAGCAGGTGATATGGAAAACACAGATATAAAAGCATGCCTAGAATAATGTTAAAGTCACAGCTGCTGTTAGAGATGCACCACTGAATGACTCCAAAGTTAGGGTTTTGTTTGGATCCAGCTAAAAGTGAGATGATACAAGAAATATTTGCTTTTCTCCATCTACGTGAAGTTTTTCAGTTGGTGAAATTTCATGCTTTTTATGGTTTGTTCCCATTCATGCGCTCTAAAATTTTTGAACTTTAGGAAGAATTTTTTTTTTTAATTTCTTTTATTGGCTATTTGATTGTTGACCCGTCTCTTATGAGCATTGCTTGTCCGTACGAAAGGTATGTGCTAATAAGACCTGCATATGTACTGCAGAACTCTTGTGTATTTCTGCTGGAACTTCTTGATGGGTGTTATAATTTCAGAAATATTTCTACCATAATTCCATGCCCCCAGCATAATACATATTTCTGTATATATTGTTCTGGTGCTCAAGGCCTGACGTAAATAACTTTCACTTTCGAGAGCTGTACTCGTCTGCCGGCTGTATCCTGCAGCAGCACGGGGTCATGCGCAAGGATCAAATAACCTCTCTTGGCAGGTGCATTTCTGATCTTTCAGCGACGTGCCCCCGGTTGTGTCGCCACCCTCAGTTAGTCAGCTGGGAAATATATGTACAGAAACGCTGTTGGAAATCCTTCAGAGGAACTAGGAAATGAAAAATTAAGAAACCAAATACTACAAGTTTCACCCTCTCCGGGCTCGCTCGCTTTGTGCTGTTGTCACTGCTTGTGCAACCCCGTGGTGATGCCCACACCGCCCTTCAGCCCGTAACTCTTCCTTTAACTCTCTACCAACATGAGCAACTGCTTCACCAATGGATATCATCTCTTTTGTATTAACATCAGTCAGTTTGGCTTCTCGCCCTAATGATAGATCATAATTGGGGAATAATTGTAGATGTCGACTGGCCTGCAGGAGATACTGCAGGATCTCCACAACAGGCAAATTTCCATCTTCCACATCAGAAGGAGAAATCTGTTGGTTTTGCTATGTCTGAAATAGGACAGTGTCCACTACCTTTTATTACTAGATATTGGAAATTACTTTTTATAATTAATATATACTATGTACTATATATTTTTTATATTATACAACATATATGTTATATATAATTTATATACTATAGAATATGTAGTAATATAAGTAAAGTATAAAGTTACCAAATATTTAAAAGAAAAAGATAACTTTTTAGTGTTGGGTACGCTCAGAACAATAACAAAGGGGAATAGCTCTTTCACAGTACTACAGTTTTTATATTAGTTTGTGTGTTTTAATAAGTGTTTGTCTTCAGTGCTTTGTAAATCTCTGCAAAAAAACAAGTTTAAAAAACATTTCCTGGAGCACTCCCACATTTTAAGTAACTACCCCACATATATTGCTCTCCTGTTTTAAAGTTACCATTTCTCTAATGAGGAAACAGAAAATCTGAAGTACGATTCAGGTGACCAGACATGCAGCGTGAAGTCAGAAACAGGGAAGGAACAAGGTGAAGAGTTTGTAAATTTCCTTAATCTATGCTTTTTATCACATAACCAGAAGCACCAAATTACCTTAATTAGAGAAAATGTCAGTATGCGAGCTGTTTGTGTAGACGAAAATCATGTATTACAAATACTGAGTACTGAATGAATGCAGCTTTTGCTGTTAGCAGGTATAGCTTTATAAAGCTTTGTAGACCTCAGTCCACGTAACGAGGGGCTGGTCCTGGGGTGCACGTGCCCCCCACTGCAGGATCCTTCTGGCCTCCGGGCCCTGCAGAGCCCGGTTCATCCACGACACGGAGCGCTGTCTCCAATGTCCTTTGAAGCTTTAATCTCAGCCCAGCTGTTTGGGAATGGGAGAGGAAGATGGGACTTAACGGTGGATAACACATTTTCATAATGATTTTGAGAGGAACTAGCTGTCTTTTAGTGCATGCTGTTGGCATCTCATTCCCATGTGTTACGTCTTTATCAGCTCTCAGAATTGATAATGATTGTTAGAACGAGGCCATTTTTCAGCAATAAAAGGCAGTTTTACCATTTATTGGTGGGCATTTCTGTTATACAACGTGCTCTGTTTCAGCTGGAAAGCAATTTGGTGTTCGTTAAGAGCTTTTCCCTAACAGGAAAGAGAACATGAAATAGTTTACGAGAAGCAGAGACCTGCTTCCCTGCTGCTCAGGAGCTACAGACCGTGCAACGAAAGAGAACATGCACCATTAAAATGTGTTGGATATCCAAATGGATTCAGCTCAGGAGATTGCGTGTTACCCAGTTTAGTTGTTTAGCCTTATGACATACATTTCCTAGGAAATGCACTTAATAGAAAAATTATCTAATGAGGACAAATTGTTTCCAAGCACTTCCTGCGGGAAACAGTTCCCATCAGAGAGGAGTTTATAGTACGGGCTATTCTGGTGCGTGGAGGGGAAAGCAACCGTGTCCCTGTAACTTCAGGAATAAACATGTAAAGCGCCATATGGGGGAACAATAGCTGATTTACAAAATAAAAAATAAATTTAGAAAAGTATGAAAGGAAAAGGGTAGGAAGCATGTTTGGGATATCTGATGTTTTGAGCTCCTTGGCAGTATGCTCCTGATTATCCTACCCAGGCAGCATCTGTGTTGCAGAAATGTACTCTATGCTTTCATGTGAAAGGCCTCAGTTCCTCCTCTTTTCACTTGCAAAACTGAGAGGAACGTTTACCTCTTTTCTTTACATAAAATTGCCTTCATGGATTTATTCACAAGATATTTGCTGGGGTCAGGAGTGAAAGAGTAAGCTGCCGCCTTATGTGCTTCTCTCTAAAGGTTAGGGTTTCACAAGCTGTTTTGCATATGCCGTGCTCATCTCAGTGATGGCCGTGTTTCTCATGCAGCTAGGGGGGTGTCCCTGGTTTGTAGAGCTAACGTCATCAGCAGCATATTTGCTGTTTGGTGGATCCAAAGTTCAGGGTGGTGGGTGGGTCTCTTTCCGGAGGGCTTGGGATGAGGCTTCAGACCTGTTCTCAGGCTCTTCCCCACAGACAGCTTTCTCAGTATGGTCTTGATTAATCTTTGGCTATATTTCCAGCAAACTGCACTGCACACCCCAACCCTCTATCTCATGTTTTGGGGAGTATCTACACTGCAAACTACAAGGTACGAGTCCTGAGCTATCCCTGTTGTGGTTTCCTGTGTGAAGCCCCACCATGCCCTAGCCCCATCAATAAATTAATTAACATTCTAGGTAAGTAATTCTGAATCAAAATCTTGCTGTTATGAAATACTGAAATATTACCTGTCAAGAGTATCAAGACTCCATTTTCAGCAATCTTAAATCAGGAGGAAAATAAATCAAAACTGGGAGGTATGCCACTATTATCCACAGTGTTCAAAAAGATCTTGTGTGGTTGTTTTGGCTGATGCAGACACGGGTAAAATGGCTTTGCCCACTCTGTGTTTGAGCAGCCCAGAATGACTCATGCATGCATAATGACCGGCAGCGTTACCCATAAAATACATTTTCCCAAGAAACACAGGGAAAATATGGCAGTAAAAGTTGACTGCTGGACTTCCAAACTGGGCAAAGTGGCTGACTTGCCTAACAGAACAATTTTTAAAAGTCAACTTTTTCGTAGTGGATTACAGTAAGAGAAGATTCTGGAATTCAGGTACAAATGTTTGAAAAGCCCGCGGTCCCTTTAAAAAGAAATATGGACATACAGAAAATGAGTGAACAGGTGCACGCCCAAACCTGGCATTGGCTGGAATAGATGTGATTCACCAAAATTCATTAATTAAAATAGTAGAGGCAGACCAGAATGGGAGGGAGGGCTAGCTCTGGCAGCAAAGGAGATAAAATATCAGAGAAAACTACTAGATATGGTGGCACCCCCCACCCCCCACCATTTTAATGAGGAATACCCTGTTTATGGAATAACAGAAAATGAATGTAGCAAGAGAAATCAATATGCCACAGTTTTAGAAGCAAAAAGAGGTAAAAAATTACAGCATATTGAGTATGCAAGAAGAGAACAAAGATGTACAGTTTTGTAAGTACATTGTATTAGTGTAGTAAAGAAAATAAACAGAAGTACATGGTTTATAAAGCTCATGCCAGCACCAGTTGCAAGTGAAAGATATGTTTTTTCCTGGAACGTACTATTTAACTGAGGGACATAGTCAAGGAACACTGAGAAGGCTGCCGCTATAAGCAGGTTCACTTGCTGTTCCTTATGGCATCTTCCTAAAGCATCTCCTCCTGGTGAGTCAGAGGTGGACTAGATGATCCTGTACAGGAGTTCTGTTGATCTAAGCCACAGAAACCCAAACAAAATCAGGTGCTAGACAGACATGAGATGCGAGTAAATATGGTAGGCTGCAAAAGGCTGCCTAAAGATTTTGTAAAAAATGATTCTACACTGCAAATAAGCCAAACAAAAGACAATGAGGTCATCACAGTATTGCCAGGATGAAGTGAACTACAAGCAGAGTATCAGGAAAACACATAAGCTTGTTCACGTAGAAATAGTACAAGCAATACCAAACCCTCTTCTGTCAGCTGAGTGCATAAACCAAACAAAATTAACCACAGCTCAAAGAATTCATACACTACCCCAGAAGCAAAATAAAATACACATCCAAAGCAGGCATTGCATTCTGACATCTGTGCAATAATGCAGATGCCTACGCTGTTTCTGGGGGCTTGGATTCTCTTCCAGACATACTAAACCCGGAAGGAAAGAAAATAGTATACTCAGGACAGTTCACTTGCTTAATAAGTCAGCAAGAAAAGAGTAGAAAAAGAAGTTATTTTTGCTAAAGTAAAAAACCCTAAAAGTTTGTTCAGTATATACCTTTATTTAAAAAAAAAAAAAGTAAAACAACTAATATAAAGCAAATAAAGATCATCCCTTGGCACTTTTTTGACATCAGCGGCTAAACTTTTGGGATATAATCCTGATTTTGCAATAGCCTTGGTATGCATTATACCAGCTGTACAAACTTATGAAGGCATCCAAGTGACTTGATTATTCAGTGAATCAAGACAATGCAGTATTCAATTTTATATCCCTTTCTTTATGTATATTACTTCCTTCTTAAAGAATAATTCTCTGTGTTCCTAGTTACAACACTAAACATACTCCGATACATGATTACTGTCATGACTTAGGAAATTATGGTGAAATATCCCCTTCACCTATTCAAGTTCTTATGTAATGGACCCAAAGTCAGTCTGTAGCTGAAGACAAAACAAAGGAAAAAATATGCAGTGTCAGGTAAACAAAGGAGGCATTGTTAGGCTGGAACTAAATATCTCCCAAGTATACAGGAGAAACTGACGTCAGAAGAGAGTAGCTTGTGTCTAGAGCTGTGTTTATGATGATGAATGTGTACAGAAAATGCATAATAAAATTGCAAGAAGTAAGAGTGAAAGAATGTACTCAAGTGGCCTTTGATTTCCTGGATTTTCAACCTATTGTCAATCAAAAACATTTAGAGTATTTCAAGCAATTGTCCATTTACACTAGAAGAAAAGGAATAAAATGTACTTTTTAAAACAAATGCAATAAGTAAATAACATTGAGGTCTTCCAGCATTTATGAAACTACTTCAGCAGTTCTTGAGGATCTTACATTAAAAATATATTTCAGGAAAAGCTTCTAAACACTTCAATAATTTTTTTGAGGTAGAAGATGACGATGCAGTTCCAACCATTCCCCTAGGAAGGCATCAGTAATAGCAAGAATTTTGTAGTACTCAACAAGAAGTAAGAAATATAACTATAGCATGTATTGCTACAGTCAGTGGAAGTATATCCTCTGAAAAGGACTTGGAGTCATCTTCCAACTCTGTCAGTGAGATCTGACATTTCTTATTGTGGAGAATAAAATAGCAACCATCTTGATTTGGTGTCTGTAACAAATCACCCAACTTTTCATTTTGCATTGCTGCCAATCTCTTTCTATCACCATAAATAGCATTTTTTCAATAACTCAGCTAAAATAAGTATCTCAGTATAATCATAATATAGAATCAATCTTTATTTTGCCTTTAAATCCAGACTTCTAAATTCTGTGCTATAATTTTAAGACCATTAATTGATGGTCATAGAATTGTGAGTCTGTTTTTGAAAAAATCACAGTGAGTGAGGATAAGAGTGATGGCAAGGAAAAGAATAACATTACTCTCAAATTTTAGAAAGGCAGAGGATAACTTCAGGAAATTTGCAGCTGGGGAGGTGGAACTCCTCTTGGAAATAAGGCAAAGTACATACCAAGCTGCATTAGGAGGAATTTGGCCAACTGATTGAGTTACCATACTTGTCTACTCAGAGCTTGTGAAGCCACACTTGGAATACTCCATCCAGTTTTGGAGTCTCCAGTTCATGAAGTGTGGTGGTCAGAGGCCTGGAGCACATGTCCACTGAAGAGTGGTCGAGGGAGCTGGGATGAATTAGTCAGGTGAGAAAGACATCACTGGAAAATATAATAGCAGCATACAAATATTTGTAAAGTAATTAAAAAGATGATTAAGTCATGCTCTTCCCCTCTGCTGTCTTGATAGTGCCAGGTCATAACAACAAGGGCACATGGCCACAAAACTGTGGTGTAGGAGGTTTTGAGTTTGGACATTAGGAAAAACAATGCATGAGGAGGAAGTACAGAACTGGAACCATTGTCCAGAGGGGTTTGGGATCTCCACTGCTGTATGGTTTTAAGACTTAGCTAGACAAAGACATACTGACCTGATCAATGGACTGACCCTCTAAGTAGGCTCAATGACCTTCAAAGGTCCCATCCAGCCAGTTTTCCTGTAATTCTGTGATTTGACACATGGGAAACTCTGCTCCCCCATCATTGATCGCCCATTCGTTGTGATCGATAGATAACAACACTGGCCATATGGCCCTGATGTCATGAGATTTTAGAAAAGCATCAAATATCACAGAATGGATGATAAAACCCGAAGACCTGGAAATTATATAGACAGGAAAGTTTAGGTAAAATATTAGCCATCTTTAGGAATGGCTTTGGAGCAGTGGATTCAGCTTCTCATGTTTCAGAACTGCAGAGTGGTCTGTGTGCATCTGTTCCTTCTGAACATCACTGGGATATGAAGGCTGATCTGAAGGTTCCTGTGAAATAAATGCATGTAAAGTTTTAATAGCCATTCCCTTTTCCTCCACCCACACATTTCCTGCACATGAACGCTCTATATTGTACAAGCCTGATGTTTCACCAGTATAAGAAGGATGTTTTCTCCTTCTCTTCATGATAAATAGAGATAAGGCCTTGTCTGGGGGCTTGTAAAAGTCATGTTAAAAAAAAAAAAATCATTCTCTTGTTTTATATAGAGCTTCAGTGGCATCCAAGCAACTACTGCAGAAAGAGTGAATGGCATTACTGCTTTTATCTCTCGTAGTTTCATTATTACTCAGCATATTCATGGCATGCAATTTTAGCAGAGACCATGATAAGCTAAAATTTCATTCTGAAATAACACCAAAATAAAAGGAGTTCAGTAAATACTGACTTCATTAACTCTTTTCTGAAGTACTATATGCAACTTTTAAGTTCCTCTTTGTGTTTTATTTTGTCCTTCATATATAAGAAAAGACACTGTAAACAGGAGTCACTGTTGGAAATCATTTCGATTTTTGGAATGTCATCCAGCTGGTGAGTGTTGAAGGAATATGAGTTAAAGGACCATCCAGCCTTAATTCTTAGAATGACTTGTTGAAGTGGTAAGAGAAGAGAACAGGAACGGGTATTAAAAATGTGTACAAGACTGGGAAAAACAAAATCCAATCATTTAAGCATATGATCCTTATAGACTAATGCGTGAAGGAACTTCTGTCATGTGAGTAAAAAGGTTATTCTATACAGCAACTAATGTCAGTTAAGTAGGAGTCCCAAACTTTAAAAAAGTATCGTTTTATCACCTAGTGAAATTGTCCTGGATTCTGGGCAAGATAGAGTTAAAATAATCTTGAAAACATCAGTGAGACCAGTCCTTGGCACCTTTTTCTTACAGTGCTTTAAAAAAAAAGTTTCTTGTATTGATCTACACGCAGACAAACTGCAAATGCTTATTTTCCAGTGGCGGCAAAGCAGATCTCTAATTGCAGTTGATAATGGTTTCGCCAGCCTAGGAAATAATGAATTAGAAGTTGTCCAAACTAGAACAAAGTTAGCCTAAAAGAACTGTTCAATGGATTCTTTTTAGAAGTGCTTTCTTCTAAAGAAGTGTTGTTGTGAGACCCAGCAGGTCATATTAGGACTAAAGGGGAGGTAGTTTGCCAAAACAAACATTACTTTTTGAGCCAGTGACATGATATAAATATATATAGTTTGCTTTTTACTCAAAAGCATTTTGGAACAGAATAAGCAAAAACTCCTTGAAATAAATCTGGGAGACCTCTAGACATCAACAAAATATTTTTGTGCCACAACATAGGTTCAGCTGTATCTTACTTACATGCTAAATATATTTTGATTTTGTCAGCTAGAAGCCTGTTAGTTAGTTCTACAATTAGAGGTCAGTTACTTAAAATTAAGATAAAATCTATCTTGGATGTAGTGAAGGTAGTCATACTATTCCAAGCCGTTTTCTGGTAATCCAGACAAAGGAAATGCAGCAAATCTGTTCAACTCTTAGGGAAGTATTTGATACAGTGCCACAGCAAAATTGGAGAAGCAAGAGTAAAAGGAAGAATACAGTAAAACTATAAAATGGGGGAAAAAAACACCCCGTAATATTGCATCTTGATACTAATCTTCACTTCCATTTTCATTATGACCGTGGCAGAAAAAATGCTAATAAAGCTTTTTTTTTATTACAACAATTTAGGGATCCTTGGTGATTCAGAGAACTGATATATCCTACACAATTAAATGGATGATTTTTAGTCTGTGGAATGACTTAACAGTAATTAGATGAGATCTGAGAACACCAAGTGCAGCGTTATGCACTAAGTGAAAGAGCTTCTGCTCTGAGTTGATAAGTTACATGTAACTGAGCAGTACAAACTGCGGTGGGTTTATGGCTTTATCTCAGCACAAATGCAAATCACCAGTATGATACAGGCTTGAAAGAAGCAAATGTGATGCTGATTTTGTACCCAACAGCAATATTAGTGCCATTGTAAAAGGTACTGGTGACATGTTATTTGGGATCCTGTGGACATTTCTGAGCCCATTGGTCTAAGAGAATTCGGTACATGGTAGGAGTAGGAAAAACGGTATTAGTGGTGATCAAGGATTTGAAAATCTTATTTCAGAAGCCTCAGAGTATTTCACGTCAGCATCATCTGTTGTCTGTGTGCATGCTGGCCTTGATCCTGCAGCTCTATAATCACACTAGTGACATGTTGCACACAAAATAATGTATACTGTCTCTCAGCAAGCATTTTTTAAAGACTTTGGTCCTTTTTCAAAGTTGACCCTCACTCAGGACAACTTTCTGAGTTACGACGCCTTGGTTCTATGCAGGAGGCAAGGTGGCGTGAGGGCAGAAAGAAGGCATTGAGTGTCACTTTCAAAGTTAAATTCACTTTGACTCCATCAGCTCTGCCAGCTGCGATGCGTATGGGCAAACAGTTAAACAACTATCTTGCTCAGAAACACTAAGTGTGGCTATGACCTCGTACTACTAAATTCTTTGAGATTTTCAATATTCCTCTCTATTAACAAAAGGACCATGAACTTAAGGAACATGTTAATTGTACTGTCATACATTCATTCCATGGTCAGTTTGTTAGCAAGTTTTCAAGTGTAATGTTGCCAATGTTTTCTTTTCATACTGAATTTTTGTGCTGGATTTTTTTTCTCCAAAGGGGAACATGTCAGCAGTTAAATCTGAGATCTGAATATAACCACTTAGTAGCAACTCTCTCAGGAAGCTTTCTAATGCATGTGAGGACTGCAAATCATTTGTGTCTGGAAAGAGTTGAGCAACTGTGAAGCTGGAGCTAACCACAGTTGGATGAAAATTGCTAAATTATGTTTTCTTTATTTTGAGCAAAATGTCAAGTGTTGCTCTTTTGCCTTTGCCTTGACAAAGGTCAATTGGATTAAAAAAAGCACCAAATCAACTTGTACTGTCAGCTGATTATTTGTTTAAATCTTTAGATGTGTTGTTTTGCTGTTACAACAGAGTCATGGAAACTTTTAGTGAGAAAGATGTATTAGATCCTTCATTGCAAAACTGGGAACCACATTGATATTTTTTCTTTGTTCTTTGTATGTCTTCTTAAAGGAGGGTGAGTAGAAGACTTAGTTTTGAGAATGGTACCATCTTATTTTCTCTGTGTGTATGTAAATAAAACACATGATCTACTGGAGGCTCCCTAAGTCGTTATTGTGCTTCAAAAAAAACGTGACAGAGAAGCTGGCTGAAAATCATAACACTTATTCTAAAATATGCTCAGGTAACCTGCATACTCAGTAGAGGACTTTGTAAGTTCAGTATTTCTTATGCCCCAGCACACTCTAGGATTAATCTTTTGAGTTCCAGGAAAGAGAAAATTGGCATTTTAATAGGCAGAGTGATTCCTTTCCAAGTGGCGTGGAGCCAGCAGCTCTTGCAGGACCTTTTTCTCCTTCCTGACTCCTGAAAGGTGGCAGGAAAACAGTGATTCCTACCATGAACACTGCTGCTTTACTGCAGAGCTTTGTTATTTTCACACTAGCTTTTGTGTAACCGTCTACTATTAGCCAAATAGGCCAACCTATGTGACAGATTTTTTTCTTCATAAAAGGAGTATTTGCTTATAGGTCTATTTTCAGTTTTGTAATTTCATTTTCATCAGTGAACAAAAAAAGGTTAGTCACACTCCCCACCTCTAGGCACCTAAATTAGTACCTGGGTTTCCAAAGGCTTTCTTATGTGGTCAGTAAAGAGAGAAACGTGATTCCAGGGGATGCTTCACCAGACGTGTGTGAAGTTCCTGCTTGCTCATTGTTTTCTGTTAGTGCAACATTTCAGTATTTAGGATCTTTATACTGTAAATTTCTTAAATAGAAATGTCTTTATGTTCTAAAAAAACCCCAGCAAACCCCAAGAGATAAAAAAGTGAAAATAATTAATAGTCATCTTAGGAACTGGCTACTCTCAGGTTGCCCTTTAATGATTAAGAGTGCTTTGTCCTTTCCTTATTACAGCATTTTTTTGCTGATGAACATCTGCTAAAGTCTTAAGAAATAAGCTCGTTTAGGACCACCTGCTTTAGCTGGGTACCTATATACTTGCTCCTTAGTAAATGCTAGTGCCTAGCAATTATTTAGACTGAGAAACTGTGATTATGTATTAACTGTAGTGCTCTGGGATTCATGAACGGGCCAGACTTTCCTTGTGTTGAACACTGCAAAAAACAGAGAACAGAAAGAAGTCCTGTGCCCTAACATGTCTATAAGCTCCGATGTGAGACAAGAAAAGGACACGCAGGGTGCGTAGTACAAGCAGGCAATTAGACAAGAGCTTTTGTAGCAAGAGACCTAAGAGGCGGTCATCAAGGTGAGCAGGTTGGGTATTTAACTGTTTGTCCATAAAAACTGTAGCTGGCAGTGCTGCATGCTGAGAGGATGAGAGACAGTGGGAATAAGTTGAAATAAACCTCAAGTACGCTGGATTCCTTTCAGCTGAGTCAGGGAGGAGTAAAGACTGTTTCTGTGCTCTAAACCTACCCTAAGGACCATGGCTGTGGAGGGTTTTGCAACCAGCAGCAAAGTTTCTCCCCTTCTTCCCGTGGCCGGAATCCAGTCCTGTCCTTGAAACTCTACCGAGGGTTAGTCCCAAAGACAACCCTGTCCTTACACACCAGCTTGTCTGTCCCCTTCTGCATAGGTTTTAAAAAAATAATATCTAGACATTGAATACATTGGGAACAGAAAGTCTGCTAGCACCCATTCCAACATTTCTTTGTCTATGTCAGAACTTTTTTCATTTTTCCCTAAGAAATAGGTAATCTCTGAAGGAAAAAACAAATCATTTGTACCCACATTTCCACAGGGGCTTTGCTTTGCAAATAAGCAAAGTGTAGATGTCCTTCACATAGGCTACAGTAGTATGGGGTGTGTTGAGGTCATGGAGTCATGATAAGATTCTTGGACCACCTGAAGTTTTTCTTAAGAATGTGTGTAGAAATAGTCTAAAAAGGAATTTATCCAAGATCTAGCTGTGTGTGCTGAATTTTGTTTGAAGTTGTTATCCCAAACCCTTGAAAGACAATGTAACTGCCCTACACACATGAAAAGCAACTGAGAAAGTGTCTTTAGGGTAACCCGTACAAAACTTTAGAAATATTTAAAGTAACAAAAATTTTTATAGTTTTGCCTCTAAGAAAATATATTTGTAGAAAAACACAGATCTTATCTGGGGTATTTGGACAAACTTATAGGGAGACCTGAGAAATGTGGTATTTTCACTAACGTAATACAAATTTTAAGTTCATATATTGTAAGGCAATTTCAAAGCACTCACAAGTAATCATTTTTTGCTTGTGAAAATTATCACAAGAGGATACATTGATATAATATATGAAAAACTGAGACTAAATGACTTTCTAATGGCTGTCTTTTTTTTATAGTTCATCTGGCCTGTAAGTAGTTAAGTCTGCTCTGCAGCAGCATGATTTTGCAGCCTGTCAATCTTCAGAGTAGCTTTCTGAGATGGATATTATCTGTGTTTTATAGATGGCTGGCATGAAAGCCATGGGAAGATAAATGGCTTGTATAGGGCTAGCACACTTGCTAATATAGGAAGCAAATTTAATGGTTCCTGCATTTCAGGTTTGTGCGCAGTTTATTAAACCGCATTACTACTAATCTCTTCGTCTGTATTGCCGCAAGTACTTTATTTTTTTTGAATGGATTGTGTTTTCTAAATGGAAGCCAAATATAGTGCTACTAGTTCATTAAATTTCTGTAACAGTAGAGAGTAGAAGGAGCTGTGGGATGAATGATTTTCAGCATAATCTAAATAAAGACCCTCTTCTTCCTGGAAACATCTCTTTTTGGATTGCTTCAGATTGCCACCCTGCTTTCCACTGGCAAAGAGCATTAGCACAAACTGTTAAGTGACTTTGCTAACATGGCTTGGCTTAGTTTGTAAGAATGATTTGTAATAGCTAAAATGCCAAGCATGGACTGGAAGAAAGTAATGCAGTACTTAGCACTAAGTGACGTCTATCTAACTTGCCTGGAAATGTCTCCTTGCATAGTACCAATACAAACTATACAAGAATAGAAATAAATCCCAGGATCATAGTTGGAGCTTTCTGCCGAGAATATGATTTCTGTGTGTGACTTGAGTAGAGTTAGCCATCTAGTGCATTAAAAGATTATTTTTATTAGCTTTGTTCATGTACAAACCTAAGTTATACAGTATACTGCAGCTTTTCAAAACGTTTTTGAGTAGGAGTTAAATGCTTCAGTCTTTTTTTTTTTTTTTAATAAAAAATGAGAATCAGTCATAATGTCAATATCCAAAGACTTTGTGTAGAAGACGGAAGTCTTGCATTTTGGGATTTAGGTGTGTTTTGTAGGATGCTTCATCCTATCCCACTGAGTAATCTCATCGCTAGCACTGCTGAGCCAGAGGATCAGAAGTTAATGTCTTTCCTTTACTGCTATCTTCATTGCTATCACAATGCCCGGTAAGGCCACAGCAAAAACGATCCCAGAAAGAAGCAGCGCGTAAGGTTGCTGTATCCTCTCCTCTTCATATCATGTCCTATGGGATCCTTTTGTTAGCAAACTGGGTAAGATCTCAATTTTAACGACCTAATAAGAACGTAGAAAAACAGTCTTTTCATTGAAAGTGAAACCTTCATTTTAGCACATTCCACAAATACTGAAAAAGGTGCAAGGATATTCCTTTGGGGTTTTGTACAAAAAAAAAAAGTCAGTGCGTCCTTAAAGCAAAATTGCCGGGTTTTTGGACTGCCATTTTAAATACATCCGCTATGTGATATGACACAGGTAACCTTTAACAGCCATAAAGCACATCTTCCTTGGAACCAAGAGTAACGTAACAGTGTCAACGGAGATGCAGAGCCAGGGAGTGCAGTGATGGCGGGAAAAGCTCCCACGCCTGGCCTCAGCACTGGTTACTCTACCACGCTGCTGTGGACCTGGCCCTTGCATATCCCTGCTCAGACGGTGACTCCAGGTACCCTCTACCTCAGTGGCCTTTGGATTGATCGTTTGGTTGGATCATGTTTTGTTTTGTGTTAAATTTTGTTTTGTATTAAAATTTCACTTTCAAATGTGTGATTACGGTTTACTAAATAACAGGCGCTTCGGTAAGTGCTTTGTTGCACAAAGTCTGTTAATGTCCGACAGGTTGGACTATAATTATCCATAACTATCACAATAGCTGTGCCACGAATGCTGCACTTAGTAACAGTTGCAAAACATCACAGTTATGCCTATACCTTATATTAATGATTTAACAACCTTTTAGAAACTATGCATAAATAGAATCTTGGAACAGATTCTGCCAGTTATCTCAGAATTAATAGCAATTAATGATTATACCTGCTAAGAGTTCATTTGCCAAGCGTTAAAATGCCGTGCATGGGTGACATTCTTGTGCAGGCCAATGTATTATTGACCACTTTATGTTTTTTTGACTAGCAGCTTGTCTTCCTTTTATGCCTATACTGGATTTTATTATAGCATTTTCTTTGCATACTGAAGTTCCAGTGGTGTATGTGTGATACTCATATGTAAGATCAAATCATAATCTTTAATTCCTTTTCTGTTGCTTTCAGCAAAGTTAGGAAAGATTGCTACTACCAGTACTTTTTTTTCATTTTCCTGCTAGACTCCTTTCAAATTAAGAAATTCAATTAAGCCTCCATTCATTCCATTTCTGCAGTAAAGGCAACATATAAGTATGACACAAAGTAAATGCATTTTGTTGCCTTAATTCATATTGGTAACTGTGACCTTCGTTGTATGTTTATACCTTTTAATGAAGGAAAAAAAAAACATATTACCATCTTTGCCCAAAATTTTACATCTAGTAATGTAATTTCACATCTAATTTTGCATCTAGTGTTACATTTAGTAATTCATTACACTTGAAGCCTAACCTAAGTCTGTTGGAGCTGTTACAAGGAACTGAACTGAATATGCTTTGAGTATCTCTATATCTGAATTCGGAGGTAGGTCCATGTGCAGCACTGTTATCTAAGGCATAAGATGGAAGTTCATCTGTACATCAAAACTTGCCTACTTGCTGAGTGTGTTCAAGGAACAGTTGTGCCTGTGCCTAGTTTATCTCTATTAAATTACATTTAGAGGTATATAGTTATACATATATAGCTATAGATGGTTGTGGGTAGACACAAATTAGTATGTATTTCTGTTACCCAGAAAATATTTATTGTATCTATCTTAGACAGCACAGAAACCACCTTAACAAAACCCTGGCTGGCTGTTTGTAGCTTTGAAAGGCTGCTAAGGAAAAGCATGGAGTGACAGTGAGGCAGAAGGTGGGTATGTGGAGGCAAGAGGCTACGGTTTTACACTGAGAGCACTTGGAGGAACTGGCTTGGCCAGTTTTAGGGGTGTCATTATATTACATTAAACTGCAGTTTTCCGAGTGAGCCTGCAGCAAGAACCATGGACCCTGTGGCGGTGCTGGAGACACCATGCCTGATGCAGGAGCAGAGAAAGCAGGAGCATGCTCAGGGTGTTACCATTTCCACTGTCCTCACTGGACTGGGACGGTGGACATCACCCTGTGGACTCCTACATTCATTAAATTACAGGAATTATTCTAATTATTAATTACGTGAAATGGCACTGCCACACCAGGCAATGAGACTTCCAGTACTTGCCTATATAGGTGAGTTTTATAGGCTTTATGTCTGACCTGCTTAACTTAAAATTGCTTCATAATCCACCTGCCTGGCAAAGTTTCCCTCTCTCACTTCAGAATTTCCTGCTAATTCCCTCAGGAGATTGCTTTTAGCCCTCATCAGGCTTTTCATTACTCGCTTATCAGCCCATCTTTCCTGCTAACTTCTGCAAGGAGCCCAAATGCTGTTACAAACACCTGAACATGCGCAGCCTGGCGGTGGAAGCCTAATGAGGTCTGTGTTCCCGATCCGGTCTGACCCGTAAGTACCTCCAGCTTGGTGGAGCTCACCTCCACATGCTGGCCCTGCTCTGCAGGCAGAGCCGGTGCTGCCTGTGATGTCTGGGCAGGGAGGAACAAGGCTCGAGGTCTTCCTCCCAGCACTGACTGGAGCAGGGATAATGGCAGAACTGGTAGCTGCTCTGCTGCGACTGAGGGCGGGAAAGTACAAAGGAAGAAAAGTCAAAAAACACTAGAGTGAAAAAAAAAATAGTGAAGGGCTTCTTTCAGTCATGTTCTCTCTTCTTGACCCAACCATGCAGCTCTGGAGTTGGCAGCTGTCTGTGTTTGCTTTACATTGGACTTCACCATGCAGCCAAGACAGCGCTGTCAAACACTTTGGGTGGTTTTGCAATGAGAAAACATGATACTGCAGAGCCAGCAGTTATTGCCATACAAGGGTGCTGGAAAATAATAGACAGCGCTCTGCAGCCCTCACACAAAGAGGGAGACCTCAAAAGGACATATATTCCATCTTAAGTAATAGGAAAAACTAAGCTAAAATAAAAGCCAAAACAACAGCTGAGAAGCTTATTGCTTTGAAAAATATGTGAAAGTCCATCCTTCAACAGCTCCTATCATTTTTTCCTCTTAAGAAATGCTCCACAGATAGATAGCAGGAATGGGTCACGGGGCGGGTCATATCCAAATTCTTCTGTTTAGTGCTGCAAGCATATTTTAGGTCACTTCTGGCGTTATTCCATCACAGAGAATTTCCGAGGTGGAAAGTAACTTCTTTTTTTCTGAGTACAAGAAGAACCACCAATTTGATATATGTTTAACGACTTGCACTATCTGTTGCTGACAATGGGTAGAGCTGCATTCCTGCAAAGTTCAATAAATATACCAAGGCATGGAAATCAGATGTTCCAATTGCTCAATTTTGAAATACATATGGGTATATATATCCTTTGGTATTGCATTGATATGCATTGACATACAATTTAGGTTTTTATAAGCAGAATCACAGGGACATAAGTAAATACTACGAAGCCATTGCTCTCACATGTGTTGTTCTTGTCACATAAGTACAGTGGTCCCTGTTTAGACTCAGCATCAATGTTCATTTCATTCCCTTGCTATTTTCTGTAAATTTCTCCCCCCTTTTTTTTTTGTTCATAGCTTAGTAGTGGTATTTCTGTCTGAGTCTATTTAGAAAGTCCTGACATAAATTTTTGTGCCAATGATTTTTCCATTAAAAAACAAAAAGTTGTAACCCACAAATGCACATTCTAGAAAGCTTAAGAGCTACCATTGCTAAAAAAAACCTCAAACCCGAAGTTTCTAATACAAGGCTGACATCATATCCATATTTAATGTGAGTTTGTTTTTAATTTTACTTTGAGTAACATCCCCAATGAAAAGAGCTCTCATTAACTCTTGAAGTACTTTTTATTCATCCAGAGCTTTCTCTCTGTGCACAGACTGGGGGCAAGGATGGGGGAGGAAAATCGGCTCGTTATCTCAAGCCAGGAAGTGAATGATTTCAATGACAGAGCCAAATATATGATCATACCTCCACCTACTCTTGTTCACCTACTTGTCAGCTATGGAAGGACGTCTAGTCCTTGTCCTCATTTTTGCCCACGTTTCCCTTTTTCTGAGGAGCATCCCTAACCAAAACAGTGTTAACTTCCTGCTTTATAAATAAGACTTGCCTTCTGCTGTCTCTGAAGCTCTGGAAAGGCAGTCAATATCTACAGTAATTTTCATTAAAGTCAAGGGGAGTAGGGAGTGTTGGTATGCTGTCAGGTTCCTATGAATATCATTTAACAGCAAAGCCTGCTAAGTAAGACCTTTACTTCTGAGAGAATCAGAGCTCTCTGGCAAAAATAACTACTTCTGGTTATCCTGGACATAAAAAGCATAGAAAGTCATTGTAAGATACTTGCTGAGGTCAGTTTTAACTAAGGGGATGTTGAAGGTAGCGAGGCTTTATTTGCTTCCTTACAGCACTGTGTGGCTGTAACTCTCCAACTGGCTGCAGCATCCCCAGAAGGTTTTTCCAACAGTCAGAGAACACTGGAATGTAGAAACAACTTATTCCCACCAGTCTTTCCCTAAAACACCCAAGCAGCAGGTATGGAAAATAATTATATCGGTAATCCACAACCCTTGGGTCCTCTCCAAGCTGGAGTTTTTGAAGGTTTCTTGTGTTTATGGCTTTTAAAGTTGCACCAGTCAGTTGCAGTTTTACTCTTTCATGGCACTGCAGTGAAATGCTGCTAAATAAATGGTCTATCCAAGTTCTCAGTCAGAAATCACAGAGTAACAAGAAATAAAGAGATAACAGCAGGCGTAAGAGAGGTTATGACACTGAAAAAATCAATTAACTTGAAAAACTGTTGTTATAACAATAACTCCTAGCCTTTACTGAACTCTTCATTTTGAGATTTTCTATAATAGCAAGTAAAAGTTCAGCAATAAACACAAAGTTAACTTCTCTCTTTTGACTCTTTGTGTCTGTCAGTGCTGACTTTCGACTCCCTATTTCTTTTAACTTTGTGTATTTGTTATTAAGATACCTAAATAGAAATTATTGCTTTAACAAAAAATAATATTATTTGATGTGCTGCAGAAATACCACTTTCTTGGACTTTTTAAATGGGCAGGATTGACTGTGTTCAGTGATGCTGGTTTGCCTGGTCCCAGAATGTAACTTCTTCAATTGCTAACTTTCCTCATGGGTATCGCTTTTCTATGCTAGCTTTCAGCCTGCTTTCAGATATGACTAGAGAATTAACTGCTTTAACGCTGTCAGTCGAGGAATCTTTTGACCTAGGGGCAGAGGTGGCAAAGGCTTTTTCATCAACCACTTCTTGTCTGCTGGAGAAAGAAGCTAAAACAGTGGTAGGCTTAGACTGCAAGGTGTGAGCTGTAATGTAGGGTTATAAATGTTTACCTTGGAAAGCAAGTATGAGAGAAAATGTTTGCAAAATATTGTAAAGTATAGGTGCAAATTCAAGACCTCTGAAATTTCTAGGCCTTTACAGTCAATGCAGTTTAAAAATATGTGAGGAATAACCTTACAGCTTTTGGTCTTTCTGGTTTTTCTTTTTTAGTATAATCAGTGGGCAAAGGGTCTGTTTTTCATTGGTATGTGATCGGGCTGCTTTCTGCTATGAGTGGTCCTCCACATGGGACAAAGCACAAGAAGAACCTAATGAAAAGAGGGCCTGATGAATGGGTGCTCTCCCTGACTTCTGTGACATGTAGGAAAGGAAGAAAAAAAGGTGGAGGGGAAGAAAGCCATGGGCAGAGAAATGGGACAGAGATAGGGAGCAGTGGGGTGCTGCTCTGCTTTGCCTGCTATTGGCTGTTCTCCGCCTCCTGCAACCTCGTGTGGTTGGTGTGATGCGCCAGATCTCACGGAGCGCTCTGACAAGGGACTGTAGAGGTGAATTGCAAGCCTCTTCTGCATGCTGACTCCCCCATGTTTGCGCTCCACAGATCGCGCCTATCCCACTCTTTGTACCTTTGGTCTTTGACTCAGTGTTTGTTTCTTCCTCAGCTAAGCTGAAATACAAAAATAGGGCTTTCTTGATATTTCCGGATGACTGAATTGGAAGGAAGTAACAGACTCTTATTCTAGCCCAATCTACACATCTGGCAAATTTGGCTAGGAACCTGTATTTTCAGTATGTCTTCAAGCTGAACATCTTTCTTTTAAAATTTGAATCTGTCTTCTTAAAACAAACAACAACAAAACCCCAAAACCTTTTCCACCACTTGTAGGGTTGAAATTGGTGGTACAAATGGCTGTTGTGTGGGAGTAGCTGCAAGTCTGCTGAAAGCTATGCAAAATATTTATAGTGAATCCTGAGTATCCAAGCAAATCTGCTTTTAAAAGATTTGCCAAAGTTTGTGAACCTCTCAAGTAAGCCTGAGCCAAGTTTAGACTAAATCTGAGCTGAATGCAGTTTGCCAGGAAGGAATTTATGGCTTTGGCTTTGGTAGAAACTACAAGATTCAGCACGGTCTTGGCATAGCTGACTCTGCATAAAGAGAAACTTGGCAGTTTAGACCAAGTTTCAGGTGTTACATTAATATTAGGAAAACGTATTCATAATGCTGAAAGCACAGTATTTTTATCATTGTTGCAGAATATACCCATAACCTGTTTATCTGAGGAATTATAACTTTACAAAAAAAAAAAAAAAAAGAAAGCATTCGAAATAATCATATCTTAGTGCAATCCTGTAAATACATTCTTAATTTCATGACAGATGTATGAATGATTACTTTTCTTCATTCCATTTTTTATGGTAGCTTCTGTGCGTGTTTGTGTATGTGGTGGCAGTTGGTTGGTTCAACAGATGGTCTTATGATGTTGCCTACCAAGATGGTATGAGTTTTGCAGTCCTCAATTACATTTATTGTTGCCTTTTTATTTCAATGTGAATTTTTAGAACTTCAGCTGTAACTGACACAAATCTTTTCCTGTAGAGCAAAATGGAGAGTAAATACCTCAGGAAGCAAAGTACGGATAAGTGGTAAATGTTCCCAGTAGAACCTGTGATAAGAGGAATTATATGATTGATAAGAAGTATTATAGCTTCATCAAAACTGGTGCTTAACAGCAAATAAACAGTGAAACCCTTGATGATACATAGGAGGTCCAAAGTCAACTTATTAAGTGTAATCACAGTTTGGCAGGGTTGCACTGCTAAGGACATGGCTTTTACAACAGCCACTTTGAATGCTAAGGAAGAGATTTAAACAGAAGGATCTGATTTACATTTCAAAGGTTAACATTTCTGGAGAGCTATGAGTGGGAGATGTTAAGCAATGGCTTAGGATATAGTATCATGCGACTAAGATGATACTTCTGTCATGATGACACCAGTAAAAGATCTTCAAGCTGTTCTCAAAGAAAAATATGATTGAAGTAGATACAGACAAAGAAAATGTACATTGAAGTCTGCTTTTTGATACCTAGACATGCACAAATGTGCTGTGCCTGCAATTTATCGTAATTATCTCTGAAAACAGGGAAACCTGCAGAAGGAAATAAAGAATTGTATACATTTTATGTATGTCACTTGGTTAGCATTATTAATGCTATTGTGCATTTGAATATTCATTTCCATAGTTAATTTTCTTCAAAAAAATTATTAGGAAAGACAACAATATCAATATATATCATGCGCTGTACAATGGCCCTGATTATAATTTCCTGATTATGATTCCCTTAACATTGTGAGTCATTTTTTGCTATGTAGATACTGGCTTCTTTAACATGGTGAAACACACAAATTATCTGGATTAATCAGACCAGTAATTTCCCCAAAGCAGTAGGTACTTCTTATGTAAATCAGTGTTAATCCACAGCGGGCTTTGACTGGCCAGTGATGGAAAACTACGTGAGAAATAAGAAGTCTGCAACATAATAACTCCCAGTAAATCAGTGAAATCCCCAGGGAAGTTCACAAGAAGTCAGCTAAGGCATTAAGGTACACAAGCACCAGCCAAGACGCTGCTACAAGGACTAGCACCAGCGCCCATGGCCATCGATAGCGCCCAGGAAGGACAGTCTGACCATTAAACCGACAAGCAAAGAACTTTCTAGGACTGGGTGCCAAGAATAAATTAGCGCAGTCCAGACGGAGAATAAGGTTAAATCTCACCCTGATAAGATTAAAAAACACTAAAGTGAAACAAAGCAAAGCATAAATCAGCATGCGGAAATTCCTCTCCAGTGACTACAGACAGCTAGTCTCAAAAGCTGACCTGAGTAAGGACAACTCTTCTGTCGGCAGAGACAACCTATTTGTGTGATTTCTTGGGATTTTTACCACTTGGCGCCAGTAAACATGTAACTTTAAAAATAATAGTCCCATTATGCTTGACCTACGTCAGAGTCCTTGGATTTGTTTGTAGAATGAAAAGACATTTTGGTTCCTTTTTAGTGTCTCTTAAGTGCAACATGTGTTTGCATCAGTTTTTTGGAATGTATTTACTTACATGTATCACAAAGAAATTTTCTCTGAATTAACTGCTCTGGGTCCTTGAGACAAAAAAACAATAATCTGGAAGAGTGGGAAACTGTTTTCTCAAAATAATTGTTTTTAAAACTTTTGTTTGCTGGTTTGCTGTTAAAAAATGCACACATGGAGCTGTATGGCTTTATAGCAGCTGTATGAGGGTATTTCCAGCGTTTGACCAGCTGAGATTGAAATCACATTGAATCGCATTAACTTCTGTTAGGTGTCACTTTGGACCAGACTGTTTTGCCATATAGTTTTGGCATTAGAAATTACAAATCTGTGGATCATGAAGTGCTGCTGCCTGTTTTATAGGGATGGAAATGAACATATATCTTGGGTATTCGCAGTCTCCATGTATTTTCAAAATTCCTTCCATTAGGAATTCCCAAATACAATTAGATGAATCTCCTTACGACTCATGATCCCAGTTATTACTTTCTTGCCAATGGGTACCTTTCCAATAAATTGTTCTGTTTAGTACAATTGGTTTCAGGGGTCTAGAGGACAATACGAAATACAAAAAACAATGTGAGTGTAGTTGTCTTGCAGCAATCGGGAAGAATCCAGAAGTCTTCTTTCCATACTCTTTTGGTTAACCCCTTCATTAGTAATTATTGAACTGGTTGATTTATCAGTTGAAATGGATTATTTTCCCTCAGTATTAGTGCAGTTTAAGAATTATAGAAAGTCAGATTTCATATTCAGAAGTTCAGTCACTTTTGCAAACAAAAGACATGGTTATAATACTTGTCTTGGCTAAGTCTAAAGGTCAAAATTAGCAAGTTTTAAAGAACTGCAGAGGCGTACAGCAGAGCCTTTGTAGTAATCACAAATGAAAGACAGTGCTGAATTATTGGGTATCATAGAGCATCTAATTTATAGTTACAACTTGGTATCTGTGACGGCAGCAGTGCAGTTTGCACAAGACTGAAATTGGGGCAAGAATGCAAAAAGCCAGCAGGTCAGTAAGGAAATAGAGAATTGTGGCTAGGGGCCAGCAGCCAAATCCTATTGTAAAGGCGGCCCTTAACCACATTTTCACTATTATGACAACTGTGAAACTCAAGTTGGTTTTGTTGTTGTGATCTTGGCTTTCCTTTGCAACCGTGTGGGTTCCACCAAACAATCATTTTCAATTACTCTTTTCGGGTCTTTTTTTTTGTGTGTGTATGTGTTTAGCTGGAGGCTTCAGGGTATGAACTTACTTTTAACTTCCAGATCTCCGATGGGCAGTGACGTTGTCTCTTATTTTCCATAGAAACTGGCTGCAGCCCTTAGAGGCACAGACTGCTGGTGTAAGGGAAGGCATCTACTACAGCATATAGGACCCTGCCATGACAGCGTTCAAACACTGATCTAAGCTCCCTGCATTTCACAAGATGATGTTCTTTTTCTCTCTCTGTTTCAGGGTCTTTATGTCTTTGTGGTGTATTTCATCCTGCACAACCAACTTTGCTGTCCTGTGAAAGCAAGTTACACTGTAGACATGAACGGGCATACAACTCCAGGATCGGCTTTTTTCACACATGGCAGTGGTCTGCCAGCTGCAGGTGGAGAAATCAGCAAGTCCACTCAGAACCTCATCAGCGCTATGGAGGAGGTAAAAGTGCTCTGTAGTCATTACCTTGTGTATTGAAAGCATACCTAGAGATTTAAGTGGCAGTACTGAAATGCAATACACAAGAATGAGATGCTAATTATTGTAGGTTGGCTTTGGGGAGTGGGGAATTATTTTTTTTACCATAAAAATTGTTATCTTTAGCCATGGTGATATTTTTGGAACTTACAATTCCCTGGTAACAGCCCTTATAGAGAATTTTCCCTTTTCTACTTGAGCCTTGAGTTTGTTACAGAGGCTGATTAAAGTGTTGTCAAAAGTAGGTCATGAGAAATCAAAATATCAAGTTAATTTTCAGCTCATTCTAGGTCTTAGATGAGTTTAAAGTCTTTAATTTTCCAAAGCCATGCTGTACAAAATCTCTGGAATTTAGAATAGAATAGAATAAAATTAGAAAAGTTGGAATAAAATTGAAATAAAGTTGGAATAAAATTAGACTAGAGGAGGGGAGGGGAGGGGAGAGGAGAGGAGAGGAGAGGAGAGGAGAGGAGAGGAGAGGAGAGGAGAGGAGAGGAGAGGAGAGGAGAGGAGAGGAGAGGAGAGGAGAGGAGAGGAGAGGAGAGGAGAGGAGAGGAGAGGAGAGGAGAGGAGAGGAGAGGAGAGGAGAGGAGAGGAGAGGAGAGGAGAGGAGAGGAGAGGAGAGGAGAGGAGAGGAGAGGAGAGGAGAGGAGAGGAGAGGAGAGGAGAGGAGAGGAGAGAGCAGGGAAATTTTGATTTTCAGTCTCTGTTGCTGGCGCTGGAATGCTGCTCGTATCACTTTTCACTACAGGTATTAAGCCAAGGTGACTTTTGCTGCTATGCACATGCACATGTTGATAGACCTAGTTGAAAATTTTCCAGCTAAACAGTTTTTCCAGGAAAAACACTGATTTAATGGAATTGAAATATTTCAAGGGAACTTGTCAGTTCTAGTAATAATTTTTGTGGAAACCACACTGCTCACCTGGCATCTGTTTTGCCCATTTTTCTACCTGCTTGACTGTAGGTTTGTCTGGATTTTAAAGCTCCTCAGCTGCCTCCTGGCAGACAACTAAATTCATTCAACTTCTCAGTGTCTCACTTAGGGTGGTGCCTGACTCCCCAGTTTAGTAGACAGCATAGCTTCTCAGCTCTACATGGCAAATTTCTATGTTCCTGAGCTCCTAGACAATGGATGAGCAATAAACCAAGAAAATAAACTTCGATTTTCCTAAAATATGTTTTTAGAGTGCAGTATTTTGGCCTTTCATCACATTTGAGGAAGAGAGGGGTTTTCAAAACCCCCTCTTTTCTCATGAACTGAAATTCTGGGGTTTTGTGCAGCTCCACCTTAAACTGAAGAGGGAGATGAACTATAGCAAAGTTGATATTGAAACTGTAGGGCTGTATACCACCACCAGAGCCTCCAAAGCCTGGCAAATTACTTTAAAATATTGTACTGGTAGACATGGGAAGCAGTGGGCTGCCAGCTGTAGATCATATAATGGAAAGTAATGATTAGTGGCTATGGAAGGGAGAAGCAAGGTCCAGCAGAGGAAGAAGTAGTGGTAAGAGAGGAGTGAGCTGGAACCTTTCAGTGCTTTAACTTAAAGTTCTCCATACCAGGGGCCAATGTTCAGAAATAGCAGTATTTTTTCAACTTTTTGAGATAGCTATGACAGGCATAATAAACACAAGGTTAAATGACTTGTAGTTGAGTTATATAAATATATATTTTAAAAAAAAAAAAAAGGCTACCTGGTTCACGATAGAAGTGATAGGATAGCTGGTTCCCAAATCTCTTGGCCTTGAGTTCAGCTCTGATCATAGTTTGTAGTGTCTATGCTATAGTTTTGATGATTATTGCATTTCTGTTCCTTTTTTAAACTTTGCAGGTGCCTGCAGACTGGGAGAGGGCATCCTTGCAGCCTGCTAGTCAAGCTAGTGCTGCCTTTAAGCAGAGTCCACAAAATGGCAATGTTTTCCACCCTTCTGGAGGATTTAGTACCAGCTCATTGGTTGCTGATGAGGAATCACAGGAGTTTGATGACCTAATATTTGCTTTAAAGACTGGTGAGTGACTCTTCTCCTTGTTCCTTAAAGGCTGTTTTTCACCTTAATGATGTCACCATTCCATGAGACCTGATTAATGAGATCCATTAACATAATATGATTGCCAGTGAAAATCTGAAGTAAAATTGTTTTGCCTTGGACTGCTATTCCGTGAAAAATATTGTGCAGGCTATCACAAATAACAGAGAAGGAGTCTGTAAAAATATGTTTTGTGTCATGATAAGGAGCAGACCTACAAAAAGTAGCAGCAGATTGGAGGCTCTGACATAACTTTCACAAGTGCTTAAAAGGCTAACTTGCTGCCTTTAGACATGGGCTGTCTTATCTTCTTTTCCTTTCTTTTTCAAATTGATAGAGTATATACAATGCCTATCTTTCTTTTATATATATACACCTGTGAGGAACAGTATATTAAAAAATATTGATTCTCCCATAAGTGTAAGACAAAATATTTATATAAAATACCTTTTGACCTTAAAAACAGTGTATACTGGAAAGATAAACTAGATAGACTTCTGCCCAAACACAAGAGGCAGCTGTAATGAGCTCACCATGCTGCTGTAGGACAAAAGCAGGGGAGGCCACTCTAGGTGTCCACACTCAAACTACACCAGCAAAATAAAACATTTGCAATCAGATTCCCCTCAATAGCCTTAGAGTTCAAGTCTTCAAAATCCCAGGCTTTGCCCTCAGTTATCTATTACTTTTTTCTGCCTTCTCACCCACTCCACCGATGAAACTTCAGGTAATTCAAATGATGATATAAATAGATATAGCCAGGCTTGGCCACAGGCGGAAGAAATGAAGAGGATGAGGGAAAGGCTGTGGATGTGTCTGCCTGGGCTTTAGCAAAGCCTCTGATACTGTTTCCCACAGCATCCTCCTAGAGAAGCTGGCGGCTCATGGCTTGGACGGGTGGACTCTTTGCTGGGTAAAAAACTGGCTGGATGGCCGAGCCCAGAGAGTTGTGGTGAGGGAGCTAAACCCAGCTGGTGGCCGGTCACAGGCAGGGTTCCCCAGGGCTCAGCGTTGGGGCCAGACTTGTTTAATATCTTTATCAATGATCTGGATGAGGGGATCGAGTGCACCCTCAGTAAGTTTGCAGATGACACCAAGTTGGGCAGGAGTGTTGATCTGCTGGAGGGCAGGAAGGCTCTGCAGAGGGACCTGGGCAGGCTGGATCGATGGGCCGAGGCCAGTTGTGTGAGGTTTAACAAGGCCAAGTGCCGGGTCCTGCCCTTGGGTCGCACCAACCCCAGGCAACGCCCCAGGCCTGGGGCAGAGGGGCTGGGAAGTGCCTGGCGGAGAAGGCCCTGGGGGTGCTGGCTGACAGCCGGCTGGGCATGAGCCAGCAGTGCCCGGGTGGCCAAGGAGGCCACCAGCCCCCAGGCTTGTGTCAGCACTGGGGTGGCCAGCAGGAGCCGGGCAGGGATGGGGCCCCTGTGCTCGGCCCTGGGGAGGCCCCACCTCGAATGCTGGGCTCAGGTTTGGGCCCCTCGGGACAAGAAGGGCCTGGAGGGGCTGGAGCGTGTCCAGAGAAGGGCAGCGGGGCTGGGGCAGGGTCTGGAGCACAAGTGTGCTGGGGGGCGGCTGAGGGGGCTGGTGGGGTTTAGCCTGGAGAAGAGGGGGCTGAGGGGAGCCCTTCTCGCTCTCTGCAGCTGCCTGAGAGGGGCTGGAGTGAGGGGGGGCTGGTCTCTGCTCCCAAGTCGCCAGTGACAGGACGAGAGGAAACAGCTTCAAGGTGTGTCAGGGGAGGTTTAGATTCGATATTAAGAAACCTGTCTTTACTGCAAGAGTGGTCAGGCCCTGGCACAGGCTGCCCAGAGAGATGTGGGAGTCACTGTCCCTGGGGGTGTTCAGAAAACATGTAGATGTGGCAGTTCAGGGCATGGTTTAGGAGGCAATGTCACCAGGTGAAATACAAATGGACTTAGTAGTAGGAGGTCATCTGAATGACCTTTGGGGATACCATTAAACCTCGCAAGAGTCAACAGCGAGGTTCTGGTGACATTGGCAGGTGAAGTACTCTGGCACCAGTAATTTCAGGGGTTTGTTCCCTTCAGTGACACCAAGGAAAACAGTCAAACTGGTTGGAAGAATGCTGCTGGTGAATGGGTAGTTTTGTTCAATATATTCATAATACTTATATCCTAAACCAATTTCCATTGCAGAAAACTCTTCTAATTATGAAGATAATTGGATGATTAATAACTGGGCTAGTACTAAGAAACAGAAATTTTTATGAAGGTTGACACAATATCTCTATTGTACCTATTAATTTTTCAGGCATTTTGCAGGCTGCTTCTACTTTGTTATGGAGTTAAAGACTTTGGGCAAGACTTTCAAATCTGAGTGCATAAGCTTACAGTTGCAAACCTTTTTTTCAAGTACCTGAGAAAGTAGCTTTTACTTTTTTACTCCATCCTGAATATTTTGAAGTGAAACAGATAATTCATGGATAGTTAATAAGATATGAAGCCATTCACATCTAACACTCCCACCATTGCACACAGTATTCACTGCTTAAGCAGCTCAAGTGACATCAGTTGGCCTGTTTTCTGCAATAAACCCTATGCACTGTGGAATACTGAGTTTTAAATCATGAAGAACAATCTAGGCAACAGCAGTAGTTAAAACTCATGGTTAATGTAATTCACCACAACTTTAGCATTTAATGATTTTTTAATAAATCTTTAAGCTGAATCCTTAGTTAATTTGTTTTCAGGCCTTCTAAAGGAAGTAGATCTAGAACCAGCTTTTGATTATTTTGCCTAAATTTTATTATTGTCATTTTTATTAATATTTTATTATCACTTGTTTGTGTGAGCCTTTGTATTAATGTGATTTGAAGCAGAGACCTCAAGCCACAGTTGGAGAAAAATATTTTTGTTTTCGTTACTGATTCAAGTAGTACCTGACCATTTTACCCCAATGCTTATTTGTGTGCCCAAACTGTGCCACCAGCAACATTACAAGGGCAAAAAAAAAAAATTATTTCTAAGCCAAACCAGTTGTCCTATCTGGCTCCAGCCCCACACAACATTTGAACAAGCCAAACTGAAGAGGTGGTGTTGAGGTTAGAGTAGCATTAGCCACCAAAGTAAATGTTTATCAGCTAATGCCTTAGATACAAGCTCAATGCAGACTTTAAACCAAAAAACATGAGATTTTCTCTAACTAAAATGTGTATCTGTTTTATTATTTTTATCCAGACCTCCTCTCCGGTCCAGTTCAGTGCACCGCCAAGGAGTCAAGGTGCTCCCAATGGCACGAGGGAGGGAACCACGTGAAAGCAATAAAAAGGGAGATGAGGTGGTGGAAAGAGGGATTTCTTCTCTTTTTGGCAGTACAGGCTTATGCTGCTAAAGTATTCACTGAACTGTGGTCTGATGGGAATTTTATGATACAGTTAAGCTAGCAGGCATTGAAAGGAGCCTGTCTCCTGGTCCCTCCTGGCAGCACAATTTTTCTTCCTCTCTTGTATGGTTACTCCTACTCACATGAAACCACAACAGCTCAGGTTAGAGACTTCTCCTCTCTCTCTTCCTCTTCTTCTTCCTTTCTCTCCCCCTCTCTCTCCCTCTCCCCTTGCCACTCCACATCAGTCTGATGCTCTTTGAGCACCAGTCCCAGCTCCAAGGAAGCAGTGGTGATGTACAACTGGGAGACCACCACCTCTTCTCTAAATAGGCTAAAATGTATGGGCAGCTGAAATGCCTTTTTGCTGCCTTGCTCTTGTCTGTCATTTGCGGTAAGCAGTGCTTCTCAAGCGTTTTTAGGCCACACTTTATATCAGTAGGGTGAGAATTCCTCACTCAAGAAGACAAGCCCCTGGGAGAGCCGGGAAACGGTGCTTTGCACCATGTTAGCTGTTTTTATCACTCCTGAACAGGGTGGTGTAATTTTCGGGTGCAAAGGAAGAATAGAAATGCTTGCTCTGCTGTTGCTTGAGCCTTACCTCTGATTAGCAGAAACAGAAACCTCCATTATCTGTTGTTCCCTAAAACTGTCAACCTATAACCAAACTCAGCCTTAGCTGTTCTAAAATATCGGCTCCCACTTTGAAGGCCAGTGGAGGATCTGCACTGATTAGCAGAGGAATATACAAAAAATGTCATTATACCCCTTTGTACTTCATCTGTCCTTTGTGCTTATGTAGTATGGAGCTGTCTAAAGGTTGCTTTAAATTATGCGTACTGTCTGTAGCCGCAAGGTTTAATCTGGTAGCCAGGATCTGTGAAAATGAGAGTATAATCACAGCAAAGCTAAAATCTCATTCCTGCCCTCCTGCCCCACCCGTGCATGGCAGCTGGCCCCTCTCAGTGGTGCAAATGAAGGATGACTGATGCAGGTTAAAAAAATCAAACAAGCCCCCCCCAGCACAACTTACAACTTTATTCTTTAACTTGTTTGGTAGTTTGCGCTTTGCAGCGCAGCCCCACAAATAGATGCGTTGGCACACTTGGCCTTATTGCTAAAGAAATGTGTTGTAGAACTATGCACTTAGCCCTTGGTTCCGTAATCATTAATGCTGGGCCTCATTACAGATTAACCTGAAGTACGGACTGGGTCAGGTGAAGGCATACAACTTCATTTCTAGCAAACTAGGAGGACAACAGTGTCCTGTTTCTTAGCCAGCTTTTAGGCCAGCTTTATGCAAGCTCTGCATTACATGGCCATGAAATTTTTTGTTTGGTGTAAAAAATCCAAAAGCTGGACTTCTTATATCATAAAGCCATGGCCTCTGAATGCCTTATCCACCAAATATGTTCATCTCCATACAGAAATATATAGTTAGGATTAGCTGTGCTCACTACATGACCTCATCTCCTATACTGTAGGAATCCTTTGGAAAGCCAGCCAGGTCCAAGACAGTTTATGTGAAGGAAATCATAGAACAGTTGTGGTAGGAAAAAATAATTTAAAGACATGTGATACCTATTGATATGTGCTAAAACCTTTTTATTTATTTTAATGTTTCTGAATTTTGGTTAAATTATTAATTTTATTATATTTCATTTATGCTTTTTATAATGAATCAAAGGTTCAGCTTCTAATGAGGACAATTATTTACTAATTAGTTTTTATTAATTGCACTAATTAACTTTAAAAGTGCTGTTATTTTGGACTAGATGTCATTTTTTCCTCTGATTTCTTGTGCAAGGTTTGTATTGATAGACAATTTAATAAGACCATTGCCTTTCAGAGTGTCACAGAGTCATATGTTACTGTCATTGAGGCTAAAGCCCAGTATAGCAAAATTCCCTAAGGACTTCTACTCTGGTTAGGGCTGCGGCGTTAAAAAGGGAGTAAACAGAATAAAAGTAGATGGAATATGCCCCAAAGCAGCAAGCTGTCCATCAGCTTTGCTCTAAAGCATAAATACTATAAATGTACAATAGCTTTACAGATCTCTGAGCTTCCAACCATATTCCCATCTCCTACAAATGCTTTTGTCCTCCCCCTTCTGTGATGCACAAAACTGAACCAATTCATTCCTTTGAGTGAGCTGTGAATGCAAAACACAAAACAGAGCAAAGCCTTTGAGAGAGGCCCAAACCCCTCCAGTGCTGATGGTGACCCACCGCTGTAGGAATTTGTTTGCAAAGACGTTTATAGCTCAGAGCAGAGCCTAGCACATGGTACTTTTGAAATATTTTCTTCACTCTGAGGATGGTGAGGCACTGGCACAGGTTGTCCAGAGAAGCTGTGGGTGCCCCATCCCTGGAAGTGTTCAAGGCCAGGCTGGACAGGGCTTTGAACAACCTGGTCTAGCAGAAAGTGTCCCTGCCCATGGCAGGGACGTTGGAACTAGATGATCTTTAAGGTCCCTTCCAACCCAAACTAGTCTATGCCAGTTTGCATATTCATTCAATTTCTCATTTGTGATTGCTCACAAATATGCTACCCACTGGCTGTTGAACATATAATATTCTTATATGTTCATGTATATGATAATATATAAAATTATCATACATTCCTATATTATGCCAATAATAATTGGCATAATATCCAGGAAGAATTTTTAGTTCAATCTGAACTTTGTTCATAAAAGTCTGGATGTCTGTGGGTGTCATTTCTGTAAAGTCAAAGCCCTGAAAGAATTAAAGTGGGTTCATGTAGCCTTTTCATTTCTATCTTACACATACAGTATGAATAATGGTTGTTTCAGAAGGCAAGATGGAAGTCCTTAGAAAATAAAAAGTTTCCCCAGCGACATGTAATTACAGTCCATTTCCCTTAAAACGTTGCAGTGAAAGTTTGAGATTTATCTAAACAAGCAGATGATAACAGCTGGTGTTCAAGGGCACATAGGAATGCACTGACGGAACCCTTCAACCAGTAGATGTCACTGGAGGGATCTCGCTGGGTTTGCAAAGCGAGCTGTGACTTTTCAGTTTCTAGCTAGTCCTTTGATACAAAAAGAAAGGAAGAAAGGCCCCATTTTTCTGCGTCTTTTTCCTAAAATAGTTCCTTCGCAAACTGGGGAAAAGTAATACTCCTCGCTATGTACCTACCATCCAACTCTAGCATCTCTAAGGGAGTACGTGCTTTTGGGGATCCGACTGAGTTTAAATTCTGCTCTAATCAGAGAAAAAGCCAGACCTATGAACTCTGTGAAACTCCATCGTGTAAACAGTTGTACCCTTCCCAGTCTGCTGGCTGTTTGGTAGGCTGGTATCCTGGTTACATTTCAGCTCTCATTCCTAAAAAGGATCAGCTCTTACATAGTTTGTCTTTGCAGCAGCATTAGAACAAGGCCCCTGTAAACCCAAAGTAGCCTACTTCAGTCTCTGGTTTACCAAGTTCCTGATAAGAACTTCCGTAGCAAAAACAATCTCCTCTTACTTTGCACAAAACATGCACAAAGCATGCACATACATGACATTTAAGAATATACATACTGTAATACTGTATTAGAGTGGCATTTGATCCTTTTATAGTGACCAGCACAAGATACTTTATGAAACCCCATAATGAATAATTGCAGTGTAGCCACCAGTAAGACAAATATCTTTCTAACCCCGACAGTCAGTGTTCACCTTAAAATCTGAACCCAGGGCGACCATATTTATATAACACGATTTAGAACATTTTCTAAATGATGTATTTTTTCCCTTTTCAAAATTCATACCCTCTTCAGCCTAAATAAATGTTTTGAGTGAATTCCAGTGTTAATGATGATACATAAGAAGTATGTTTTTTTGTTTTTGCATTCAAAGTATTTACCTCAAGGTTATTACCTTGTTTTTCTGTCCCCAAATGGTAAATACAGGAGTCTGATTTATCTTCTCTATTACACTCACGTTTCCTTTATAAAACAAACAGCTTTAGAGAAGATAAGGAAAAAAAAAAAAACAACAACTTGGTTATGCAATTGCTGTTTTTCCCAGGACTTTCAAGCAGCTTTTAGTTATTAGGACCATGATTCAACAAAAAGGTTAAACATGCATATAAATTTAAATCTGTAAGTACGGCTTAATCATCTTCAGTACCCTTATAAACAAGTATGTTAATGATTCAGAGCCTAATCTTCTTGTCTTTATTATTGTATCTCTGTACATCAATGGATTTTTACTCTTGCCATACTCTGACAGTAATTGCTAGTCTCTCAAGTGCTTGGGTCATACAGACCCAAGAACAGGACTCTTCTAGTAGATATCAATAAATGCACTTTCACTCTGCAACCCAAACGCCAAAACCAGGTGTAAGAAAGATCATGGTGCAGAAATACCCACTCTTCACGTGGATGCGGTAGGGCTGGGTTCAACCTGCAGCCAAGTTTGGTCCCTACAATACCTTCTTCCAGACCTCTGCAGGACAGCCTGGCCAGCCCTGCAGGTTCTTCTGCTCAGATTCTCTGAACCAAGCTCCATATTCGAGACTGCAGCCTGGCATCCCACAGCAAAGGAGCATCCCACCGCTGCCCCCTTTTCCATACTTTTCTACTTGGTGGGTGGTGGAAGGAAGGGTGCTATGGAAAAACTGTAAACGTGGAACAGCGAGGGGCATAGAAGATGAGGTAACTCCAAAAAACCAACCAAAGCCTGGAATGTCAGCTGAGGCAGGCACAAGAGGTGCACTGCCCAACTGATAGAAACTCCTGAAGATATCTTTTAGTATGAAAATGGAAGTCACTGCCTCTCCCAGCATACCCTGTTCAGAGCTGTTTGAGCCAAATGTCATTCCTTTGTGACTCCTTTGAACTGCATGTAGTTACAGATTTACTTCTGCCCAAAATGAACAGTTTTCCTAGTTATTTTTGATATCGCTGTAAGACCATGCCTGAAATTAGTCTGTCTTGAAATCACCACACCTAATTACACTGATGTGCAGTTCTCAACAAATTTAAAGCCTAGACGCCCTAATAAGATCCATGTATTTTTTAGGACTTGCTCTGCAACTCAAAGAGAGGAGCTGAAAATGCACTTAAGTTTATAATTGCAACCGATATTCGGTGAAGAAGTGGTCTGAAAATAAAACATATTTCATAAAAACTAGTGCAGGATTATGTGTATTCACACTAATCAACTCAAACCTCCCCCCACCGCAAAAAAAACCACAAATCCCCCCAAAACAAGGAAGCAACAAGCTAGCAAAACTCCTGTGATAAAAGGATGGAGAAGGTGGCCTCCTGAGGTCTCTTCTAAACATATTTTGGAAGTTTCTGTGGGCCAAAGTCTAGTATTCTCTCACAGTAGAAGAAAAACACAATACGCCAGCTTGTGCCAAATGTGGGTTTAAAGAATATTTAGTCAGCGTCTTTTCTCATGTTGAAATTACAATCCTATTAAAACAGCTGGGATTATAGTTTAATAGGGAAATTGTATCATTAAAAATCAATTCTTCATGAAGAAGTCCTTGGAAATACCAAACTGTAACAGCCAGACCGTGAACCCAGCCTAAGCCAGGCCTTGATTTATGCTGTCGTGATTTCAAGGCAACCTCTGAATAGCTATTGTGCCATTTACTGAGACGAATAAAGTGACTGGCAGTGGATTATGAAAAAGCATATCTGGATGATACAAAACTACATCAGATAATGTTATAATCTGTGGATTCAGAATTTTAGATTAGTTGTGGGCTAGGGAAACGTTTCAATAATTGGAATGAAGCAGAGCAGGACATGGTATCACCATTTCTGTGTCAGGATTTCATTCTCATGGATTCTTTTTTTGTTTGTTTCGCTGTTTCAGGTGCAGGTCTCAGTGTCAGCGACAATGAATCTTGTCATGGCAGCCAGGACGGTGGCAGCATGGCTAACTCCCAGATCGTAGAGCTTAGAAGAATACCCATAGCAGACACTCATCTCTAACTCCATGGCTTGCTTCGGTTTTTTTTCTTTTTTTTTTTTTAATTCAAGCCTCAGTATTTTTATATTTGTACTTCCTTTTGCACTAAAACACTATATGAAACTGTGTAGTAAAATGCGCTGAGCTTTACTGAATGTTTAACAACGAATGTTTGCTTGAGTTTTTGTATATCAGAAAATAAACTGTAAATTTTTTACAGTGGCTGAGCATCGATAGATACCATGGCAATCGGCCTAGATTTGTATCTTGTAGCTAGATGACATATTTCACAAACTGTATCTTTTTTAATTAACCTGTATGCGTAACACTCATTAATAAAAACAATAGGGTCCCTTTGATACAAACAAGTCTGTTATTTCTGCTTGCTGCTTATGGAGCTGGAAGATGATGCAGACACCCTGTTGGACAGGAAAGTTTTTTAATTACACAGTTGTTCTAAGTTTCCTAAACTGTACTCTTCTCCCTGGTTTTTGACTACCCAAGTCTGTGAATTTTACAATTCAAATAAAGACACAGTCTTGAGCCAGAGAGCTTGAAATTTGAATTGTGACATAATAGAATATGCAAAGATCTGAAACAAACAGGGGGAAGGGGAGATGAAGGACAAGAGTGAAACCACTGGCAGCTGCCTGGTGTTGACTGTGTTACTTTGCTCGTTTCATAATAAATTCTGCCACTCTTCTCACAGTCAGAAATAAGGGGGAATTCCAAAGTGTTGAATTTTCTGTTAATCTCTGTGTCCACAGAGATATCCCTGTTCTGACTGAAGGATTCAAGTATCACATTACAAATAGATCAGTAATCTGGGGTTATACATGAGCAGGAAAAGTTCCTTCCTTGGAAAAAAATATGTAGAGGAAGTATTTCAGAACTGAGAGGGGGAGGCAGGCTGATCTTGTAGGAATCATTAACTCTGCTTCTGCACACAGTCTGGAAGAAAAACACATTAAAGCAGGAGACCAGGGGAATTTTCCTCTGAACACTTCTGAGCATAGTATAGAAATACAGTAAATGAGAATGCAAGCCTTTCATACCTTCTTCAGGAACTTGCCTAAAGGCCTGATGCTGGGCAAGCTCTGAGCAGCTACCTCTCCCTTTAGAACAAAACTTTTCTTATGGAATTCTTTCTGTGAATTTTGTTATAGTGATATACAAATTTTACTGTGTCTAATTATTTATTGAGCTGAAAAGGAAAAAAAAAAAAGCCAAACAAACCCCACTTCTGTGTCCCCCGTTCTGTAATAGCTGGTAGGACCGCACAGCTTAGAGTCATCACTCATAGCCAAACCAGACATAAATCTTTAAGTTCTAATGCAAAAGCATTCACAGACACAGGAAACTCCTTCTAGTCAGCAAACCCCTTAAAGAAGTGCTTTTTAAGTACACATTTAAATTGATGGGAAATGAGAGTATGTCTATATTTAATTAGTACATGTTCTGCTGCATCGAGTCTTAAATTTCTGACTCCCAGGAATTTTGTTGACTCGGTTTATGCTGGTCACGCTATGGAGCAAACAGGGCCAAGTCTTGCGGTCAGTGGCAAAACTTACTGGCAGGGGGGAGGGTGGTGGGGGGAAACGAGCCTTGTTTCACCATGGGCAATACACAGAAGCACAGGGCAGTCAGGGAGACCCGTGCCCCAGTGCAGAAGCGGCAGCCTGTAAAATTGGGTGCAGTGCATCTGAAGCATAGCGGGCAACTTTATACCAGAGTAAACCGTCTAAGCACATTTTATAATTCACTTTTCTGCCTATACCTGTGCCTGCTGAAAAGGGACTTTCCGGGCACTTGAGCGAACTGCAAGTGTCATCAAAATAAATCTCTCAGCCTAGAGTTAAAATTATTTTTGACACTTTGCAGTGTAGTACTATTTTACCTTCTACACGGGAAACCTGGCTCTTGAAGAGGTTCCTTTTATTTTATTCCTTTTTTCCTGAATCAACTGAGATGAGCATTGCCCATTGCTGAACCTTCTCCTCTGCCCACTAAAGCCCTAACGTGAAGCCTGGCACTGCAGAATGATTGCAACACTTGCCTAGTTGCGAGAGAGTCAGGGCTGTACAGATGTTTCGTTACTCAAAGTACATGCTACTACATGCAGTGAGAAAGCTTATAAAAGAAGGATGTTTGTATGATTTTGACTCAGCACCATAAATGTTAATACTTTGTGTCACTTCAACTTGTTGCACAACTGGCCTGGTTAGGGATTTACTGTAAATGCATCAGCATTTTCAGGGCAGATCAGTAGGATGATGTTCTGCTGCCAGCATTTGTTGAATTTTAAATCTCTAGGTGGTGCTCACATGGTTTAAGATCATGAGATGAATTTTCTTACTGTGCTAGGACCATTTTTTTTTTTTTCCTAAATATTCTGTTTGTAGGAAAGTCAGTGTTTTAACAGCGTGGGTCTCCCTCAGCTCCTTTTTGCTGTTCCTTGGTCAGGCAAAGATTGCAACGAGAGCAGGGCAGCTGTGTGCTCTGACTCAGATGTGCCCAACAGCCACACCTGGACAGGAGGAGTACCTTTACGGTTGACTTGACTTCACCAGAATGCCTCCTGCGGTTACCTGATCTTAGGCGTTATTTAAAGTTTGATAGAGAGTATAAACATTTCTTTGTTTCTAAGAGACGAATTAATCCACAGCTTGATAGCTTTCAAACCACAGGGCCCACCATGCAAAGGCGGCTTGCTCATTCGCTCATTGCTTTGTTCCTGCGTGGTGAAGAGCACCAGGACACCTGCTGCCTTTGCTTTTTTCCCTGTGAAAGGAGCCATCACTTCTCCACAAGAGGCCATTCTCCATGTTTTGAGGGGTAGAAGGAGCTGTGGTTAATATGGATGTCACATTTCATAGTTTGCTCTGTGAAGGAGACCCATTTTCCAGACAAGCTTCACCTAAAGCTACTTAAATATGTAGGTAGATCAGGTGGATGAATGGGTGTGTTTCAGGAGTTTTTCACCAGTCATATGCCAACATAAGTAAATTCACGTTTTTAAAGGATGGCTGATTATAGTCCACGTTCAAGTGCATAAGTGATGAAAAATGCTAAGTACAACAGACATCTTTTAGTTGATGTTTTAGAGAAAGCACTGTGGAAGAGTCTGATGACACTTTTCTTGGTACGTAGCCAAAATAAGTCAATTCGTGTCAGGGATGTGAACAGAAATATTTAGATTTTTTTTTTCTTAGTTGAGAGCCCCAATATATCCACGTTCTGTCTCTACGATGCAAATGCTTAGTACTCCAATATCCTACAGCCAAAGTCGCCATCCTGCCAAGAACTGCGCAGTGAGAGCTTTGATCTGCAGGGGATTAAACGGTGTTGAGAGCTTTACAGCAATAAAGTGCCTATGTGTGCAACATAAAATTATGTTAAATTGACTGATCATGCAGAGGTTTGACTAGAAAATTGCTTAAGTTCAGGCATATCCTGCCTTCAGATACATTTCCCTATAGCTCAGCCTGTACTGTGGACCTTGAGATACTATGGTAGGTTCTGCTTCACCAGCACTGGTGTAAACCAGTAAGAAATCAGAATGTGTGCCCAGTTTGCTGGCAGCAGAATTTGCTCCTGTGTTACTTCTACTGGCAGTAACATGTAGTGAAAATAGCACCTGCAAGTTTGGGCTCACCTGGTCTATATATATATGTTATTCTGTTAATTTTCACAGAAAAAATCAAGAAGAATTTTCATTTGTCATTTCATCGTTCAAAATCATCATCTATGCAATAAATAGGTTGAAATTATTACAGTTAAATATTCTCATATGCAATAAATACATGCAAATAATTGCAATCCAATCAGTATTATTAAGCAAAATATCTGGGATTAATGATGTGCTGAAACTGAGAAGACAGTTGTGTAAACTGGCCTAAATGGAAACCCAAAGACCCTAAGAATAGCTTTCTTTGTTTGGGTTTTAACCAAGTTAAAGCTGTGTTCACAGGAGAGAGAGCATTTTCACAAAAACACAAGATTTGGAGAAAATTATAAATACCTTTTTCTTATTGCTACTGCATTTCAACATTTCTTGTTTTCTGTGCAAACCCAAACACTAACGTGGCATCTCTTTGGACCTACCACCCAGGGAAGTGGTTGCATCAGCATCCCCAGAGGTATCAAAAAGACGTGTAGATACGGCACTTAGGGACATGGTGTAGGGGTAAACTTGCGAGCGTTAGGTTAATGGTTGGACTCAATGATCTTAAGGGCCTTTTCCAACCTAAATTAGTCTAGGATTCTTTGAAAAGAAAGGACAAACAGTGACTTTGCTCAAGATCCTTGTTGTGTCCTGATAAAAGGAAATAACAAGTTGTTCCTCATCAAGTGTGTGCATGTGGTACTTCCTGCAGGATGGTAACAAAGTCAGCCCCGTTGCCTCTGCTGCGGGCACAGGCAATATCTGCCCTCGCAACTTAAATGGGGCTTGCTCTCCAGTGCTTCAGCCCCAAAAGAAGCCCTATTTGCATCTGTTTTCCAAGCCATGGGTATTGTTTTCAAAGCTCCTTGCAGCAGAAATCTAAAAATAACCCACGGACCAACTTTATTCTGCTGAAGGAGTGACCCTCCTCCCTGATCTCCTGCTTGCCCAGCACCTCGCCGCTGCTGTGGGCCCACATTCCTTCTCAAAGAGATTCTTTATTCACTTAGTCCTTCTAATATCATTTACCTCAATAGCAAATGAGCTTGTGCTACCCCTTCCTCAGCCAGGCCTTTATAAGGACATAATGCCAAATGCGTACCTTCTGGGTTTCTGTCTTGTAAGAAGGAGCTGGTTTCCTTAATTCTGTGTTGCTCCGCAGTTACCATGTTTTCTACCTTCTGCTGGATAAGGTCCTAAGGAGTCAAGTCCTACTCCAGCAGAAAACACTTGAGCCCATCTTCAGAGGTGAACATATATATATCTACTTTGGCTATTTGGGTAGCAAAATACATAGTTCATTGGTTAATATTTCTCCACCCACTTGAATCCTGTTGTTGTGGTTAAACCCAACAGCCAGCTAAACACCACACAGCTGCTCGCTCACTCCCTGTCCCCTGCTGTGGGATGGGGCAGAGAAACACAAAAAAAAGGTAAAATTCATGGGTTGAGATAAAGACAGTTTAATAGGACAGAAAATGAAGGGAAAATAATAATAATTATGGTAAAAGAATATGCAAAGTAAGTGATGCACAATGCGATTGCTCACCAGCTGCCAAACAATGACCAGCCTGTTCCCAAGCCATGGCCACCGCCCGCCCCAGCCAAGTCCCCCCAATTTATATACACTAAGCATTGACGTCATGTGGTACAGAACATCCCTTTGTCCTGTTCAGGTTAGTTGTCCTGGCTGTGTCCCCTCCGACTTCTCGTGCACCCGGCAGGGCATGAGAAGCTAGTGTAAGCACTGCTCAGCAGCAACTAAAACAGCCCTGTGTTACCAACCTTATTCTCATCCTTAATATGAAACACAGCACTGTACCAGCTACTAGGAAGGAAATTAACTCCATCCCAGATGAAAACGGGACATCTGTATCCAGCTATTGTCTGTTATATGTTTAATAAAGCTGGTCTAGCCATTTTAACTGGGACTTTCTGCAAGTTTTGGGACACACACCCTCCCTTCTGGTATCTCTTGATTTTTCTGCCCCAGCAAATGCTGAAACCTTGCTCGTGCTGAGGCACAGCCATGTGCAAGCGGTAGAAACTCACTACTCCGATCATCAGACCGGTCTCAAGGTTTAAGAAGTGAGTTTGAGTTTGGTGGGGCTGCAGAGGGCCTGAAACCCTCCCTTCGTTTGCAAGCAGTGCTCTGATTAGCTGTCTACTGTATAAAAGGTGAGGTCTTTACAGCTTCTGCCATTCCTTATGTGTGCTCTGGCCAGTTGCTCGGAAGGGTGGAATTAGGTATGTCTGGCAGGAAAAAAATACAGCTGTAGAGCACAAGCAAAGAGAGGAAACTGCTGAGAGCTTCCTTGCCTTTAGTTCTTTTCGTATTTTCCATGAGCCAGTTGCTTCCCACTATTTCCAAATGTGTGATGCGCTACCTTCTGATGAGCGTTGCGTGCCTGTTCAGAGCACCTCAGGCAAGCACTGAGATTCTCCTCCAAGGACCATGTGCCTACAGCTTTTAGGTTCTTCTATCTTGAGAGCCAGATGTAATGAGAATCACGTTCCTTTACAGCACCAAGGGATTTTTTCAGGGTTAAAAGTGTATCAACCTCTTATATTCAGTGCTGGCAGAAGACCTCTGTTGCACATTAGAAGACCTCTAATCCTGGTCCTTAGTGGACTAAGGCTGGCTTACGGCAGTGGTGATGACCATTGCTGTTTGACCAGCTGGGAAACCGTCTGCCCACCTTAAAAATCATGCCCTACTGCGTAGTGCAGAGCAAGAACCAGCAGGGCAAATGCCAGGCAGCTACTAGCAAGCATTCTGACTTGCAAATAGAATGGCTCATTACAAGCATTGGGAGATTAATATTAAAGATAATCCTCTGAGCATGGAAAAGAATCCCACGTAGCCTCAGGAGACGGACAGCTAAATCCTCGGAGCCAGTATATGCAGTTATGCCATCCGACCCTCGGGACACAGACCTTATTTTTGAAAGCAGCATGCTCTAGAGGAGAAAGTAAATGGAAAAACAATATCATCTTGCTTTCCTAACCCAGAAAAGTAGCCTTGAATGTTCATGAAAACAATCTTTTATTGCAAAGGAAACAGAAGTTGAGATTTTTCTGCTCCTCATAAAACTGAGGCTAACATAATTAAAAAAAAGTCATAGCTTTCTGAAACTGTGTGAATTAGCAAAGAAACAGGGTGCATTTCTATTAATGCCTTCTCTGGTAATATTTGAATGCTCCCAGAAACACTGTTAGAATTACTTTTTTTTTTTTTTCCAGAAGTATTAACCAACAAGAGGCAGTATTTTACTTATCATATGAAGTTAACATCTAGATCATAAAACACAAAGTGCCTGTAGACCACAAATGTTCAGAATTCATTAGTTCTGACTAATTGAGCTGCTTGTTACTTATTTTAATCAGATATCTAGAAGGAAAATTGTTGTGTTGAAACTAATTAAAGTCCTTTATTTTTTGTCTTGTATGAGTTATATTAGTGGTGGCAATACGCGTTTTGTTCAAAATTAGGTCCATTATTTCTAGTTTTCCTGGGGGAGAGGGAAATAAAGATATGCTTAATTCCTTGTACTGAAGAGAGAGCTTCTGTATTGTGAATAGCTCAGTATTTTATTAAGTAGTCTTAGGCTTAAATAAATAAATAAGACTTTAAACAAATAATACTTCTTGGATTTGGAGGGGTGGTTTGAATGGGAGATGTTTCCATGTCTACATTTCTAAAGAAAGAACACAGAGAGCAGGAAAGGATGAGGGATGTTAATCCCATTAAGTGTGAAGAAGAAGAGGAAGAAGAGTGTCTTCCTGGTAAGACCTATTCTAGGCCAAAACTGAGAACAAGAAAACAAATCAGTGACAGTGGGTGTCATTGTCTTAGCTTGAGCATTACCAACTGCAGGATTTCACCTGGGGTGACTGTTTTCATTTGTACTGGCAGGGCACAGTTGGCAGTGACCACTCTACTGCTTCTCAAGGTCAGATCCTGAGCCAGTGGCTCCCAGACAATATTTCTTAACATCAGATTTCACTGGCTAGAATTTCCATTTTGTATTTACGGGCTCGAAAATCTTGTCTTAACTGACTTGTGTTGTGAACATAAAGGCTATTTTTTAGGATACAGGTGGAGAAACGGACTTTCCAAATCTCCCATAAAAACCTGGAAAATGGTGTTAGTCAACTGAGTGTGAGACTGGGGTTTGTGTGATCCCAGCAGAGACAGCAGAATGGCATGATTGACACATCAGCTTTAGAAAGACTTTCCCTGTTTGAGGCTGACTGTTGATATTGATATGTGAGCCATCCACCTGTGATCCTACATGCTGGCATACACTTGGTCTCAAACATGACACCTGTCAGCTGTCCGTCCTGTGGAGGAGAGCAAAGGATGTCTCAATTCAGAGGGATCTGATGGACAAAGGTGCCACCTGCAACAGCAATGCATATGCAGGTGGCAGACCCGGCTCACTCACAGCGCTTGAGCTGTAAAGTGTGAGCTTTGAGCTTCGTGCTCTTGCCTGGCCACCTGCCATTCTATGCAACGTCCCAGCATCAACCCACTTAAAGCTCATCTGCCCTTGGCTTTCTGCTGCAGAAACCAGGGTGTATATGAAACCATTACTCTTATTTCTGGCTAGGACTTTATTCATGTGAAGCTCACCATCTACTTCCCACTTACACTAAACATGCACCCAGCAGGAGTGCCCCTCCGGGAGGTATTTGCATACATCAGAGACAAAATAGATTTTGCTTCTGCCACCTCCTTTGCCCAGAGTCTCGCTTCCCTCTTCTCCTGCAGCCACAGTGACAGCCTTGGGCGATGCCCAGCTGACGACTTGGATCTTCTGCCTTTCTCAGTCCTTGGGGGTGTTTATCTTAGCATTAGGATCATGCTGTAGGGATGCTTTTCTTCCACAGGACTGTTGCTGGCATCCACATTGCATGTCTAGGTGGGACAGAGATAAAACATAGCAGTGCCCATGCTTCGGGTGTCTTGAGCATGGAGATCTTGAAGAAAAACTAGTTGCACCTGATCAAACCCCTCTTTATGTCTTCAGTTTGTGAGTTACATGGATCATGCAAAGTTCCAGCTATGTTCTGGAAGAAAAGTGGTTTACTGTCTGGACCCCCAGGGCATGACTAAAATGTTAGGAAAGAGATTTGGAAATTGGTCTGGCACAAGTTGAAAGGGGGAGAGGACATGGGAATTTCCATGGGAAGTCTGGGCTTTTGAGGCCCAACAGGCATGGAAGACAGAGCAGGCTAGCTTGCTGGTGTCCTGGGATCTTTCCAGGGCTCAGATGTAGCCAGTACCAAGGCTACCAGGAGCCCTCACTGAATTGCACAGTGCAGACCACCTTGGCCCATGGCAGCCCAGCCCACAGCCCAGGGTCAGCAAAAGCTGACCTGACTTCCTTGTAAGCAGGACCTGGAGAGTATATGAGTGTGAAGCTACCATATCTTTGCTCAACCGGGTTACACATTCAATAAAGATGGTTTAAAGTCTTATGATACAAGACTCATCCCTTGCTGTTTGGCCAGTTTTTTCTCTGAGGCCATAAAAAGTAGCTCTCTTTGATTCTGAGAGGTGGTTTCAGGCTTATTTTTGTTTCTGGATTGATCTTTAACTGGTTTTCAGGGATGCTGCAAGGACTGGAGAGAGCCATGCTTCTACTTGCTTTTCAGGCTGTCAAGTTTTGGGCAGAAAGTCAGTCTGAGACCACAGTTTCCTGCTTCACTGTTCTCCCTTCCTTTGGTTTTCTACAGGGCAGCCTGCTAGGGTTGTCCTCTGTGACAGTGCTTTCTTTTCAGTGCTCACCTGCTTTTTGTTGAGCTGAAGGGCTCTCGAGAAGGTACACAGGCTCTATGATACGTGCTGGACAATCAGTGTCTGCACAGTGCAAGTCAAGGGTGGGCAGCGTGTGTGCTGCAAGGGGCTGTGGTGGTCGATGGTGAGTCAGAGCCAGCTCCTTGCATGCTCTAGTTGCCTGCTGTAGAAGGGATACAACTGGTTTGAGCCTTCTAGGTCGGTGAATTCAGACTTCAGCTTCTTTCAAAGACACTATGTTCCTTAAGTGTGAAAAAACAAGCTTTTGCCTTATTCAGTCAGGAGTTTCAGAGTATCGGTGTTGTATAAAAACTGAAAATTATTAATAATACAAAACAGCAGTTTACTGTGATGTTGCTTTTGTAAGTAATAAAACTGAAGGTTCTTCTATGCATCAAGGAGCTGGGAAGATACTCCAAAGACACCCATATTATTAATGTCTGATTAAATGTCTCTTGCTCTCGATATTACTATAATTTTCACCACTCAGTAAGACAGCGCGTTATCCTTACATATGACTAGTGTACTCCAGAATGCCTGACCTTGATTAAAAACAAACATCCTTCTCAATGTTAAAGGAAGAGGAAAGGAAATGTTATAGATAACATGCTAAGTTCTTTTTTTTGTTTGTTTGTGACTGTGTCTTTTTTTTTTAAATTCATACATAACTACATCATCACTGAAGTAAGCACTGCTGCATTTCATCCTATGCAAATACAGGGTCTTTAGTATCATCTAAAGATCAAGGTTACTTGTTTGCTTGGAAGTAATATAGTAATATTTGTTTGGACTTTGTGATTGAACAGAAAGGGAGAGGTTATCTATGCACATGCATTTGATTGAAAGTGAATGCTTTTTCCCATGGATAGCAGCCTGAATATTCAATCATTTATTTGCAAAACAAACAGCCCAAAAAAACTTGGCTTGCGCCTTCCATATATATCTAGTGGGATTTAGTCAGAATTAACTGTGTACACAGGAATGCCACATGACACTTGGTTGCAGTTTTCATTTGGCTGCAGATTTTTCACATTCAACCAGCATCCAGTGTGCAGGGAAGGTTCATGGTGCCATAGGGGTGTGTTGATGATGATGGGGGTCAAGGCATCTTGACAGTCTTTTATGCTAACCTGTTGCACGACAACATGATTCCTCTAGGATTCCAGCGGGGTACTGCTCTGCTCTCCTGCCCTTCTCTGCTCCAATGCTAGTCGTTAAGGATTTTACTGAGAGTAGATGCCTGCTGGAGATGAAGATGATGAACTTGCTGTGCCTGAGGAAAGCCACTAAAAGCAACAAACAGCTGTTGTAATGGAACAAAGTGGTCTTTCCAGGAATAATGCCTTTACCATTTCTTTGCAATCTCACTTAGGTTTGGGACAGATTTGTATAGAGCGTACCATGAACATTACCATGTCATGAATGCTAGGGCATGTTTGATTAAGGGTTTAAATCCATTTTGATTTGAAATGGGTGAATCAAAGTGATTGGGACCTCTTTTTTTTTTTCCCCCAGCTAAAGTAATAATAAAGTCACGTGAAAATTTTCAGAGGAACTGTCCAATATCTGCTAAGTCCACATTGAAAAGAAAGTAATGAAACTTCCTACCTGCCTCAGTTAGGCTTTCCAAGACACCCATCCCTCTAGTAATTAAGTGATTCCTTGTTTCTCAAACTCTACCAGCCACTGCCAAATAAAATACAACCATTTAATCATGTTAAATTAGAGCTATAATAATATTAGTCATTGCCTAATAGCCTTTTTTAAGCCACTAGAAAAGTAAAGTCTTGCCAAGAAGACTGTTACCTTTCCACAGTATAAATCAATAAATCATAATTGTACTGCGTACCTTGACCTCTTTTCTACCACAGCGTGGAAAACAAACAGCAGGAAGCCAGAGACTGGTTAAGTAATTTAAAACAGTTTGTAAACTATAATTCAAGGGACTGGTTAGGCCTATTAATTCATAAATCATTCATAATCTCAAAAGTATTCAAATGCACTCGATTTCAGTAAAGTATAGTAGGTGGAGCAATCTGATAACATCGCTGTTACGATCAGGGCTGTAAAAGACTATGTTCTTTTCAACTGTTTCTGTTAATGTTTGAACATAAATTGGTAAACACATGCTAGAAAGTAATTAATCAATTGCAACCATTCCACCAAATCTAGATGTGGCATAAATTACAGCTAGCCAGAAGACCTTTATTTTTAACCACAACTTACTGATAGTCTCATCAATATCCCCAAACTCATATTTCTGCAGCCACTGCAGACAAGAGTCAGAGCTTTTTTCCTTCCTCTTTGCTCTAAATTAGCTGCTTTCTGGCAGTGCTTCCTCATTGCTTTACCCTCATTTTATTAACAGTCAGTGGTAGGAAATCACCAGCTCTGGACTCCTAAAACTGCATTTGTGCTGTGGATATTTGCAATGTGGGCAGCGAACATTCTCTGAAATAACAGTCCTGGTTGGGTTAGAAAGGATTTAGAAAGGACTGGGATTTAGGAGGAATTTTTATGTGCTCCTTCAAATACTGGCTGAACCCTTTGGGCTGCCTTCCCCTCTCCTGGAAGGGCTTAAGTGGCATTTCTTTGTAGGTGCCCTAATGTGCTCCCTGGGACAGCTCAGGAGCTTGACATGTGCATCATGCCAAAAAATAAAGAGGTCTGCCAAATAATAGAGCCATAGAATCATTTAGGTTGGAAAAGAACTTTAAAAACATAAAAGTCCAGCTGTCAACCCAACACTGCTGAGTCCACCACTAAACCATGTCCCTCAGTGCCATGTCTACACATCTTTTAAATACCTCCAGGGTTGGTGACCCAATCACTTCCCTGAGCAGCCTGTTCCAGTGCTTGACAACCATTTGAGTGAAGAAATTTTTCCTAATAACCAGTCTAAACTTCCCCTGATGCAACTCGAGGACATTTCCTCTTCTCTTATTGCTTGTTACCTGGGAGCAGAGACCAGCCCCCCCTCACTCCAGCCCCTCTCAGGCAGCTGCAGAGAGCGAGAAGGGCTCCCCTCAGCCCCCCCTTCTCCAGGCTAAACCCCCCAGCTCCCCCAGCCGCCCCCCAGCACACTTGTGCTCCAGACCCTGCCCCAGCCCCGCTGCCCTTCTCTGGACACGCTCCAGCACCTCAAGGCCCTTCTTGTCCCGAGGGGCCCAAACCTGAGCCCAGCATTCGAGGTGGGGCCTCCCCAGTGCCCAGTACAGGGAGATGGACATCTAACAATGCTAAACCCCTTACTTAGCACAAGAGCTAAACCTTGAATGGCAAGGAATCAGATTATCCAGGGCTGGCAGCTGGGTGTCTCTCACCCTTGAGAACTCATCCTTGAAGAAGACTGTTTCACTAAGCGAGGCCATAGGAGACGTGAACAGGACAGCTAAGCCTTGGGCACATGTGAACAAGCATCAGCATTTATCAGCTGCAGCAGAGAAGCTGACACAGTGACAGAGGTACGCCTGGACTGTGTTTGTGTACACACCATGGCTGGTGTTGCACGAAAACTGACATGCCAGCCCCAGGAACCTCCAAGTTGAGAGTGAAGCACTTAAAAGGCAGAAGTGCATAAAAGAAAAATGTGAATACTTTCCAGGAATACTTATAGTGTTTGGACATTTCAAAGAAAAAAGAACGAAAGCAAATGCAAACCACAGGGAAGAATAACAACATTTCCAAAAATATTGTTTCAGATCATTGTTTATTGACTGCTTCCTTACTGTTCTAATTATCAACATGATAACCAGCATTTATATATAGAAATATGAAGACTAAATCCTCAGTAAAGGAAGAAAAACCTCTGATCTTCTAGGAAGGAACAGTCTGAGGGGAAAGTGATTGGCTGGATTGTGACTACTTAAAAATAATTTTATTAATATTTATAGAGTTTAGTGAATATTTATATTCTTTGCTTTTTCCTGATGGCTCACTGTGTCAAGACAAGCTTGTATCTTACCTTATTATTTATTGAGTCACTGTTCGTCTTCCCAATAATAGCATCCAGATATGTTCTACTTCTCTGGTGATGAGTTCCTTCTCTAATGTATTCAGTCCCTTTTAGAAAACACACTTGGTGTGTGGGGAGAGGAGCTTTCAGTTTCACATTAGCAACCCAAATGGATCAGTCAGCTCTTGCAAATCTTATAAAAAATCCCTACATCTAGAAACAACACCTATCTATACATCCTTAGTTAGACCTTACCTGACTTTGATGTCAGAGAAGGTGTCTACAAGCTTGGTTTCCATCTGGTTTTCACACTGGGACTAGAAACACCATCAGCTGCACAGTGAATAGAGGGGCCATTGCAATTTCAAGTTCATCATTGCATTTTAAACTGCAGAAAGCTCTGGTCAGGAGCCTGAACAAACTCACACCATGCAATAAAGCTCTGAAAGCACACACATAGAGGAGAGAGCAAAAGTACAGTTTACCTAGGGAGTTTCAAAACAAGAGCTTGTGCAAACTATCTGTTAGACACACACCTCTGAAGCCTGCATGTTCAACAGGAGACCTTCCTAGTCCTCCAAGGGAAAAAGGGGCATTGGTCTTCGTCTTGACTTGGCACAAGCCCAGCTGCATCCTTGCACCCACACCCACCTCTCTGAGTAAAGGGGTGAGGCTGCCCTAGGAAAACTCCTAGTTTAGGTGTGTCCTCGCATGTGGATGTCTGTGGAAATACCTTGGTTAATGTCCGTGCTGGTCAGTGAAAGCTGCAACAGTGAAATGACCCATCAGCGCGGCCACAGGATGCTTCATAACTTCACACTGGCTCTGATCCAGACCCCTCAGAGAAGTGGAGGGTGAAGCTTTGGGGGTCCTGGGTGTTAACGCAGCTTAAGAAAAATAAAAATGTGCATGTGTGTGTGTGTGTACACCAAAAATCTTTGACACTACACCACGGTTACTAATGTTCGCAGATGATTTAAAATATTTTCATCAGAATTTTAAGTTTCATAGTGAAAAGAAGATCTCTCCCTGCCTATGGAGACAGAAAAAAGGCTGTCTCTGAGGGGCTGAAGACACCGTGTGCATCTCCATTCCTGTGTATTTTTATATTTTTTTGATTGTATTTGGAATTTAGCAGCATTCTGCTTTGGGAATTTGCAGTAAATAGGACATGTCAATGTATTTATGTAAGAAGGCAGCTGCTGGAGATGTATGGCCTGAAGAAGTGTTTTTGCAAGCTAGAAAGCAGTAAAATGTGAGTCTGGAGCACAATATTCACAGAAAAAAATTAAGCTTAAAAAAGCATATGTAGCAGGATTTCGTCCTCGTTGGAGACTACACAGAATTGGAATTTTTAATTTTCCTTTTAAAGTGACATATTTTCCTCATTTTTCCAGTATCAGGTTGAATAGCAAAAATCCAGGAATTAAAAAAAAAAAAAAGCCCCACTTTAGGTGAACAAGTTCTTTGTTTTCCTCAGGTATGTGGCTTACTTATTTTTCCTTTAGAAAAAGTATCAATTGCTTTGTATTTTTGGTGACTTCATCAATCGCACATGGTGGGAAAAAACACATCTCCACTGCTGAAGGTGCCATGTGAGGAATAAAATTTAATTTTCCTAGTGCTAGGAATGGAAATGTGGCTGTTGTCTGGGACAATCTTGAGACAGCTCAGATTTCTGTACTGGAGGAAGATAGGGAGAACCCAGCTAGGCTTAATGAACAAATTAAAAAAGAAGTTCTAAGAAAGTTGAAATTTCAGCTAACGTAAAATGTCGCTTCTTACAATTTAACCTCCTGCTATATCATGTGGAAAACTATTTATGTTTAGCCATGTAGTGGAACTGATATAAATGAGGGATAGCAGAAGGATTCTGCCTTTGCTCATCTTTGATTTGTTTGATTCTTGCTTTCACTTTTACTGAGAAAATTTCTGCTACCTAAAATTATTCATTGGAGGATTCTTCGACTGGCTGTTCCTCCAGCACTGCCCCATACTTTGTGTTTACATAAACATATTAATGGATACTAAATAGGTATACAATGATACTGTTCTTAGTGTTGGACGGCAGGCTGCGGCACGGTGCATACGGTGGGATTTAACCACAAGAAAGTTCTTCTTAGAGTCTGATACCTTGTGGCTCCAGTTGTAATAATATACACATACACACATCTATTCAGTTTTAGAATAACTGAATTGAAATTTTTAATAGTGAAATACTATATATTTTTATATATACTGGGGTGTGTGTCTGTGTGTCTATATATACACGTATAATGACATTGCTTCCCAGTTTTGGAAAATCTGTTGGGCACATACTGCTCACTGGTTCATCACACGCTGTATGTTTTGTGTGTGTGTTATTAAATAAAATTATTGTATTATCTTTAAAAAATTGACTCAGGCAGTAGGAATAGCATTTGTAGTCTAGCTAAATCTCCCTCTGCAGGTTTTCTGAGCTTTCCTTTTTTTTTAAAGAATAATAGTTCTTAAGAAATCATACAAGAATCGTTTTTGTTATTGAAAAAAATTAGCTCACTGCCCAATAGAAAATAATCACTCAGCCATGCATAAGGTCATTAATAAGCAAATTAAACAAGCTACTCATGAGTCAGTGTACCTCTTTCTCCTTTTTTTTTGGCATGCCTGATGTACAACTCATAGTTGTATTGAACAGTCAATTTGCGAGGTTAACTGCAGATGCATGTTTAATATGTATATATGTAGTAGTAAATCCTGAGGCAGTAAGACATCCCTTTCTACAGTAGGAGTGCAAGTACATTGACTTTACAGCTGACTAAGTAAAGAAATGTGTGACTTCCGGGCCTGATCTGAGCCAGCAGAACAGTTTTGCTAATGACTTAAATAGGAGCAAAGTCTTACTTGAAGGTGGTTAGTTGAGAATTACAGACAAATTTCACACTAGAGCTGGCCAAATGATAGCACACTTGATTCATTAGTCTTTAAATGGCTGAAAGGGATCTTCGTTTTGCTAATATACGCACAGAGAACGTTTTTTGTTCGTCTGTACTCAGGCTACCATATATCATTGTTTTCTCAAACTGAAAGGTTTGTGCCAAAAGCAAATAATGTGCTAGTATCAGAGCGCTTATAAACTGAAAATTCATTAATGTTTTATTTGACAGTTGCACTCCCACGAGTAACAAGTCAAAGCAAAGTGTTGATGAGCAATCCTTAGATTAAAATGTGTTTGCAATTGGTGAGTTCGTATGAATAATGCACACATATGTAGGTATAAAGGTCAGTTAATGAACAACTTCCAGCCAAGTGGACCTCTGTTCTCACAGGCTCATAGGCCAGTGAGGTCCTCAACCATCCTAGCACCAGGAAAACTGCTTATACCAGAAAAAAAAATTCACTACCTAACAACAAACCTTTACATTTAATAGATTTTTACTGAATATGTTGTGAATGAAGACAAAGTTTCATTTTTTTCCACATCAGACTCTTGCTCAGTTTTGTAAACTTGTTAGTTGTCAGAGGCAAGCTGAACTTGCCAGAAGCAGTTTCAGTTTATACCCTAAACAGACACTTCATAAGTTGTGAAATATTTTTGGGATCCAGTGTCCCAGGGCATTCAGCATTTGTACTGCTGAAGCGTAGCTGTTTAGTGTAGTAGAGCAAGAAGAGGAAACAATTTTCCTTTCCTTAGGCTATGTGAGCAAAACTTGTAATGGAGTTCATGGGGGAGGGTGGAAAAAGAGTTTGGGAAATTTATCATAGAGTATCTGAAAGAATATGAAAGGAGACCTATGAAGCAGTACTAAACTCAGGGAATGGCTTAGGTGGTAAAACCAATTGATGATAGGTTAGCCCTCCGCTGAAAAGGACTGGGAAATTCACAGCCCATGAGCAGCCTGGGAAGTTGAACAAAACCAGAGAACGAAGTTTGGAAGCGCTTGGCCAGATATTTTGGGCTTGTCCATATGTCCCTGCACAGGTAGAAATAGTACCGGATTTGCATTATGTAGTTCTCTTGGCCTTTCTCCCTGCCAGCCCTGACTTTGTCAGACAGAAGATTTACAACCGTGTGAATATATACCTGCCCACCCAAATCCTGACCCCTTTGTGTTGTTTCTGCTAGGGGTCAATGTGCACACCATGTACAGGGTGACGGTGTGAGGCGTGTGTTAGGAACAGACACAGTGCGTTGCGATGTTCAACACTGTATGTCTAATGAGTTTGCAGGTGAAGGAGTTCGTAATTCGGCTGTAATTTTTTTTCTCTCAAAATCCCGTGCTCATTTTTGACTCAAGGGCTGAGTTTAGCACTCCCTGACTGTACTCTAGCATCTTATTCTAAACTTTTACTAGTTTTGATGATTAACACTTTCTGTTGTTTTAAAGCAGTCTTGAAGATCTGTCTAATGCAACACCTTTATCTGTAATGGCTTTCAAACCATTCCATGTGAAATATGTTATGTGCCCCCCACGTACTTCTGCAATGGCAATGCACATCACCTCGAAACAAACCTGTGAGGGACACTGTGTGAGAGAACACCTCCCATGGCAACATCAGCATGGCCAAACTACTACATTTCTGTAAGATCTGGAAGGATTTTCCAGGGTGCTCAGTGATCTGTAGACTCTCAGTAGCATTCAGTGCTGCGTGCAGATCTCTTGGCATCTGGAGGTGTCTGCTGTGTGGTAATGCAGTTGTAATGTCACACAAGAGTGCCTTAAGTATGCTAATTTTCCTTGCCAAGCCATTAGCTCTGTTCCAAGGTCCTGTCAAGAGCTGGTGGCGGTGCCCTCAGCTGCAGCATGAGCCCTTGCACTTTTATTGTTGCTTTTTCTCTCTTTCATCAGGGAAGGATGGACCTGAAAAAGGTTGGCCTTTGCTTAGTGAGAGCTCGTCATGGCTGAACATGAACTCCTCCCGCTGTCCCCTTCCTCCTTCTTGGACTCCAGGTGTGGATTGGTGATGGAACAGTAGTATTATTTTTTGTCTGTCAGCCTCTACATTTGTCATCCTGCTGAAGGAAGGATCTGAGCCTTCGTGTTTGCCTGTGCCAGCCTTAGAGAAGCAGCTGGAGTTGTTTGTCTCTGGCAAAGATGGTCATATTTTATCTTATTTTTTTCTTCCCCTGAGAAATCTGTATTCCAGGAATTCAGTGGTGCTCTCAGACAGCCTCTTCCTCCCTCCTGCAGCCAGGCTTCCACCAAAGGGAGCACATCTATGGCCTGACTACTGTGAAGAGACTGCCAGCGAGGGATTTGCTCTCCGAAGCATCCCCTCAGCTGTGCTAGTTTCACGGGAAAGCTGTCAGGATAATTCCTGATGGGATCAGAGTCCTGCCAGCCACTCACAGTTGCAGCACTTCGGTCTGCGCAGGATTAGGTGAATCAGAACAGCAATCTGCAATGCCGTGGGCTTAAGCTTCACGGTGACATGAAGTTTTGCAAAAAGCTGCGTCTGGGAGCACGGTGCCATGCCTGGTGGTTGGCAGGGTGGGAACCAAAGAAGAAGGAGCAGCGAAGCAGCGTCCGCTGAGGCAAAGCTGTGTCATCTGTGTGAAAATGCAGAAGTAGGTAGCGCGGTGGTATCCGATTGCATTTTGAATTGCACCTCCTAGGAGACAGAGCAGCTGATAGTTTTCATAGTTTTTGAGACTGAGGGTATGGTTTTGTAGGCAGAGGAGGTGCATACAAACTTTTCTTGAGGAAGGAGGTAGAGAGACGGGGAAATACCTTAGAAAATATGCACCTATAACATTTGTTTCTGTTTTTGCTGTTCTTAAAGCCTGATAAAACAACATTTTTTGAGTGCCTTGTGAAGTTTGCAGAAGAGTGTGAATTTGTTGAGATAGTCATTACCTTGTCACTCGCCGATGGGCTTGCAATAGCACAATTGCACTAGTTTCTTTGCATCAATTGTCTACGCCTAACCAGTTTCTGTTGTGATACAGATAACCTATATAAAGCCTCCACACGGCTTCAGAAATATCTGTATTTAAATATATACTGCAACGCTGGCTTGCATTACACTGTAGGCAGCAGGGAGTTGAGCAGGCAGAGTGCTTGTTGACAAGCCCCATTTTGGGGGGCTTTTTGTTTGTGTTCAGAGAAACCTTCGGTCCCATTCCTTAGCAGGTAGCAATGGTGAGTCAGGCACAGTTTTTCTCTGCACACCAGCATCATTGCTGCACATCAGCCTGATGCTTTGGCCAAAGAAACATCCAGTCCTTCCTCCATATCCCTTTTATTGGGTATCTATGTCAAAAAAAAAATGGTTTTCTGTGCAAGGACCAGATCTTACGTCCTTCTGCATCTTCACCCTTTTTTTTTGCCCAAAGAGTGGGGAAGGTTTTCTTTTGCAATTTCTACCCCAGAATAGCCTTCAGTGATGTGGGTAGATACCACCATGATGGAGGTCAGCACAGATCAAGGCTTACAGGATTTAGTCATGAGTATGGGTTTTAAATCAGTAGATGAACTTTTAGACCAATATCTCCTATTATTTTCACCCCGAATAGGACTGTACCACAGAATCATAAGCTGCTATAGGGGCTTAGAGTTAGTTAACTGATATAGGATCTTATACTAGGACCCTGAAAAACACATCTATGCTTTGATTTAGGGCTAGATTTTGCTATTGAATCCCACACTTTAACAGAAAAGGCATATGAAAATCCAGCTTTCAAATTTGCTCCTCTGTAGCCAACTTTTTGAAACAAGCTTCAACTGCCTTTTAACTTTTTAAGAATAAACAAGACAAAAAGGCAACAGTTTTCTTTCAGAAACACAAAACAGCAGGAGCTAAATTTTATTCTCAGTTATTAATGGTGTTCTGCTGAAATAACAGTGAAGCTGTGTTGCATTTTTCCCAGCTTGGAGAGTAAAATCTGTCCCCAGGAGCTTGGAAAATGCCTGCTTTTTCCAAACTGCTAAAACTGTCAGTGCGGTTCTTTTTTTTTCTGTTGTTTATTGAGGGTAGGGGAGGAGATAGGGGAAGAAAAGAATGGATTAATCTAGAATGACCCATAGAAAATATGCACTGACTAAACCTGTTTAGCCTTTACTTAAATAGTTTAAATAGAAAGCAACTCTTTTCTTAATCAACAAAATGAAATTATTATCAACAATAATACATTCTTGTAAGTGTTTGCCAACCCCACGTCTTAGCCAGTGCATTTTACTTGGAGCTTACAACATAAATCTCTTTATTTTTCAAAATGCCTGCTGTAACAGCCCTCTTTCCTCCGGTATTTGCTGAGCACGGGAGAGTCACTGTCTATCCTGTCCCCAGCCTGGCTGAGCCAGGAAGGTTATTAACCCTTTAGCATGATCTCCAGGGTGAAGGTCAGTGGCAGCCTGCTCAGCATCTACAGAGTCAGAGTGTGCTCTCCCAGATAAATAACGAATAAAGCTCTAGACAGCTTCATCGGGAGGACATGCCACCCATTTGATATATAAGGTAATTTTAGCACTTTTCTTAATCTGGCTGCCCAAATCATTTTGAAGGAAATGAAATACCAAGCTTGCCACGTGGTGCTGCTCCACACGAAATGCCTTCTGCTGTTTTCTTTTGTGGGCCATAATCTTTTCTGTCCCTGATTTGCTGTCCACATCCTGCAGATTCAATACTTCAGAAATGGCAAAGATGATCCAGAAAGTTTAAGGATGAAAAGGAGATATTTTTTTTCTTTACCAAAACTCAAGAATCTAGGTTTGAATGCTATGTTAATTTTAGATTTTATGCAGCATTTAGAGTAGGATATATGTTTGCCACCAGTATACGATAAATTTATGTTCAAAACTTTTCCACATATCTTCTAGTTTTGATAGTTAAAAAAAAAACAAAACAAACTTAATTAGTAGATGGTATTCTGGAATATCTGCTGCCAACTTTATGACTTGCCCAGAGACGACAGACAACCCCATCAGACTTCGCGATGAAACTCACAAAGAGCTGAAGTTGCAGGGATGCAAAGGCTTACCAGGCTGCTCCGATGACTGAAAATTTAGTCACCAAGTTCCACTACCGAATGGGGGTCACTGCTGCTAAAAGCAAGTAGGAAGAGAATCTTTTTCTGTTCTCTCAGTTTTTTTCCCTCTCTGTTTTTGATGTACCATGGAAAAGAATCTTTTTCCAAGTAAAATATTCTCTTTCCCTATAATCCTCACAGAAGATGGATAAAGAAAATTATTTTATCCAGTGCCTGAATGATCTAAACCTGTGTAAGTGTCCATAACATACTTTCAGGCTGTAAAACTCCTCAGATACTGTCAGGAGATTATCAAGATGCAAGCAAATTCCTGGCATCTTTGTCTGAAAAGAAAAGCCAACCTTCGTATACCTTTTAATGGTCAGGGACAACCTCCTAACCTCCAATTTTCTGATAAATAGCAGATTATTTACAGGTACAAAGATGATTTTCTCTTTAACACTTCTGACATATTTTGTTGCCAAAACCTTGATAGTTGGGATTTGGCAAATGTTCTCTGACCTGGTTCTGCTTCCCTTCAGAATTAAAACACCTTCAGCTCACCATGAATCTGGCAAGGGCTGTGAGGTCTCTGTACCTTGATGATCATCCCACTGCTGGCTTCTGCCTAGAATTTGCTGACTTTGAATAACAAAGCTTAACAAGAAAAATCAATACATTAAAGGCTAAATATACAAATGTTTTGCAATCATGCAATGCTGAGCAAACTTCAGGCAAACAAGCATGCGTGGTATTCAAATTTCCATTAGTCACTTAGAGTGGAAAAACTGACGTGATTGTCAATTAGTGGAATGGGAGATTCAGCTTATTTAACCAAGAAACCACAATGCAAGGATAGGCTCCTTAGTTAATGCCTCATTACTAAGTTTCTTTGATATTTCTTGTGTTTATATAAGATCAGTCATCATTCAGGCACTGAAAAGCTATAGAATTAAATACATGTGGACTTTACCAAACGTAGGTCCGACCCCTCCTTTTCAAGGTTTCATCGCTTTTGGCAGGTCTATACAGCACTTAAGGTTAAGCACTTAAGCAGCTTATACCTCCTCGAACTGTTTAAGAAATACAGAAGAAAACACAGAGCATCTCCCTGCTGCTTCAGCACATGAACTTTCTTTCTCTTTCTCACTCAGATGAATGATTTGCTGCTTCCCAAACTGTGAGTCAAAATAGCTGTTTTTGCCTGTCTGCGCTGTGGTTGTGTTGCCAGCGTCCGGGGAACTAGTGTCAGCATGTACCTTATGCAAGCAGGGCTCAATAGCCGGTGCATTTTGAACTGCAGCAAAGTATTTTTCATTTTTAAGGGAGATTTTTCAGAATTTTGTTGGGTTATGGTCACTGTTTTACACCCACAAATGGTTTGTGTAGAATCACATGGGACAAAACAAGTCCTGGCTGGCTAGAAAATACAATTCTAGATAGTTCTGTCTCTATGCTCTGTACTAATGAAAGTGACTGAGAAGGAATTAAGATTAAACAACTTTTGTTTTCAAAAAGCTGCTAAGCACTGATTCTTCAGAACCCTGGTAAGTTCTACTCCCTGTAACAGTGTGCCACGGCTTTTTTTATTTAGGTTTTTGTTGCTCTTTGCCATTTTAAAGAGGCCCTATTCTTGCACCAGCTAGGATCAGGCTAGTGCCACCCTTGAGACATTAAAATAGGTGCTTTTCCAGATGCATCTGTGTCCTGCTTTGTGCACTTTTCTGGTTAGATCTACTGCTGGACAAAAAAATAGCTCATATAGGAAACGTATGTTTCAGTAAGAGGCCAGACATGTTTAGTTGGAAGGTGAGGGATCAGGATAAAGAACAGTCTGGTCTTGTGGAATTTTATCAAGAAAGGTGACTAACGCTGTTGGAGTTTGCCGTGTCTGAGCCTGTGCCGCAGGCAAGAGCTGTTCACGGACCTTTATCAGGATGGAGGTACCAGGGTGTTACTGGACACTGCCCATAAATGACAGGCATGAGAAGCCCTTCAGACATCTGGAGTTTATTTAACACTGGCTGCTTTCTGCATCCATGCTCTGACTCTGAGGAGAAACATTCTCTGGGATCCTCCAGTGATTCTGGGGTGAAGTGGTCCCTCCTCTCTGCACTCAGGGCTGATATCAGGCTGGTGAAGAGAGGACCTCTTATCAGTGAAACTCCAGCTGCAAACAGCTGGGTCCAAAACCCACCGCACGTTTGGTGTGGCTCACATCATCCTCTAGACTGACAGGCCTCTTCCTTAGCTTGCTTACAGATCACATGAGCCCTGTCCCTGCCGTTCACAGCCAGGACTTTGTTTTCGGAAGAGTTAACCTGGCAGCCTTCCCTGTGAAATAATGTAAAGCTAACCACTTTTGGTGCACGGGTAGCTTGCTTTTATCAAAAGTGCCGATGTAGCGGAAGAAGATACAACAAGGTTCTATCACAAACAAAAGCAAAGTGTCCAATTTTCTGCCAGCGTGTTCTGCCTTCGTTTGGCTTTGAAAAGGAGCATCTGGAATTCTGGAAAGAATCTTGTGAGGCTATGGAGTCAAGAGCAAGCCTGCAACAGGCCTGGCTGTGGGAGTTCAAGGAGTCCTGGCTGATATGCATACCTGAGCAGAGCACTGTCCCTCCCTTAGAGATGTGAAGGCCAGAATCACAGCATTTCTTCTCCATCAAACCTCTCCATTCAAAAGCAGATGGTCATGATTGCCTAATGCTGAACAAAGACCAAGGCCAAATGAAACTGTTTTTATTCTTAGTTCTTAAATTCCCTCCAGGGAAATCAGAGAAAATATATTTTAACATAATCCATTTAGTGTACCAAGACCAGACACTTTGTATATTGTGATGCAGTTGATCTTTTTTTAAAAAAAAAAAAAAAAAAAGAAAAGAAAAAGATCTGCGTGACAGTGTTTTTATTGCTTTGGGTTTTGGGTTTGGGTTTTTTTTTCTCATTATCCAATCACTCAACACAGCCAGCATATAAAGATATCGGCCAATGCCTTCATGCTACATCTGAAATACAGAACAGAGTTAATTGCCCATCTCCAGCAGTAGGATGTGCCAACGATCTGCCAAACAGCTTCCATAGTTGAATGGCTCCAAGTAATTCTGCTGACATCCTGTAAATAGGTGTTTGTGCAACGGCCCTTCGAACATAAATAAAATCAAGAAACATGATGAAATGATATGCTACCCTGCAAAGGTGGTGATTTTTCATTCTTCTGCCTTTTTTAATAACTATATGATAAACATTCCTTTTAAGAGTGAAGTAAGTTCTGAGTGTAGCTGGTTTCTGCTCTCCTGCCAGCTTTTCCCTTTTGACTTCTACCAGGCTTCTCATGATCTGTCAGATCAGATTGGACCCGGCCTTGTCTCTCCTTCAAGAGGACCCCTGTTTATTTGCTGTGCAGTGACGTCTCTCCTTCCTCTTTTATCTCCTCTTCCTCCGAAGACACTTACTCCTGCTAGCAGCTGGCTTAAGTTTACTACGGTTGGATCAGGTTTGCCCATTCAGCATCATTTGAGAACACCAAATTCCTGATTAGTTATATGCACTGTTATTATGCAGAGAGCTGGTTTCCTTCTCAGCCAAACCATTTCTCTCAGCCTTGCAGAAATCAGGCTCCTCATCGATGTGGAAAGTCTGGGTAGGCAGAACCAATGTGAGAACACAGCTGGAAAATAGTCATTATAGTGGAGACAGACCAAACAGAGGAAAAAGTGACTTGGAGGATCAGAGATTTATGTCATTTGGTTGTATTTGAAAGCCTCGGATGAATAAAGTCCTCCCTCATGCAAAAGATTTTATGTTCACTTCTAACTGGTTCCAGTGAAATTAATTTTGGATCAAATTATCTTGCCAAGTCTGAGAGTGAAGGTGGGATTTGGCATATTCCCACATGAAAATAAACTCCAGTGTTTTCTCATTGAATTCTTGATTAACTCCTTGCAGGCATTGCTTAAGGAGGAATTTTAAATAGCTGATAACTAGGCAGAGGATGGGAGCAACTATTATCTCTGGGCTGAAATGTTACCAGACAGTACCAGTTACCATAGACTTGTCTCCTGTAGGAGGTGGTCACTCTATTTTTATTTTATTCCTATTCTTTCCCATGATTAACACAACATGGACTCCAAACGGCAAGAAAGCTGTACAATTACCTAATAAAACTTGCTTCCTAGGAAAGTATGAGGAGCAGGCTCATTATCTCTTTCCCCCCCAAGCCTCTAAAAAGAGCAGATTGTGGAAAGAGATGCAATAGTCTTAAAATATTTATCCATTTACATGAACTGTAGAGTCACAAGAGTCCAAAAGACGGATAATTCTTCCTACCCAGGGCACGAAGAATGTGACTGAGATTTGCTTCGTGGCTGTGGCAGTGGGTTTGACTATATGGTTACTGTTGATGAGTGACACAGGGGAAATGGGTGTTTTAACACAGACAAGGACCGTGCAGGTCAGCAAGCTCCAGCGTGGACCACTGTACTATGCAGTGCATACTGGCGGCCTCGTGTTGGAGGACAGAGTCTGTCCTGAGATGAGAAAACTCACCGTCTTCAGTGTGGTCTAGGTGAAGTTCAAGTATACTGAAATTCATGACAGCACAGTTTGGGAACTGCATGGTGTCTTGATATCTCTGATATCTGATAGATTCATGATACCTTGATATCTCTGTGGCGTTTGCAGTTACTGTTGAAAACCCATGGAGGATGGGCAAAACGATGGAAGGATGAAAAAAAAAAAAGGAAAAACCTGCTGTCTACCTTGTTTAATTTTTAAAGAGGGAGAAAAGGAATAGATGACAAACTGTCTCGCAGCTTACCAGAAAATTCTGCAGAAACACTAGACAAATATGGCTGTTTATAAGTACCTAGAAGAAAACAAGGAGCTGAGATAACAGCCAACACAGATTTCTCAAGAACGAATCATGTCTAACCAGCTTAATATCCACGTTTGAAAATAAGGACGGCTTTCTTAACAGATAGAAACAGCAGATGTTACACTTTCTGCTTTTAGTACAAAATTGTTGTATTGTTTCATGTGTTTTTTGTTGAGGAAGCATGGTCAGCTGTAGGTGCTGAGGGGCTCGGTGCAATTTGGAAAACTATTCCCAGAATCCGGTAGCTTGAAGTTAGTGAATATGACCTCTGTGTGATACTCATCAATACTTTGCATTAATGATTGGATGATGAAATAAGAGTATGATCATTAAATTTAGAGGTAATATTAAGCTGGAAGAGAATGAGAATGTGTAGACAGGCTTAGCATTAAAACTGGTCCTGAGAAGCTGGTGAATACAAGGCAACAAGGACAAGTGCAGGGCACTGCATCTCAGTGGGAACCGTCATCTTTTCAAACACAGGAGGAAGAGCAACCGAGTTAGTAAAAAGGGACCCAGGAATGACTGTGGTCCACAGGTTGCATGAGTCAACAGTGCTGTTCGGGTGAGAAAGTAAGCACTCTTCTGGGAGTGAATTTAGAGGATAGTCTGTGAGAGTAAGGTGAAACAATCTTTCTTCTTCATCATTCAGTGCTTCAAGGTTTCCATGGCAGTGCTATGTTTTTGATACCGCGCATGGAGGAAAAATAATTTGGAGACAATCAAATAAGTAGCAACCTGGTCACAGACCTAGAATAAAAGATCTCCAGAGGAAAAATAAAAAATGTTTACAACTTCACCTCACCAAGACAAAGTAAGCCCTCCAATATATAAAAAAAATATTTGCAAAAGCCAAAGACGGTCTGTTCTCCCATAGGGATGGGAAATACATCAGAAAGCAATGTTTAACTTGCAAAAAGGGAGCTTTGATTACCAGTTAAGATTCTTCCTTAGGGATAAGGAAGTACTGTGCAGGAAAGCTGCCGAGCACTGGAGGCATGTTGTAGTTGTGAAGAACAGGTTAGGCAAATGTTGTTCAGGAATGACGCGTGTGATTGATCCTGTTTCATTCAGAAGGATGGAAGATGCCCTCGTCAGGTTTATTCACATATTCTAGTCTCTGACATTGACCAGTAGTCAGGAAAATTTAAACCGAAGGTTCGAATTGAGTTGCAAGCCTCAGTGCGTGGAGGTAGATCAGGACTGGGGCAGCTGGGAGGCACCTTGTCACGGTTTGACCTGAAACCAGGACAACCTGCAAAACAAGCCTAGATTTTAGGTAAGATTGTGTTCTTTTACACCTTTTCAGTTCTGCTCTCATACATAATAGGCATTTTATATCTTTTTGTGATTGTCAGGCTGACCCCAAGTACCCCAGCAGAGGTGTGTAGCTGGTGGCCAAAACCCAACCGGACACACTGAATTAACGTGCACAGCAGAATGAAATATTGTGATCTGGATGTCAAAGTACACCCGACTGTTGAACTAAGCATTGACAGATTGGCAAGGGAAGCCTTTTTGTGTAACAGTTGCCCTTTTTTAAAAATAGCACACTTTGGTTTAGTAGTAAGTGAGCAAAAAATAGCCCTTAATTTGTCATGGAATTGTTTGCTTTCGATCAATCGTCCATATGCAGATGATTCAATGACTTATTTCAGTGTCTTGGTGGCAAGACTTACTTTAATTTTCAAATTGTATCTCTTTGTCTTTCAGAGCGCAAACAATGGGAATGGAAACTTGCTTAAACTGTAATTATGAACATCGCTATTTTCTGCACTTTATTCAACTCCCAGCAATTCTGTGTTTGTTGTCTCTGCAGATGAACAGATAAATGTGCGCTAGTTTCACTGGAAGGCAACAGGATTTTCCTGTTTATGTCTGCATATATTTCTCAAAAAGTGATATTTCCATAACATACTGATATGCAACTTGTCAGACTTTTCTTCATATAGAGTGTGCATGTATGAAAATGAAAACGCTACAGAAAAAACAACCACTGAGAATGCAAACAATGTGAATGTAAAAGCTGACACTGCAAGGATGCTGCTTCCCATTAGCATTATCCTCACTGCCCATAGAAAGCTATAGAAATTAGACATTCGCCCTTCTTATTAGCAGGAGAATTGTTCTGCAATTAGTCTCCTAAAGAATCATCACAGCTGAGACCACCGTTATCTTCTGAAATGCATTTCATGCAAAAATCTTGGCAGATAAAAGAAACCAGTAGTAGAAAATCCAGGTTTAAAAAAACCAGAAACTAAATGCCACTTGCATGAGTGAATAGAATATGAAGTAGAATAGCTCTAAAGAATTCAAGAAGAAAACCATTACCACTAGTGAAGTGGCATCTTATGACTCTGATTTCCAGCCTTTCTGCCTTGGCCAGATGGTCAGATGCAGCTACGTAGAAACTTTCTTTACATAAGAAATTAACACACAAGAGACTTTTTTCTTCACAGAATACCAAATATTTCAGAATATTCATTTTACTGTGTAGCATTTTTTAAGATTTTGTGCATCTGGCTTTTAGTTTTTAATGTGATATCAAGAGAGCTGACAAATTGCAGTGGACTTATGAGCACCACGTTATGACATGATAATATTACGAAATTAATATTTTTTCATGTAATTAGAATACTTAAGATATAACTGAGATTGATAGAAAAAAACTTAAATTTGTTTCAACTTCAACATTCTCCTACAAAAGCTGTAGCACCTACAGTGTCCACTTGAAATTGCTGTACTATATTGCAAGGGGTGAATGAAACCCACCTAAATTTGCCAAAATAAATTATTCAGAGAGGTCAAGATTACTATTTTTACTCTGCCATTCTTTGTCAGAAAATGCTGAAAATATTTGTGAAGAGTTTTGTAGGTTTACAACTAAAAATCTGAAAGAATACCAGCATACATTCTTCCTTGACTTGTGTTGATATTTCTTAACCAGAGAGCTCCCCATTTCTGCACAGCAGTTTGATTTGGTACAGCCATTGTATTTTTTTAAAAAAATCATTTTAAGAACTGAGATCGTATGTACAAAATCATTGTCGTTTAGAGAAAATGTGGTGTTTTGTTTGCTTTCTAGTATGCCTCATCACACGTTAAGCTTTAACATCCATGTTTGGCAGCATGCTTACAGAAGCAATGATAACATTTTAAAAACTTTATTCTGTGATATCACTTTATTTCAGGAGTGGAAGACTTTTCAATTTAAAATGCAGAGAAATTGTGATTATGCTGGAGTAGTTTACCAAAACGACACGTTTCTAGCGGAGATTTTCACTGATTTAATGACACCACTTTTTCTGCTGACTTAACCTTATGGCATAAAACCAGTTCTTATACACAAATCTGCAGCGTGAGGGCAGCTCTCTTTCTTCCCCTAATGTATCTATAGATGTTTACATTATAAACATAAATACATAATCCTTCCTGCCTCTAGCTGAGCTCTTAAATCCAACGGCATTTTGGGTTTTAAAGGCTAATTATGTACTTTGCAAGCAAATGTTCTGTTACTAATTTAAAATTTGCTTTTCATTAGTAGATATAATCAGACCTAAAGTGCATAACTTCGTTTCTTTCACTTTGAAGATCCCCACAGCTGTGGCCATCCTTTCCCTCTCCCATGACGCTGCATCCACAGCGTGGTCCCAAGCAAGGCGTCGGTGTTACAGCAGCCACTGGGTTGTATCAGAAGGGAAGAACAGTCCACCCCATCTGCAAGGAGAGCTGCTGTTTTTGTCTGCTCTCTAGAAAAGATTAATGCAGTGCTGTGAAATCAAAATGTGTTGAGAGACTGTTCCCAGGCAAACAGCTGCTGCGTTTGATTTTCATCGTTGCAGGACTGATGAGATTTACTTTGGGCTGCTTTTTTTTTCCATTGGCACTGCGCCCAGTGATAAGAATTCTTGCCTTTCTGCTAGTTATATTTTAACCTACCTGTTGGTTTTCTTATTTGAGAAGTTAAATGGAGCAGACTTTGGGGGGAAGGTCTGAAGTAACTTTGCAGTACTACTTCAAAGGCACTTCTGCTGTTGAACACCCAATCCACTGATGGCTATAACACTTTAATGCATGTAATTGCCTTATGTAATGTAGAGAAATTAATTAACAGATGTTCTGGGTACTTTACTGACTTAAAGTGGACTCTTTCTGCAGATTCATAAATGCACAGTGGAACTCAGCACTTTCCTTGCAAGCCAGAGCCGGGATCCTGGCGGTGGCTGTATTAGCTGGCGCTGGGAAACTATTTTTAGACCTTCAGCTATTTAGGTAATTGAAGCTTTTCCCACTTTCAGCTAACGCACTCTCTGTTGTGTAACTCTGCTGGTGACCAGCTTGGTGCAAGGGACAGAGCCACAGGAGGCCCTGCAGCGCGCGTGGAGAGAGAGAGAAAGAGCTGCTCTCAAGTTTGGGGATTTAGTGGCCGTCAAAACAAAGAATTATAGTAAATGCATGTGGAGGTGGAGGATTTGTCAAGTAAGTCTGAAAGAGCTGGAACACTGGATGATGTTTACTTACACGGCTGAAAATGCGTTAGTGTTATTAATTTTCTTCATAGTGCTACCAGCACACTCAGTGCTGCTAACCCAGGAGTACATGAGCATCTGGAGAGGACCACTTCGGTCTCTGAGGGTGAATGGCATCATTTCAGCAAGCCGTCACCTCTGAGAAAAGGCCAGGTCGAAAACAGGAGCTGGATTCTCACCAGGTCCAACGTTTCCCTACTGCTTTAACCTTGCTGGCCTTCAAATCTCCAGTTTGAATGCTAGGCACGTGTAGGAGACGTCAGGTAGGCCTGAAGTGCTTCGCGCCTAAACCCAGAATCCAGCCCTCCTCTCTACAACTGGCCCCAGGAGCGTAATCCAGCAGGCACCTAACAATATAAGGCTGCTTAGAAAATGTGAGATCTTTAAGGGTTTTTGCTAAGTGCATTAAGTACCATGGACATGCTACGCACACGTTCCGTTCTGTCATCGGCATAGCCGTTAACCCCCATAGTGTCCCTTCACACATCTTCATGCACAGTCTCACCAAACTCTGATCTCTCTTTCTCACAAACATAAAACATTTGAGCAGAGCAGAACGTTGAGTCATAAAGGTTGCTTCAGAAAATTGAAATGGTTTAGCAACCTCAGTAGCGTAGTTAGTTTTTCTCTTGAAAGCTTAAATAACTCACTTGAAATAAAGGAAAGTACATTGGTTGACATAATACTTCCTCTAGCAGCTTATATCCAAACCAGTAATTTTTCTGTGTGGTATTTGGGGTTGTGGAATGTGTGGAAGACAAAGCTCACGTTTCTTATAATTTCTCTGTGGTTATTAATGAAAATGATAATTAAAATTACATAGCGTATTCACCTATCTTATCCCCAAAAATAACTTGGCCAAAAATTTACTAAATCAGTATCCAAAGGCTTTAGTATTCCAGAGAGACATGGATAGCAATTTAATAATTGAAGGAGAAATAACATTTTTTTTCAGTGATTTGAGAGGCGGTTTTAATTAGATGCATTCTTAATGGAGTTTTCAGTATGTTCCAGGCAAAAAGGTTCTCTTACAATATTTGGTTTACACCATCTAGCTCTCCAGCTTCAAAGTAAAAGCCAAAAAATACGAACTAAAATATGTAACTTGTTCCCTGCAAAACAAATTCAAGCCTGTCATGGTGCTGGCCTGTACAAATCTGTCTTCACTTAAAAAGAAGTAGAATATGGCTTTCAAAAAAAACTTTGCCCAAAGAATTAATCACAAATACAATTCTTGATGTAAGGGATAGAGGGGTTTTCAAACGTTTTTAAGTCCCCAGAGCAGAAAACTAGATGCTTATCCTTCCTTTTGCTCCAAATCAGGCTCTCACTCCCTCTGAAACTTTAATTACAGTACTGGTGTGGTAAGTCAGGGAGTGACATTTCAGCTCTGCTGGACACAAATCCAGAAATGATGGTGTTAATAGTGGTAAGTTTAGCTAGTGCTGAGTTTTAGGATCCCTCCTATACTCTGTAAGTGCGCAAATATGACTTACCAGATGGTCTATATGTACGTAATAAGTGTGAATTCAGGTGCACGAGATCCTACCTGTAGCAAGGAAACCATTCCTCTGTAGTATAAACTCACAGTTACTATAAGGCTTGCCCAGGAAATTAATTTTTGTCTGTAGAGAGGAGTACAGTTGTAATGCTGGATTCAAAAACTGATCATTTTTTAAATGAGGACATATAAGAATCTGGGTACAGTAAGATGTTTTTCCTGATCTCTATTGTTTCTTTTACTTCAGTAATATCCTTCTGAGAAGCACGTCCTTCTATTTGGGAAAAAAGCGTAGAATGCCTACCCAAATTCTATGTTTTTCGGAAAAAGAAACAGCCAGACCTCTCTAGCATAGCCCTGGATGGACAGAAATGCCTTAGCAGACCGTGTGGTTTTAGCTGTGAGGTTTAGAGCACAGATTTTGTCATTCAGTGCTTTCCACTTCTATACATCTTGGGAAGAAAGTGGAAAGGAGCAATACTGCGTCCTACAGAAGATGACTTGAAGAAATGTAAATCATGAGACAACTCTCTTGCAAGATCATTTGTTATACTAGTAGTGCCAAAATATTGTTACTGTCTAAAGAACTTCTGAATAAAGAAAGTCTTGTAGAAGATCTCCTTTAAAAAGTACAAATGAAACTGCAAATTATGTAGATTCATGACACCTTGTAAACTGGTGTGTTTCTGAGCTGAAACAATGAAAATACAAAAATACTCCGTAAAACTGGCAAATTATCACTTTGCTATTTTAGAAGAAAACATGCAGATCCTTAGATATAATTATTTTAATTCAATATTTGCCTTCATTGGAAAACAATAACAAAGATCAAACTTTAACACAAAATTTTTGGGTTTTGACTCAGTACCGAAACGCAAGAACTCTCTCAGCGCAATCTGGCTTTTCTCTTTTTTCTCTTTTTTTAGGGGCTTCAGTGCAGTTCACAGTAGATGAGCATCCCTTTTCTGCAAAGCCACCCTGCAGGCACTCGGAGCTTGCCCTGCAGGCAGTGAGCGGGGAAGGACTGTTAGATCTGCCACAGCTTTAGGGCAGGAAACCTCCGTTGTGCTGCCCCAGCTGCGGAGTGATGCCCCCGTGGGCTTTATGACGGGTGGGCTGGTGAGGGCTAACAGAGCTGCGGCCGGATCCCTTCCTCTATTGCTTTTTCATGGGAAAAAGGTAGTTTGTTTCTACTGCACAGGCTTGCCTTCTGGCCCTCCCCCTGTGCCAACACATCGCACGTGGGCTGTCACAAGGCTCCGGGAAGGAGGGGAGAGCAAGAGGGCAACTTCTTGTTAGAGCACCCTGAGGCAACACTTGTGCAACTGTTGCCTCGCTCGTATTTTCCATGAGCTACCAAGACATGTCTGTTGCCTTTGTTGTTTGTTTTGGGTTTTATTTTTTTCTTTTTTTCTCTATGTAGCTATTTTATAACACAGGTCACGTGAGTCCAAAAAACAACAATAAAATATGTAGTTTCCCAGTATGTAGTTTCCCAGTAGTGATGACTTCTGGCAATGAGTTTCACATGTCCTAATCCGAAACAAAGGCAGCACAGGAAGGGAGAGTGACTCAGTCTCTGAGTGCCAGAAAATAAACACTGTCTAACCAGTCTTATCTGGTTTTTAGGAGCTCGAACAGGCGTTTTGCTGGGCCTGGATTTCTTTCGCGTGGGGGTATGTGTTAGGGACGGTTGCAGTTTGTGAACAGAAAATGGGTTGCTGAATGCTCTTTAGCTGAAAGACTTGAGAGGTCCGTATGGTCTTCCCCCGGGAGATGGCCATATGTCAGGAAACTCTGATGCTTTGTTTTCTCCCAGACAGGTTCACCAGTGCTTTTTAAGGAGGTTTGGGGACCAGGGGGAATGGGAAGGAAATTTAGGGTACGGCTCACACACTGTCCGAGTCAGTATGAGCCACCTGCCGGGGGAAGCCACCTTACCTCCGCAGCAGCCCTGTTTCTCCGGAGCCTACAAACCTCCCAGCTGACCAACAGTTGTGCTGCCATGTGCGGCAGAGATGGGTGCTGCCACCTCCAGCGCTGTAATCTTCACTGAAGGACCTCAGACCTCAGGTTCATCCGAGTAGCTGTTCTTCAGCTGTGGCCCTGCACTGGGGAGGAGGATGCTTCACACCTGCAGCTCTGTTGAACACACGCCTCATCACCTTGCCATCCCTTCTCCTCCCTCCTGCAAACGCACAGCCCAGCATACAGAGATATATCCCCAGCAGGTGAGCCTCTGCCTGCATTTTATCTATCTGGAGGTCTGCGAAGCTGAAAGAGCTGAAGAGGTACCCCAGCTTCTAATAGCTGCTTCATCTTGGGTGTTGGTGTCTTCTCCCAAGCAACAAGTGATAGGACAAGAGGAAACGGCCTCAAGTTGCATCATGGGAGGTTTAGATTGGAAATTAGGAAAAATGTCTTGTCCCAAAAGGTTGTCAGTCATTGGAACAGGCTGCCCGGGGGACTGGTGGAGTCACCGTCACTGGAGGTATTTAAAAAAGATGTGTAGATGTGGCGCTGAGGGACATGGTTGGTGGTGGACTTGGCAGTGTTAGATTTATGGTTGGCCCTGATCTTAAAGGTCTTTTCCAACCTAGATGATTTTATGTTTCTATGATCCGCTGGTGGAGGGATGGCTATGGAAATACATAGTCCTGGCTACGGTCCTCTCTGAACGCCCTTGAAAGCTCTTGGGAGAACAGATCTACCTCCTTTGCCTGCTCAACTTTTCTCTCCATTCCTCCTCCTTCATGGGTCCTTCAAGTCATATGTCTTGCCGGAGAAGCAGGTGGAGTCAGAACAAACGACTCTCCTTCTAGCACTGAAACACTGAACGAATGCTGTGATTATATTTTAATAACACACTGACATGACCTTTGGATGAGTTGGCCTTCCAGTCATCCCAGGAAGATGTTGGCAGTTGGTGTTTTGTACAGCACTTCTCAACACGTGTTGGAAAACACTCCGGTGTCAACTCCATTTCGCAGATGGAGAAATCACCAAACAAGAAATCAATTCACTTTTAACACTGTTAAAGTGGAAGCGCAGAGCCAGGAACTATGGGCAGCTTTATCTGTCCCAGCAGTTCAGGCCAGCATTCTTCAGGCATCAACATTTCCACAGCAGCTCAGCATTTAACACCTTCACTTGTGGGTTTTCAGCCATTCTTAAGGCATTCCCAGATTAAGAAACTCTGCTACTAATAAACATCTTAAATTCTGTGCAAGTTCTTTAAAAGTCTAAAAGTAACTTGCATGATCGGTGTTCCTTTATCATGTTCAGGGCAACTAGAGGTATTTCAGAGACGAGAGCAGAAATGCTATCTACTTGGGCAGCAATCTGAAGTGAATAAATGTAACTCAGTTATCAACCAAAAACGTCCTTTGTTGTTTTATTTTGCCACTCGGTGCCAGCAGCCCATGCCAAGTGTCGCCTTGATCTGCGTCACCGCTAAGGCGGTTTTGCCCCACGCTAACTTTGCGATGTATGGCAACGATAACCTTACAACTCTGGGGCTCGCAGGGGGCCGAGGGGGAAGAGAAGTAGGCATGGGATTTATTTTTTCCCCTGTGGTACGGACTGATGAAGATGCTGGCTGCTGGGGGCTGCTTGCTACATTTGTCTGGTGCAAATGCGTGGGCATTTCAGCTCTTTTAATAAATCTTCAAAAGGAATAATATTAATAGTACAGTAATACTAATAACAACAATAATAATAATAACAGAGTAACAATAAATAATAATAAACAATAGCAACAAAGTAACAATCATAAAAATAAAAAATAATGAAACAACAAAATAATGAAATAGTAAAATAATAAAATAGTATATAAAAATGGTAAAAATGAATAATTATATAATGACATAATAAAATCATAAAATCATGAAAAAATAAATAAGAAAATAGTGAGATAATGGACTAATGAAATAATGAAATGATGAAATTATTGAAAACTGAAATAAAAAGTAGCACAATAATGGAATAACAAAACAATATAAAATTGAAATAATAAAAAATAAAATAAAAAATAGCAAAATGATGGAATAATGCAATAATAAAACAATGACATAATTAAATTATTAAATAATGAAAAAAGAAATAACAAAATGGTAGAATAATGGAATAATGAAACTATGAAATAATGAAATTATTAAATGATAAAAATTAAAAAATATAATAAGTTAAGGAAACAACAAAATATGAAATAATAAAACAATAAACCCAATGTGCTGCCCGTGCCGGAGCGGGTCTGCGGCTGCCCGGGGTCCCGGCGGTGCCGCCCCGGGGGAATGCGGGGTGTCCCCTGAGTGAGCCAGCGCCCAGTCACCGTCCCCGCCATCCCCCCGGCATCCCTGGTCCCCCCCGGCCCCCGCCCCCTGTCTCCGCCGGGCCCCCCCGAGGGGTTGGGGGGGCCGTGGGAAGCGGCTCCCGCGCCCAGCGGCCGGAGCGCTGGCTTCCCGCACGCTGGGGAGGCGGAGGATATTCGCAAGCAAAATGTGTTTCCTCTGCTCCCAGCACTGCGTCAACAGCAAACAAACAGGAAAAAAGAAAAAGAAAATAAAATAAAAGAGGAAAAAAAGGCAACCCAAACCCCTTAACCTGCCGCCCCCCCCCAACGCAACAAAAGCTCGCACCGCGGCTGGTGCTGCTTCGCTGTTTTTATCCCCTTTTGGGTTTAAACAGGATTTTGGAGGAATTTAATTCAAGGTAAAAGCGAGTGCTTGGCGTGCAAGGTGAAGCGCAGCCTCGCCAGCGCTGACTGAAGGAAGGACCTGCTGGGGGTCTGAGCCCTTTGTTCCTATGACTGCAGAAACTATCGATCCAACCCTGTTCTTTGCCCCCTCCCTTCACACAGACCCCAAATTATATGCAGCATTTCTGGTCACAGCTCAAGCATACCCTGGCTGTTAAAATATGCTTGTTCGCAACATTAGCTAAGTAACCCAAACCCCTTTGGATTAATTTGGGGAACTTCCCAGCTTTGCCATCAGTTTTGTGTATTGTGGTGTTTTCTCGTTTCACCATTCCCTTTCTTGTTATAAAACCAGCTGCAGCTGGTTATCACTGACTGAATTAGCACCATCAGAGATCACGATTTATTTGATGTTGTTGCAGGGGAACTCACTTCTGTGTCGGGAGGTGAAAACATTTATACAAACTCCTACAAAGTGCAACTGCTTTGCTTAGAGGCGCTTTGTGAACAACAGCTTCACACATTGCAGAAAATCTTACATAAAAGCTGCTTAACTGGTGTGCTTCCAGTCTTCCATGAGCAAGGCCAGACCTTCAGTCATGCTCTTCATCGTATCTCTAATTCTCCCAAAGCGTCCATCACCGAGGGGGATGTATTTCAATCTATCTGATTGCCTTCCTCGTGCAGCGTTTGCGCTGTGTCAGATATGCCTCTGGTTAAGCTATTCTGTGAGGCATGTGAAAAGATACATGCAAAACGGGTGGGATGTAGGCTTACGTTATCGTTTTTACCTGAACAGTCTGGGGTTGGGTTTTTTGTTTTTTGTTGGGGAAAAGGGTTTCTAAAAATAACAGGTAGTTTTAAACTCCTTGATTTGTGGGTGCCCAGACTGAAGCAACTGATTTCCAGAAAGCAGGTATCAATACCTGAAATGAAGTTCCATTAAGATAACTAAATACAAATTAGACCTTTTTTTTTTTTTTTTTGTAGGGAGGGGTGCTAAGGAAATGGCAAGCAATGTTTGACTTTGAATTCATATTGTGTGACTTATTTTAGCTGAAAAAAATGTTAGCTGTGTTTAGACTGATGGTTGAAAAAAAGAAATGTATAGCCTTGGTGTTCAATTTCTCTCCAAATTTTTAAAAACTAGGCCAGTTTTAATATTTTTAAAAGTGTATTGGAAATGACCATTTGACGGTTTATCTTCTGTCTCTAAAAGTTGTGTTTTCAAAATCACTGCAGATGCATTTCATTAAAAAGGCATCTCTTCGGTGAGTTTTCTCTGCAGATGAGTGTTGATCTGCCTCTGCAGTGAATCAAATATTCTTTGATGTTCAAAGTCAGTGACTCCCAGCTCCTTGGATTGCAAACCCAAATCATTGGGCTTTTTTATTTTTTTTTTTTCTTTTTTTGGCCTAGCTTCTCTCTTTTCTCAAATGAGCTTACATTCCTCAAAGGTCTGGACATCCTCTGAGGTCTAGATGACCTAAGGTCTGTCCTTGCCTTTGTCCTTCCAGCTATAATCATTCCCCATGGACTTCACTGTCCAGCTGTATCTCTTGAGGTTGCAGATATGGTGGGTACCCCTTCCAAGAGCCAAAAATGTGAGAGATGAGGCAAGACTTTCTCAGCAGAAATACTCATGAGCTTGCCGCATAGCCTTGAGAAAAGATTGGTTTCAAGGGGAGGGGAAGGAGGGAAGTGAAGACTATTCCAAAGGCCAGCAAGGAGCAAGTGCTCTTCCTCATCTGATGGTGACTGGGAGAGAGAGGACTGCAGGCAGTAGTTGGAAGTAGAGTGATAGTAGAGAGCTATACAGGCCTAAACGAGAGAAAAACAGGGGTTTGTGGCCTAAACAGCATTAAGTTGCCATAGACTCAAGCAGGAATGAGAAAGCAACAGTGTGAGGGAGCTCTTGGGTTGTTTTATTTTATCCTTTGGGTTTCTTATCGTATCAAAAGCCTGTCCAAGCTCTGAAAAGGGAGGTATTGAGAAAAAGTTATCTCAAGCTGAAAGCGCACCAACCTTGTGACCTCTTTTATGCAGCTGCAGAGTATCCCTGCAGCATTATCAGTGAGGCCAATTCATCTGGAGGAGCAGATAGACTGAATTCCTGCCCTCCTGCTTTCCCTTTGATTCAGCAGGTGGAAATGGGAGAGTCTGGCACACTGTGACCTGGTTTTTGCACTGTCCTTCAGGAACTTGATAGTGGTCCAAAAAACATTCCTCAGATCACAGGCTGTTGACACAGTACCTCAATATGAACCATGAGCAGGCTGGATTCATTCTCTATCTACTGCCGCTGGCAGCCACTGGGAACAAGGCTGTGCTTGAAGCATTTCTAGCATCCTCAGAGCTTGTGAGCCCCAGAAAATGAATGTTACACAACAGATTTTGTCTGACGTAACAGGGCTTAGGGTATAGTCAGGCGATGCCCCTTGAGCTGACCCGCTGAATATTAGCCACGGTGTTGTGGTTCTCGCCTCTCCTGCCAATGGGTGAGCTCTGCTGGCAAAAAACCTGATTTTTTGTGCTTGTTCTTTTGCCAGTTTAACTGCCTAAGCTGCCTTACTGTCAGGCCAGCTGAGTACCAACACCAGTGTGAGGGAAAACAGCAAGTAGATGCTATAATGCAAAAAAGTATGGGACTCATGACTGTCTTATTATCCCCATAGAAATAACGAGGAGCAGAGAAAGTACAAACAGGAGAAAGCTGGTATACGGAGGGTGAGAGGAAAATTTGTTTAAAAGAACATCCCCTTTAGAAGGAAAGAAAGGATATAATTAGGTTTAATGTTTTTGTTCTTTAAAAAGGGAAGTAAGATTTCAGATCTCTGAAAAGCAAGAAAAAAAAAAGCTGACGATGATTTTTTTTGTTCCATTCTTTTTATACTATCCAATGGTCTGTGCTTACCTTAATGCTTACCTAAGAAGCTAAAATCCCCACAAGTAAGCATTCGAAAATGGGCTCAAATTCAAACAGCGTGTAAGCTGGCGTGTGCACACAAGCTATATAGCTGTACATTCATATGTGCAATTTTCTTATCATATCTTCATCAGCGAACTCTATGTACAGAAGATAGAGGGTGGTTTCTCTTCTTCCCTGACTTACCTTCGGTTAGCTTTAAAAAAAAATAAATCTCTGACTCATGCTGAAACGTATTTTGTACGGGTTTATGGTGGTTTTAACTTCCAGCCTCAGTTTCCAAGCTAAACTAGGCTAAAACAAAGGGAGGCAGAACAATAGCCTGGACGTAAACGGAACCTTCGGTTGTGTGTTATGTATCCCTTAAAGGAGAGGGGGACAAGTGTTATTAAAGTTTTCCAGTGCATATCAAGTGGAAAGAAGAGCCCAGAAAAGAAACATTCAAACCAAGATTTCTGCAAGTGATTCAGCGAGGTTTTTCCCTCTTTCCTCCAGTAAGCTAACTTTATTATTGCTCCAATGCTGAGACCTCAGACTGTTTCAAACCAATAATCGCAATTGCTTCAGAATGCTTGAAGGTCTACCTTCTAGCTCTTCAGACCTGGATATGAAAGGCTCATTTTACTCTTTTTTTTAAGGCATTGATTTAATTTGAAGCCTGTGGAGTCACTCTTGAATTTAAAGGCAACAATTCTGCTGTTGCATATTTGCTGGCAAGGACTGGCATGGGAAGGGAGTGCTCAGAGAGAGTAAATCATCCTCTCACTCACAGGGTAAATGAGCTAAGAATACTACAGGGGTGCCGAGCTGCATTGCTGTGGTTACACGTCCTTACCCTACGAGGCCCATCATCCACTTTCACTATAATACTTTAAGACTGTGAAAAAAAACACTGCCTCTGAACAAACAGCAATGTTTTGCAGAAAGAGAAACTTATCTTGTGCAAACCCCCTCTGAGCAGAAGTTCTGAGCAGTGTTGGTGGGTCAGCAGTTTGAGGTCGGCAGTAGCTTGCATAAAGCAAAACTCATAAACAAGCCGGTGAGTCAAACTCATTTCCTTGACTAACAGGAATAGGATTTCATAAACATAGCAATCACTTTGTGCTCTCCAAACCGACTGTGAACTCTGCTCGCCAGTTTATGTAGCACAGAAACAAGGGGGGGAAGGCAGCTGTTTCCAGCAGCTTTTTTGGAAAGACGGCTAGAAAAAAGGCTCTTTCAGAAAAAGTGATATAAGTTAGACTTTGGGTAACAGGGGGATCCTTTTAGTAGGACTTGCATAACCTGATAATACTGCCTTGTTTCTGACCTGCTCTGTGCTGAACTCGTGCATTCTCTTTCATGTTTACTCTGTGTGTTATGTAGTGGTGGCTTTATGCCCTTTCTTAATGTATCTGTGTAATTTACTTGTGTTTTAAAAAAGATTCAGTGGGCAAGACCAATCCAATTAAGACCCCAATCTCATAAAATTCTGCCTTTCCATTGAAGCAGCAAGGACCTTCAAATCCTCTTTACTTCAGTGGGCATTCAGATAGATCAGATTTGTAAGGGAGTTCAGACCTCACTAATGCAAGTACCTTACATTTTAAATTCAGAACGTTGTTTTGCTCCCTCTTTTGTTTCTTTCTTTTTTTTTTAATTTTTTACCAGTCTTTTAATAATGTTGTGTTTCAGCTGATCAAATATACAATATATTATGTATTCAGTTACAACTTTACTCCAAAGGATATATTTAAGAATATTTTAGTACACAAAAAGACAGTCTCTTTAGTCGTATTCATAAATATTCTGCCTGTGGTCCTCAGTGCAGCTGCAGAACAACTGCATGCCATGAATACACTTCCATGGATGTTTCATGCCTGCAGCCATGCAAGAGGCTTGGGTGTGGGTCAGAAAATGCAAATAACATGCTGAGGCCCGAAGTCTGGTCCACAGTGGCCTATTGTGGATGATCGATGTAGCTTTCACACACCCTCCTTCAGATCTCAGGCTGGGGCAGGGTCTGCAGAAAAGTTCCTCCATTGCTCTGCAGCCTTGAGAGCATCTCTCTTCTTCATCATGAGCGATCCCATCTTAAATCTTTCATGGTGTTGGCAATGAACAGGTATTGAGACATCACAATGAACTACTAATACTTTTTGGATGAGGGGGTTGGTAAATAAAATGTAAACCGTGAAGGTGGGAGATGCCTCCTTGTCTCCCCGACTTACCTTCTTGTTTCTCAAAGAGATTTAGTTTTGCTGGAGGGGCAAGACCCCATGCAGGAGCTTTGCTTTTTGTGAAGGCTACAGCCCAGCATTCCCCCTTTCTCTGCAATGTGCTGTGACCGTGGTTCCCACCCTTGCCACCACTCTGCTTGGGGCAAAGGGAGCAAGGGAACATGCCTTGCTGCTGGTTCCTCCCTACCTCCACTGCTGGAGCAGCAATGGTGGGGTTCCTCCTCCTCCTTTTCAGTTAGCTGGTGGCAGGGTTTGATGAAGCAGGTCTTGAATCATCACAGTACAGTGAAATCTGTCCATGACCCGTAAGAAATGTCCCTCACACTACTCTGCTGTCCCACTATCCAGGCAGTGTTTGTGCTGTCAAGATTTTGGAGCACGCACTAGCCTTTAGAAATTGGAGTGGTTGGTTGACACTAATTTTGTTCAGCATAAATGACCAGTGGTCTCCAACATTGTCAGTGGGGAGTAGAACAATTTCTTCTGCTAGATTTGTATTATAATTTACTAAAATGTATACCAAACAGAAACTAACCAGTTTTTCAAAGTATGCTATATCATTTTGTCAGAATCCTGTGTGATAAAGTCTAAATTATACACACTGAAGGGCTAAATGCTATTATTTCTACAGGATCAACTCATTGTGCAAAGCAAGGGCTTCTTGCATTCCTGTTTTATCCCTGCCAGCCTCCCTTTGTGCCACTTGCTACTTGTCCTGAATTCCAGGGACAAATCTCACATTTCCTGCCAAAAGTTTAATCCACAGTTTTCACTTGTTGAATGGCAAGGCTCTCTCTACGTACTTCCTCTCCACCAGTCTGGGACTTTCATATATTTCTCTACTCCTTTTGCACCTTTATGCCTGTCATTGCCCTTTACCACCCTCACTCCTTTCTTGGTCTGTCTCTTCCCCCTCTTTCAGGGTGTGAGTGCTTTCAGAAGTGTATTAGAAAGTTAACAGAGCTGAAATGGAACAACTTCATTTGAAAAAAAGTCAAAAATTGCTAGAATGTGAAGTTTTGATGATCACATTCCTGTAGATTCATGTCTCCACCCTGCCGGGTCTCTGCTTTTCCAAACGACAGCAGTAGAGTTCTCCCTGTTATTTTCCCTGAAACTTCACAACTGATTGAGTACACATGACATTTGTAAGCCATTGTGTAACATCCAAATGGAGCAATATCTTCAAGTTGAGTACAAGACCTTGCAAGCTCGGTCAACAATTCCAAGAAGTTGACCTGGATAAGATAATTTTGTCAGCTAGGGGTAGACCCTGAAGGCCTGGCATCATCTTAGTCCTTGGGTTTCAGGGGGCTGAGTGGGCCAGGACAGACGTTCCGTGGAGAGGACAGGCTATCTATAAACACAAAGCTTTGAACCAGTCAAAAAACACAGAACCCCCAAACTCTGATATTATGGAAATCAGATGACTTCTGACCAGTTGTTTGTTTTCCAGTCATGCCTGTGTCTGAGTGAATGCAAACTGTGGAAATGAAGATTAACCAAAAAAAAAAAAAAAGATTGGCTGACAAACTGCTATGAATATTCACACAGTATTTTGCTATATTGCAATTATTTCAGCTAGAAAATAGAATGGCTGCAATTATTTTGGAAATCTGTTTGGCAGAGGAACTTGGAATGGAAACACAATAAAGTTAATATTCCTTTTGACATATGGTTATGCTGAAGCATAGATAAAACCTTACTGTACCTGGTGTGTGTAACCCCGTGTAATCATCTAGGATAAATCTGAGAAACATTTAGGCTCCTCTGTGGAAGCAGAGAGCAAAACCAATGTGCACTGCTGCTGAAAACAGACACAGAGAGATAAAAGTTTAACCTTCCAGCCCAAGTGATTTCCTTGGCATCAGGTAGTAAATGCAAGGACTGGAGCAATAAATGGCAGAGCTACAGGAGGGAGAAACATTAGCAACTGCTGCCAACAAGCAAGTGGCAAATAAATCACAGGAACAACACGAGAAACCCTGATTAGACCTGGAGGGAAAACTTAAAAAGCATTGTAAGTGAAGTGCTGGTTTAGCCTAACAGGATCAGGCAGAAACGAGTGACATATACTAGCTAATATTAATCTATAGATGATTCCTATATATTCCTTGAGCAGGAATTTGTAATAGTGCTGGGAGCGTAACAGCAAAATTTCGCTGCTGAAGGATACCTCCTACAGTAGATATTGAACTCTATTTCAGGCAACCCAATATCCACATTTACATTAGGCTTTCCACATCTGTTTCATATCCAATTTATGTCAACAGTAATTGAAAGCTTTTACCATCTGGGTTTTGGGTGGGCTACATGGAATGAGTTATCATGAAATAAGTGACTTCTAGTATGTATTAAATATCATTATAAGTCCCCTGATGACTTGTGGGAACTGAGGGAAGAAGCCAAATTGCGCTGACTTGTACAGAGCTTGAAATTAAGGAAATAGATTTTACTGGAAGAAAGAAAAAATGTGACCTTCAACCTGGAGAATGATGGGTTAATACATAGGATCTTCTGTATAGTGATATTGGGTTATTTCAGAGAAATTTTGAATAAGCATCCACATGTCCACATATCTTATACTTCACAAAATAAGTATTCAATTTTCTTTTCTTTTTCTGTATCTGATGTAAAATTTACTTCATGCCTAGCAATTCTACATTTATAAACAAGAAACTGCTAAACAAATAAAAGAGCTGGAACAGATGTTAACCTCTTCACTCTGGGGAAGCCAGATGTAAATTCACCATAGGGGACAATATTCAGTAATCGGAATGCCTAAAAATTTAGATATCTAGTGTGTGCTGTGCAAGTTCTTTCTCTTTACAAAATCGCTTGTTTATCATTGAAATCCCCGTATTGCAAAACAAAGGTATTTCTTGTTATATTCATGGTTTCTATTTAGAAAAAAACCCCCATGATGTGAATCTTGGTGTAAAAATTTAGTGTTACCTTAGGCTTGGTTGTTACATTAGTACGTACGTCAGATACAGACAGATCAAGAGCTTGTTTGCATAACCCAACCCTGCTTTTGGAGAAATTAATGGGACTTTTGCTACTGGCAATACTAAGGATCGGTTAAAGACTGCAGGAGCAGCTGCCAAAGGCAAGAGTTTCAGTATATATGGGAAAAAGTAGCCATGTAGCTCTACAATACTGACTTAAGAGAATGGGATTTGATTTGGGACCTCCAGAGGTCCCTTCCGTCTGTATTACCCAATGTTTCAATGACCGCTTACAGTTCATTACTGGAGAGCTTCCACTTTGAAGTCCCTATTGTATTAGTGACTCCCTCTGAACCGAGTAAATCCAATTTCTATTTGAGCCTTGGTATCTTTTTAATTTTCTGAAAAGATCATAGCTTTAGGACTGGGGAATAATGAATGACATGAGCTGTGGGAAAATATCTGCCCAACATATTTCTCTTTCATTCCTTGGTGGAACTGGTATAGTTGCATAGATGCTTCAGTTTCCTTAGGGTCAAGTCTTCATACCACTCGGTGAAAATATTCCATGTTTTTGAGAATCTGTCCCTTCTAGAGACCAATAAAGACAGCAGGACATTTGATGAAATAGCTGGCAAAAAATGCTGAAATTTTAGGAAGTAAACCAGAGTATTCAGTGACCATGCAAGTGTTAAGTAATCACCAGAAATATCCACACCTGTTTCATATTGAAGAAAGTGAAGGCAGAACCGTAGCGATGGTGCATGTCACAACTTCAGGACATCACTAGAAAATATGGGCAGCATCTGTGGCAGTAGCTCATTTTTATTTTGTGGGAGCTCAGAGTTTCCTGTTTGGGTGTCCAGAAATGTGGCCGTTCCCCCTTAGCAGCAACTGCTGGAGCTGTGGGGATTCATTTGTGTGGCATAGGGGTAGGTATTTTAACCATGATATATGCCACATCCTTCAAACACCACCATCCTCTCTCCAGTCTCAGCGCTGAGACAGGCACTTTCCTTCACCTGTGAGAACTGTATGATTGTTCACGACACGGTCTTGGGTCCAATGTGCTCTCCAGTTATTTCAGCTTCCAAATGAATTGTGGAAGAATGACAAATAGGAGAAACCTGCTAAGAAAACAGGATGAAAGTATGATTAATGTCATGCTGTTAGATGGCTAATGTCCCATCTTTCTTTCTGTGTGTATGTGTACAGATTGAGAGCTGGAGAGAGACAATAGCTGTTTCCTTGGCTCTAAGTTCCCCTTTCTTCACTCTTGCCTGGGTGCTTGTTGGGTTTATCGCTCTCACTAAGACAGGGGAGGAGTAAATTTAGACTCAGTGGACTTTTCTGTTGGTTAGAAATGATGGTAATGGTTGTTTGGATGTTGGAGTTAATAACTCTACCAAGGATAAACACAGGATGAAAGCAAATGGAGAGCAGTTGGCAGAGACTCAACAGACTCCTCCACCCTATCCCTTCAGAGAATATTTTCTTAGGCTTTGTAACTCGGTTCTCAGTAATGTTGAGTTCCATTTAAGATGGATGTAGAAATACGTAGTATAAATTTTTTGAAGTCAAAGCAAACATTGAAGAACAAATTGTGAAATTTCATTTGGCAGAGGGAGATTGCATCATTGGCTTTCCTCTTGGCCTCGGGAGGTTTCATAACATCTGAAGACATCATCACGAGTGTGAGAAAGTTGACATTTAAGAAAGAGTCTAAGAATGGGAAAAAATATTAACCATTAAATGTCAACAATGAGAAGGGATTGCACCAGTGATCACGGGCTACTAACGGAAGAAAAGATCATGAACAGGTTGAAGTATGTGTTCTCATGTCCTCTAAAAAGACAGCCCCTAAATGCTCCCTATCTGCTCCTCCATGTGGGGGAGCACCGTACACTCCCACGTCTCAAGACTTCAGGAGCTTATCTCCCTCCTTTGTTGGATGCAGAATGTAACTTTGCCATGAAAGATGAGGAGAAGGCTGAGGTACTTAATGCTTTCTTTGCCTCAGTCTTTAATAGTCAGACTGGTCATCCTTGGGGTTGTCAGGCCCCTGTGCTGGGAGATGGAGCTAGTATGCAGAATGAAGTCCCAGTTGTTGAAAAGGTGGCAGTCACCAACCTGCTCCTCCACCTGGATGCTCACAAGTCCATGGGGACAGATGGGATCCACCCGAGGATACTGAGGGAGCTGGCAGAGGAGCTCGCCAAGCCACTCTCCATCATTTATCAGCAGCCCTGGTCAGCCGTGGAGGTCCCAGATGACTGGAAACTAGCGAATGTGACACCCCTCTACCAGAAGGGTCGGAAGGAAGATCCGGGTAACTACAGGCCTGTCAGCCTGACCTCGGTGCCAGGAAAGGTCATGGAGCAGATCATCTTGAATGCCATTACGCAGCACATGCGGGACACCCAGGGGATCGGGCTCAGCCAGCATGGGGTTATGAAAGGGAGGTCCTGCCTCACTAACCTGGTCTCCTTCTATGATAATATGACCCACTTAGTGGGTGAGGGGAAGGCTGTGGATGTTGTCTACTTGGACTTTAGTAAGGCATTTGACACTGTCTCCACAGCATTCTCCTGGAGAAGCTGGCTGCTCACAGCTTGGACAAGTGCACTCTGTGCTGGGTTAAAAACTGGCTGGACGGCCAAGCCCAGAGAGTGATGGTGAATAGAGTCACATCCAGTTGGCGGTCGGTCATGAGCGGGGTTCCCCAGGGGTCAGCTTTGGGGCCGGCCCTGTTCAATATCTTCATTGATGATCTGGATGAGGGGATTGAGTGCACCTCAGTAAGTTTGCAGATGACACCAAGCTGGGTGGAAGTGTCGATCTGCTGGAGGGCAGGAAGGCTCTGCAGAGGGACCTGGACAGGCTGGATCGATGGGCCGGAGCCAACGGTATGAGATTCAACAAGGCCAAGTGCCAGGTCCTGCCCTTGGGTCACACCAACCCCAGGCAACACTCCAGGCTTGGGGCAGAGTGGCTGGAAAGCTGCCTGGAGGAAAAGGACCTGGGGGTGCTGGCTGACAGCCGGCTGGGCATGAGCCGGCAGTGTGCTCAGGCAGCCAAGGAGGCCAAAGGCACCCGGGCTTGTGTCAGCAATAATGTGGCCAGCAGGAGCCGGGCAGGGATGGGGCCCCTGTGCTCGGCCCTGGGGAGGCCCCACCTCGAATGCTGGGCTCAGGTTTGGGCCCCTCGGGACAAGAAGGGCCTTGAGGGGCTGGAGCGTGTCCAGAGAAGGGCAGCGGGGCTGGGGCAGGGTCTGGAGCACAAGTGTGCTGGGGGGCGGCTGGGGGAGCTGGTGGGGTTTAGCCTGGAGAAGAGGGGGCTGAAGGGAGACCTTCTCGCTCTCTACAACTACCAGAAAGGAGGTTGTAGAGACGTGGGGGTCGGTCTCTTCCCCCTAGTAAGAAGCGATAGGACGAGAGGAAACGGCCTCAAGCTGTGCCAGGGGAAGTTTAGGCTGGACATTAGAAAAAACTTCTCTGAAAGGGCTGTCAGGCATTGGAACAGGCTGCCCAGGGAGGTGGTTGAGCCTCCATCCTGGAGTTATTTAAAAGAAGGGTAGACGTGGTGCTTGGGGATACGGGTTAGTGGTGGACTTGGCAGTGACAGGTTAGCGGTTGGACTCGATGATCTTAAGGGTCTTTTCCAACCTTAACTATTCTATGATTCTACGATTCTATGATTCTATGATTCTATGATTCTATGATTCTATGATTATGCTGCCTGGGCTCTTACCTGCTGCCCTTGGAGGGCTACCCACAAGCAGTAGAGGGAAGACATAGATGACTTAGTGTGTGAAATAAGGATCATTTTCTTACTGAGAACAAAATGTGCATTTATCACATTGAATTTTGACTGCCATTTTATTGCTCAGTGATGCAATGTCAAGAAGTCCTCCTGTAGGACTTTGTAGTTGGCTTCATTTTGACCATCATAAATAGTTTTGTGTTGTCAGAGGCTGCTGTGACATCATCAATTCTTTTATCTAAATTGCTTATGAATATTGAACAACACAGATCTTGCTGATACCTTTCTCCTACCACAAAAAATCAGTTTTTTTCCCTAGGTGTAGACCCAATTTGCCAATATTTCTGATATAAAATTGAATATTACATAGAACACACTCTTCTAGCTTTTTTTTTTAGTGTAGGTATGTGTATGTATTTGTATATGTGTATATAAGTGTGTGTGTAAGTATACCTGTTTTAAAAAGAAGTATCTTAGTTTTCTTGATTGACAGTTTTATACTGTTATATATGTTGCTGAATGAAAGAAATCAGCAATAATTCAGTTATAAAGTCTGTATGTCCAGAATATGATCTGCTAATACTGATACCAAAAAAATAAAGACAGGATAGCTTAATTTGGCCATGAAAATATATATTTCTGGATTACCAGTACTAGAATGTGAAGCTCATTTACCTTAGTTTGGTGATGTTTGACAGGGGGGTGGCATCTTTTTGCCAATGTTTTCTCTTTTACTGTCTTTAGGAAATCCACACAGTTTGTGAACTAGCTTTGCAGCAGACCTGACTGAACCCAGGAACCAGCAGATCTTCCTCTCATGACACTGTGATGTGTTTTGAAAAGGCTGTCTAACTGAGGTTACGTGCTGCAAAATCATTGCTTAATTTTATCTGTAACAAGAATTTGAAAGGAAAAATTGAATAGATATTAACGTGACTGACTTGAGCACCTACTCTCCTTTTATGCAGACATACAGCCTTTCATGTGGGTTTTTTCTTCCCCTTTTTCTTTTTTGCCGAGAAAAGCAAAATCAGGAGAACTGGCCTCTTCTCCACGACTTCCAGTCATAAATCTCAGACAAAAACCAAGGCATCCCTGCACACCTCAAACCCTCAGCAGCTGTGCTGCAATTTGGCAGTTCAGACGTATGTTATTCTTGTCTGGCTTGTAGACATAATTTTCCTTTAATGAGGTGAAAGGATCCGTTCAAGATCGTTCTTGTAAAGTTCTGTGCTTAGACTGACAGTACATTTGAAATTATTATGATATGACTAAAGCTCCAGTATTTTTATATTTCATACAAATGCAATCAGCTGTGTTTTCAGACCGTGCATTGTTAGTGAAAAGTGAACTGAATAACTGAGAGAGAACAGAAATCTTCTATGTAACTCATTTAGCCAACACATTTCTCTGTTTCTAAAGGATGTCCTTTATCAAGCATTCTGTTTTCTAAAGATTTTAAACAAAAGTTACTTTATCAGTGTGAATAACCTAACTGACTCTGTAGTGACTACTTACATACGCTGCATGACGGTGTATGTTTAGATGTAGTCAAGTCTGGGGAATGTAAATGGAGTCGTGTATGGCCTTGTCCTTTTCATTCGTTTACTCATTTGCTTCTGGCAGTGTTGCTCCCAGACGGATCCCTCCGACTTGCAGAGGTCTGGACTCGTCATTTCTTCTGTGGAAGACCACTGGAGAAAACAAAATAGCTGCAGGATGTAGCCTGATGATTCATTCACTAGATGCTCTCTCCCTTCTGAGTAACGACTGAATCATAGCAGATGCTGAGGGTGGAAAAGACTGCTTGTCATAAAAAGCTGTGGCTATTTTTAGCGCTATCCTTATATCCTGGCTGATATTCCCTCTTTATAAGACTTTCTAAGGTCTGCCATGCCCTCAGACTGCATTAGTAGGGCTGCAGGTAGAACTGGCGCGTTGTGCCGCTCATGTCAGCTACTACAGCGAGGCAGTCACTGATTCACAATAAAGTTTATTTTAACTGAAATGAACTGATCTCTCAAGATTTGCAGATATATGTGTAAATCCTTAAAACCAAGAGCGTATTTTCTGGGAAAGCATAGGTGTCCCTGTGAACCTGACCCAGACATGATAAGGGGATTGTTGTGGAGATTTTCCTCAATGTCTTTCCTTGCTGTGTCCAACCTCGATATATTGTTCAAGAGAGAACTGTACCCCTTTATGACTTTTTCTATGCCACGTATAAGATACACGATATTTGGAAGTTTTTTTGAAAGCTTTTGAAAGTTTTGGGATTTGAAAGATTTGGTATTTAATGCTGTGAGGGGCTGGGATAGTAACGAAAGTGAGAGATAATGAAGTACGAATTATTTCATGCTAATATAGGAATCATTGTTCAGCCAAGGTAGCTGATGACTGAGGTTTTGTAACCGTGCTACTTGTTGGGTTTTCCTAACCTAAATATGTGCTAATTTATTAACTACAGCATCCAGATCAGTAAATAATAAAAATCAGTCTTCCTGTCCTATTTTGGGATTTCTCCAGTTCTGTTCATATATTTTTGGGGGATGAATAATGCACATTGTTATTGTTTTTAAAGGCCCCCTAAACATTCCTCACCAGCTCAGCATCTTTGGGAACTCACTACAGTGCATTCCTCAGCACATGTGAGTCTGTGCAGTGATTACCCGCTATTAGTGTGTAGATTTTACATATCATATTTTTGGACAGCTTTTTGTGTTGTGGGAGATTTTGCTCCCAAGCGAGCTGTTAGTTAGCCATTGACTAGCTATTTTTAAACATAAACCAAATAATTTAAAAAAATTATTTTTTTTTTTTTACACCCTAACTTTGTTAAGTAAAGTATGGGGTAGTGTATCCTATAAAATTTTTAACTAATCCTGCTGGTACTGCTTGGGGCAAATGGACAGTCCCAGTACCATGCAGCAGGGAGTGGAAAGAGAATTATGGTCATTAAGGTAAAGTTAGTATATGAAGCTTTTTACAAAGTAATGAGCTATATTACCTGTATAATGTAAATACATGTATAAATAATTATATTACCTATTTTTTTCCAGGTTAAAGAAAGCTTCCTCCTCCACTTTTCCCTGTATTGTTTCTACTGTTTTCTTCAATGACTGAATTCTTCCCATTTGCTGAGTACGACAGAACTGAACTAGCTTGTGGTTAATTTACTTCCTCCTTTGTGTATTGGGATAATTAATGGTATCGCTTGTAATCCCGACAATGGTACTGACTAATTCGCTGGGCGCTAATGATGTGTTCATTTAAGTTGCCAGTTTAAGAGCTAGGGAGAAGTCCTGATGCTGTGGCTGAGATTTTATTCTGCCCTGTAATTACTCTGTATCTTCATGAAGGCTTTTCATGAATAGAGGTGACATGAACACTGAAAGCCAGTTGTCTCCTCGCAAGTAATAACTAGGAAGAGGGATGTAAAGCGTCTGAGGCTTCCTTTATGTCCCTGTCCCACTGGGTCCTTCTTTCTGCTCCGTGTCTTCTCACCTTCAGTGTTTCATACTGAGCTCCCTGAACTCATCTCTTCTTCCCTTACTGTTGGAGTGGATCCAAAATAAATTAATCCTCATGTTTGCCCTACACCTTTTCTTTGGCGGTTGCACATTGATCTCTTGTTGCAAATATATTTCTTCCCCTCCATGTGCTCAGAGTAAGATGGAGAGATAGGAGGAGAGCAGCAAAATCCAACACACACAACATCAGGAGCCATGTTTGTGTTGTTGACAGTGAACTTTTTTTGGCTGGCTTCACAAGAAGGGGGGGTTTACGAAACTGTGAATTCCACAGAGACTTTTAAGAAAATGAATGTCTGCTTTTACATTTAGTTTTCCCTTTAAAAGAAAAATCCTACTGTGGAGGTTATAAAATGGGCTAAGCTTTATTTACCTAAGAGATAAGGAATTTTATTGCTTGCAAGGTTATTTACGACATAAGCAAAGACAAACAGAAGGATGAAAGGAAAGATAACATTTGTTGTAAGTACCCAAGGGAATATGTTCATGAACATGGAGTTTAGTAAGTGCCAAGCTCATTATTTTCCCCATTTCCTCCCCAGGAGTGGAGTTTGAGGGTCATTAGCTTATGACGGTACAGCCAGCATGTGCCAGATAATATTTTTGTCCATCACTCTGAGAAAATTAATGCCAACTGACAGTATCAATTAAATACCTTGGGCAACTTACACAGTCTTAATGATGAACTTATGATGGGGTTAAACTCTGGATTCTCTTCTCCCAGTTGTGTCCCCTGAATTCATACAGGAACATGTTCTTGCTGGGCTGGGACAGGGCAGAGGCTTGTTGGGGATGTGAAGGTCAAAAAAAAAGAAGACCAGAGTGCACTTGCTGACACCGCGCAGGACATGAGTTTCTTTAACAGCAATGAGCTAAATGCAATTTTAGATTTCTTTTTTTGTAAGATGTCAAATATCATTAAGGGCGTAGCTGTGGATTTTTCTTTTCCTTCTTTCTTTGTGGCTTAAGGTTGTTTTTTTTTTCCGGTTTGTTTAAACCTTCAGGATTCAAGCTTTTCTCCTGAAAGAAAGTGGTTAGAAAATTGCTACATACAAAACCCCAGGGGTCCCACGGGAGGGATGTTGCCTCACTCCAGGGACTGGAGCTTTTGTGGAAGTGCCAGAAGGCACAGGATGACATCACACCCGTGGGCACCACTTGCTTGAGAAAGGGAATAACCACCCAGCAGGAGTCCCTGGGGCTGGGTTCACTCCACAGCTGCCACCACCATCGCAGAGGCAAAGACTTGTCTGATGCGGCCTGTTGGTTCTCTCCTTTCCTTTAGTCTCCTTCCCACCTTTCTTCACCAAACCCTGCCTTAATGGGTGGGAGGCTCAGACCCAGTCTCACAACTGGGGATCGAGAACAAGTGCCAGTGAAATGTGTTCCTTATTTAAGACAGGTTTTGGAAATAATCCTGACCTTGAAAACAAAACGTCTGATGCCTACAAAACTAAGATAAGCTTAAAAATGAGCAGATGGAGGACAGAGAAAACAGTGGTGTGCCCCATTGGCTTTTTTCACCACACAGTTGTGCAACATGAGGGTTTGAGCAGCTTTTGAAGGAAAGGTGAACTTGCTGCATACCACCAGCTAATGAGTGGTACAAGTGCCTGGGTCAGGGGGGAAAACAAATCTTCTTACTGAAAGTTGAGCTTTTCATAGGTAGGAAGGCTTCTCTCAGGAATAATTTGAGCCTCATCTGAAAGACACAGCTGGTGGATGACCCAGCTCTGGGCAGCCGCGGTGGCGTTGTCCCCAGGTGTTGGTAAATCATCTCACTGAAGGATGCTGGTGACCCATCAAGCCAATTCGGAATGAAGATTGACATAATTTTGTATACTAATTAAAACTCAGTCCGTATTGCTGAGGGCTCCAGCCGAAGCTGCCAGATGCATCCCTTCCCAGCACAGAGCACCTCTGCTATTTTATGCGCCTCTCTTGTGCAAGGCCAGCTTTAAGGGCAGTGGAAAGAGAAAGTTGCCTTAGGTAGCCATAGGTTAGGGAAGCCAAATAAAAGTAAATATTATTTGTTTACTACTTGCCACTACTTTCTGAGAAAGTCAACAACGGTGAGGAATATAATTCCTTTTGTACTTTATTAGGAAATGAAGTTAACAGCAAAAGGTGACAAAATGTAATCTGAGGAAATAAGCCTCTTTTATTTTCTCATTGCCTTCTCCACCTCTTTCTTTCCGTTCTTCCACCCAGCTGTCGCTGAATATTTTTCCTCAGCAGCACAGTCTCGGTGCTACCTGTGCAGAAATTCACACCTTTCTTCTGCCAGTACTTAGCGGTTCTTGCGTGTGACACAAAATAATCAGTAACGCCAACTCCAGCCATTCAAAAGCAATGACAAGCGTATTTTCTTAAAAGGAATAAGTTTGAAGCTCATGTGTATGCGTGTGTCTAGCATTGTGAATGTCAGCGTTTTGATGTCAGAGTTCACGCCGGTTGTGTCTTCAAACCTTCCTCAACAATGCATTAGCCATTTACTTATTTTATTTTTCTTAATGGAGATTCTCCAGTTACCAGCTGACTTAAGGCACGAGGTCTTTAAAGCTCAGATATCATTGAAACCAAAAAGCAAGACCTGGAATGGTGTTCTGTGCTCTGATAACAGCATAGCAATTGAAATTAAAACTTTTATATTTTGCTTTTCAGTTTTGGGGTTTTTTATTTTTGCTGTTCTGGTTCTCTTTTTTTTTTTCTTTTTAGTAAAGTATGGATAATATGTTGTGTATCTGCCTCACATCATTACATCTAAGACAAAACCCCTGCCTTCCAGCTTTGAAATTGTTTCTTCTGCTGTACATGTTTAAGCACCCCTGTGCAGCAGAGTCCAGCCTGCAGCCCGTGCCGTGCCCCTTCCATCGGCAGCCTGGCTGCGTCTGGAGCACTGACAGGTTTGCCTGGCAGAATGCTAAGAGCTATAGCAGCTAAATATTTGTGATTTCTCCTCCAGGCAGAGTTTGTGATGCATCACTTGCTCCCCACCTGCAACGTCCGCTCAGAGGATGGGTGAATGGATTCATTGCCTTGTGCCTGGAACAGGTTTAATAACAGCAGGGTGGGTACAGTGCCCTATTGCAATCGTGGTTACTTTGTCCTGCTGCTTCTCCCTAAAGAAATAACACAGCCTACGGAAGAGGAGCTTTTGCTTAATGAAAATGATGCTGTCAAGGATTTTTAAATGTTTTTGGTCTGTGCCCCTCCTTCCCTTTGCTGCGAGTGTTTCTGAGAAGTTGCGAGAAGTTCACCCTTGCATGCTACCAAGGCGATTGCCATAAACAGCTGTTCTCGATCATCCAGGCAGTGGAGGGATATGTCAGGGCTGACTGAGATGACTCAGAAATAACAAAAAAAAAAAAAAAAAGAAAGAAAGGAAAGAGGCGGGGGAGAAACCAGGCATTGGTTTGCAAAATCATGACTCAGCTTCTGTTAAGTAAGCCCTCTGTTCAAGCACGTCTCGTCAACTCATTACACAGCATGTTTAACAGGGTATTTCGCGTTTCTTTCCTGGCTTGCCCGCTCTGATTTCCTGTTTACAGTAGGCTAGGAGCAAAACTTGTCAGAATAGCATGAAAGCTGGAGCCGGACTGCAGGGGAAGCTCTCCATCACAGCAAGTTTTGCAGGGTTTAGCTTTAAAACTGTCCTAGCATTGTCCTGGTCTTTAACAATAAACGTGGTAATTTCATTCAGGCAGCAGTTGCATGTTCTGGTATGCATACACCAGCTGTCTTCCTGCTCCTACAGTCAAATAATTTTCCAAGTTTGAACGCTTCATAAATCAAAAATAGACAGGTGTCATTTACAAGGCCTTTCATTTTTAATGCACTTTTTTGAATGCATTTCCTTATTTCTAAATTTAACCTAACAAAACTATACATTTATTAACCGTGGCTTTGAAAAGCTTTTCAAACTTACGGATGGAATGCATATGAAGAACACAGAAGTGAGAAGAATGATGCATTTCATGTGCAGTTTGTTTTGAGATTTATGGCACAAAACTTACGAAATACACGTCGTACCTTTGGACAGCAGATAATAAAATAAAGGGACACCTGAATCTGTTGAGTTTACCTCCAACATCCCCGTTTGTTTCTTTTATACATACAAATCAATTTGCAACAGTTAATACCTACAAGAAACTCTGCAACAATGGACTAGTATGTCAATTCTGTTTTCAGTGTCTGTGCAAGTGACACGCATCCATATGAAAACAGGAAACTAAGAAATTTCAAACACAGTCATGTAACCTGAGCTCTCAATCCTATGTTCTACCAGATCAGCTTCAATGGACAATTTAAAAATGTAGCCCTATATAAAATAAAGGGTAAAACAGGGGGGTTTTTTTTGGTAAGGAAATAAGTTTTAGCTTTAAGCTTCCAGAGGGTTGTTGATTATATTCATTGATGAGGGAAGAAGCAAAAATATTTTAAATATGGAAAGTAAATTGCTAGTATCTTTTTTGTTTGTTTACTTGAAAAGCATCTCTTTTTTTAATCTTAAAATTAAATCTGCCTTAGATTTTTTTGGGTCCTGTCAAGTTATTTCATGTAGTCTAAAAGACTAGAATAGCTAGAATGTGTTGCTGATTATAGCAATTGCCTAGTCTTCCTTTACTTAAAAAGAAGCACATGGACTTGAAAAACCATAATGAAGGAAATAATTTGGGTAGCTCTCCCTGGCAAAGAATCCCTTCCCTTCTTTTTACAGAAAGTGCTGCTTGTGTGTTTTATGATTCACTTGCATGAAACCTCATTCAAATCCAAAATTATCCGAGGCTTCACTTAACACTTTATGGTCATACTGTAAGATGTGGGAGATGGAAAGTATGTGGAATACATTGCTATTTAAAGTTTCTAAGTCTGCTCAGCTTTGAAAGTCTGAGGACTCTGCTGAGATCATAGTGGAAAAAGTACAAGAAGGTGGGAAAGTGGTCTTCAAAACACTTAATATGTTATAAAGACTGTAAAATGAGATCACTAAGATGGTTTTCAAATACTGAGTCTCCTGCAGACTAAGGCTTTTATGGCATAAGAATTACTCTGGATTCACAAAAAAATTTATGCTTAAATGTTGTACTTAGTAAAAATGATCAAGGCTAAACTGTTGGTAGACAGTTGACCTAGCATATAGCTGCAGCATATAGTGCCATTTAAACTGTACACCTTGCCATAAGGGTTGCTTATAAATCCAGTCTTCAATGACACAGGTCATCAGGAGCAAATTCAGAGAGCAAATTAAAGGTTTTGCTTTCTATCCCATGCTGATGTGCTAATCTTTATAAACTCCAGTGCACACTGACTATTCCCAGTAATAAATAAAGGCTTTCTTAAGGAGATATTTTGTTGGAAAGGAGGTTTCCAATGGATAGCATAGATGTTGAATAGTCCTCAAAGCTTTGGCCCTCAGGATGAATTAAAGGAGAAGACGGGCATCAATGTGGTTATATTAAATGGAAGAACACAACTGTAGTTTATATTAGGTTGAAAAGGTGGGGTTATATTAGACTATAAGGGTTAACCATAGCTAACTTTTCCTTGTGCAGTTTGTAAGAGTTATTAGGGTAGTAACTTTGTGCTTTGAAATCTCTCTTTCACAGGCATGGCTAACATCCACCCTGTTTACGTCTCTGAAGAGAAAGGCAGCAAAACATTGAGTTATAAACATAACAGTGTCAATGTAAGCCGTAAGATTTAGTTGTAACTTGCTCTACGGCCACTGTTTTAGGCAACTCATTGGATATTCACAGCCCTTTAGGATACTGGGTTTCATGATCACGGGGCATGGAGGACTCTTGCTTTCCTTCCTCTGGCACACCTTTGGGCAGCCTCTTACCAGGCAAGCGTAGAGAGTGTGTTTCTGCACTCAGCCCCGTCGGAGGGGTGCGAATAAATGTAATTGCAGATAATGGGCATTCGAAGTGGTGATCCTCCATGCTGCCTATGGCTTAGCTGCATTAAACAACATACTTTTCGTTATCCAAGTGCTCTGCCGGGAGTGGTGGACAGCACTGCTGTCCTTCCAGGGTGACAGGACAAATAACTCATCAGTGAGAGCACCGGTTGATTTATAGAGCAATGGAAATCAGAGCAGTGCCTATTAGAAGGCGACGTGGGTATTGGAAAACTCAGCGCAGGCTGGCTGGCAAGACTTCCAGCTTTCTGAAACACACAGTGACTTAAAGCAAAAATCTGCAATATGGTATATTTCTCAGTGATTGTTTAGTTTGTTTTGCTACAAAAAACCAAACCCTCTCAATGTTACCTAACGTGTTACTAATGAACTGCAGAAGTTCCTCTGAACCTGGCAGAGCATATGCAAAATGAATCCATGTGCCCAAGCCGATGACATAATCAGTATGCCGTCATCGTGGGAGATATTAGACGTGCCGCGATAGGCCGTTGTAGGTGCACCACGCTGGATTCGTGAAGCTGGCAAGGCCGACAGGGCGTTCTGCGGTTTTGGTTGCGGAATTCTCAGGTTCGGGCCAAAACAATCACAAAGTGAAACAACAGAACGCATCCTGTAAATTTGCCTTTAGTAAGTTGGACGAGCCAGACTGTGTCTCTCCATTTTATGGTATGCCTACCCTGTAGGATCCTGCATTCCTTCCAGTTCAGAATTAATAGTTTAAATTTCATTACCTCCGTTCATACACATCTTTAAACTCTTTCCTCCTTGCCAATCTATGGAGATGATATTTTGAAGGCTGATGCCACAGTTTTGATTGATTGTTCTTTATGATTTGCAAGGGCTGTCCCCTCTTAGAACCTTTCCTTTAAAAGAAGTTTACCAGAAGATACTGGTTTGATGAACCAAGAGAAATAAATGTCATTTTTCCTTGAAATAAAACCGCTGCCTGAAATAACATCTCTGATTGAAAAACACAATATTTATGTTTCTCTGTGTCCTACTCACTAGTTTACGGGTTTAAAGTCCCCAGCAGAATGTCATCACTGCCAGATTCCGCATCTGGATCTCTAATTTATTTGACAGACATGCAACATCCAAAATATCTGGGCATATCGCCAGTGCCTGTTTAGATGTTGGTGTAGGGGGACACACCATGTTCTTAACAGATCAGTGTCCAATCGTTCCCCCAGAACTGCCTTTTTCTGGTTGTCTTGGCTTGTGTTGATCCTGTGTGGTTTGAGTGAAACACTCCGCTATCAGTTTCCTTCCACACAAATAAAGATGATTGGGGAAGCTGAAAATTTATTTTTCTGCAGGTTTAGTAATATCGTAGTCATGAATCAGAGCTAGAAGAAAACGAGTTAAAGAGCCAAAAGTAAATAACATCAGTGAACCACAAGGAAATCAACAGAATGGAAGAAATTTTAGCTTTTTAACTCAGTAAACAAAGTCAGTGAGCCACAGATCTCACATTTGATGATCATTTTTGCCTCTTCCGTGTACTGTGTTTACAGAATATGAAGACCAAAAAGAAAAAAAAGAGCCAGCTGGCTATATGCACCTTTATAACATGATGTAGAAGCAGAATGTGCACACACAGAAGTAACTGTGCAGAACTGGGCTTGTCATAATCCATATAAGCGCACAAGATGTGAAAAGGCTGAGCCTATTATTTCAGTTTCTTTAATAAGACTGGTTGCTTACATGCTATTTATTTAAATAATTGCAACCATCTTCTTCCCCCACCCTTGCTTTTTCCTTTTGGAGAGAAAGAACTAGAAATAACTAGTGTCAGCTGTGAATTCTGGAGGAGAGGCCAAGAATATAAAGCCCATGCAAGTGTGGACAGATCTGACCCTCCCGGGGAACGCGGTGACACAGTCCCTTGCCCCCGCCCCGGACGGGGTGAGCAGGCTGGTGTCAGCAGCACCTCTTACAGAATTCGTGCAGGGAGCCAAGGGACTGATTTTCTCTGCAGCTGCTCCCAAGAGTCAGCCAGCCCTGGCCACCGATGAGGGTGCACTTTCGCTATCCCTGCTTCGAGGGGATGGTGTCTGGAGCCTGCTGACAAGACGCAGTGTTCTCTTAGCACCCCTACTAACGTGGATGCCTGTGTTTATGTTGCTCGGTGCAGGGTGTTCTGTGCTAGCCCGCGACTTGTGCGCTGCAGTGAGCACCATCCCCGGAGCGGCCCCCGTTTGCAAAGGCTGCACCGTACCTTGTTTCCCGCACTGTCTTGTGTCCAACATTGCTGAGTGACATGGGACTAAACTGAAAGCAAATAGATGGCACCCACTGCCTCGGAGCAAATTAAACCGATGGCACCGTGACAAGGTTCCTTGCTACGACGCACTGGCTACATCCATGGCACACACTGCTGCCACTGACAAATCCCTGTAGTTCCTATTTTTTGACAAACTACAGGGCTGTTAGGGCTTTTTTCACTCTTTGTCTTTTTGTAACAACACCAGCCCTAAGGCTTCTTGGGGGCCTGGGTTAAAATTTAGGAATGAGAAACTTTTTAAAGGTCACCAGAGTGCTGGCTCCTCCTGTCAACAACTTGCCTTGCATGAGGGCTGGAGAAAAGCGATTGGTTCAGTTCCTCGCTACGATTCAGAGCACCCTAGAATAATCTTATAACAGCATTTTGAAACCCCTTATTAAAACTGTCACCATATTTAGAAAGATCTATGGGCTGCAGAAACAGAACATCTTCTTATAAGGTTGGAAAATACGACAGCGCGTCCAAGTCCAAAATGTCCTTGTCTGAACTCACAAGATCTCTGTTTTGTGTAACCAGTCAACAGACTTCTGGATCACATAAATCAAAGCTGTTCCTCATCCACAGCCTGCTCGGTCCGTGTGTGTGTTTGGGGTGTGTGCACACGTTATCCCCGTGGACTCATGAGGTGATGCAGGTTGATGGGGAATTCGCTCCATCAGAGACTCCTGGAGGGCTCTCGCTGCATCTAGCAAGGGACTTTCCTGTTGCAATGCACTTACAGATTGCACTGTTGAGCTAAAGATATCCGTGTGTTCGTCAGGGGTGAGCTGGCTGGCTTCTCTCTCGGCGGCTGCTTGGATGCTCTGGGTACGGGGGCCAGTCGCCAGTGCAAAATCTGGGTTTCTTCCTTCTCCCTGCGCTGCTCTTTACTTGTAATAATAGGAATTTTTCTTCTTCCTCTTCAGATCTGCTCGCAGTGAGCCAAGGAGAAAGAAATGACTTGTTGGAGTATTTTGTATTTATCAAGTAGTTGCCAAGAGAGTAAGGTTTAGCACAGCAGAGCTTGCCTTTTGCAGCAGCAAATAAATGGAAGCAATGTGCTACTTGTACTCTGTTTCAACTCTAAGCATGCTCTCAAGTGTATTTTTTCGTGTTTCTTCTGCTAGTGCCAGAAGCCTAGTTAGTATTAGGGCATGCAAAATCATGGAAGAGTACCAAACATATGCCAAAGAAATTAATGTATTTTAAAATGACTTTCTAATTGCATATGGTAAGCAAAAAGGATCAGCACGAGTGTAGGGCAATATAGTGTTCATTAGAACCGGGTTTCCGTATGTTAGCTACATGAAGATGGTGTTTATAAGCCATTTAAAGATTAATTTGGTTTTTTTTTTTTCTTTCAGGGGAGGGGTAACTGTGAGACAGTGGTAGGATGCATTATCTCACAGGTAAAAAAGATACGAGCTCACTGCACCGTACGCCAGTGTTAGTCGTTCCCGTGTATGCTTTTACCCCATGATAAAATCACCGTCGGGGTAAGTCACTTTGCGTTCATCGCGAGATACTTCAGGGTAACAGTGCTGAAATGCCTTAAAATAGTTCCCATATTGCAACTGCCTATTTACTAGGTCATACCATGAATAAAAATCAAGTTTTAAAGTAGGAATTCACAAGCCTTCTATCTCGTCACTACTCCTGGTGTTTTTCTCAATAAAAAGATGGTTTTTGGGGAGGGGACCATATAGCGGCTTTTCAAGTGCACTCTGGGAAGGTCATTCCAGGTCAAAAAGGTAGACGAAGGGTTTTTTCTGAGGAAATCCAGCTTTGTACGAGGCCTTATCGGTCGCAAGGATACAAGAGCAAATACAAGCACAAAAGGAAGTAGGATGTTTTGAAGTGTTAAAAACTTTGAAAAAGATACAGGGAAGGGAAGACAGCTAAGGGATTAAGAGAAGATTGTTACCTCCTCTGAATTACTTTGAATTATACGGGGAAAAAAAAGGGGAATATCAGAAAGAAAAGTAAGCACAGTCTTGCGGTTTGAAAGTTAATTTAAACTACATTGTTCTACTTCTTCACAGGCCAGGTATTGTTTTCTTCATTTGTTTTGTTTGGGAGGGTAGATTTATGTGGTGCAACTGATGAATCGCTTTATTGCTTTAGAGGTGCGCAACTCTGTCACAATAAATGGCGTTTGATGCACTAAAAAAATAATGAGCAGCAGTAAAGCTGTCTTTCCTGTCTTAGCCTGTTAAAAGATAGGTAAGAGGACCATTTAGTTTAATTTATGGGAGATAATTGAATAGCTGTAAAACACTGATGCAGGTTTCTCTTTGTTTATACCACGTTATTTGATAGTGAAAAAATTTTTGAAATCGGAGCTGAAGATGTTATGGTGATCTATCCTCCTGGCAACGCTAACCAGGGAAAACGGGCTGCTTACAGGAGGGATGGACCGGTGTTGACAGACTTCAACTGAATTAGGGTAGGCCCCCAAACAAGGGTAAAAAAATCATTTGTTAATCAGAAGTCATTACCTGGTGATTACTCTACACCTTTTACAGAGCCACCAAACCAAAGGGATTTATTAAATCGTGTTTCTTTTAGCCGATGGGCAACCGTGACAGATTTGCCTTGAACGTTGCTATGACCATCTCTAGTGGGAAGTTTCATTTTCATTCTAGGCAGTCCAATGACAGCAAGGCCTTGCTCAGGCCTGGGCAATTGCATTAAATCTCAGGCAAAAATAAATAATATTACGTTTTGCAATATTTCTTCTCCTCCTCATACGGTCCCTCTGTGTATTCAGCTTAAACAAAAGTATTGTATCTCCTTCGAGAAAGACTGAACGGCATCACACTCATCTGTTGTTTTTAGAAATAACATTTATGAAACCAATGAACAGGCAATGTGTCCTGGCCTCCCCACCCCCAGGCGTTTGGCGGAGACTTGGCGCATCCAAGGCACACTCTAGCCTTTGGGTGAGACTCGAGATGGAAGGCGGGAGTCCCTCGGCAGGGATGCGCAGGAGCAATGGGGACCGCTGCGCACCCCTCCGGTGTCCCCAGCTGGAAACCCTGCAGCGAGCTGCTCGTGGTGGGTAGAATGCACCATCTTGGAGAGGCTTTTTCTCTTGTGTAAGACGTCAGACTTTACTGCTGGAGCGGCAGAGATTTAACGCATAGTGCCCGGCTTTGCACTTTGACATAAGTTTCTGGATGTGCTTTTTTTTTTTTTAGTTGATATTCTTACCCCCGTAAAAATACATCTCCTAGAAGACTTGATTTTTATGTTGTATTTAAAGCCCTCACCTTCTCTGTTCAGGTCATTTTCTTTCACCCAACTATGACAAACATTTTTTATAGCAAGGTACCTGCAACCAACTCAAAACTCAGCGTCCTCCTGAACGCTGAACCTTCCCCATTTTGAGCTGGATTAGGTGAAAGGTACACTGTTCAACTCAGATTTTGTGGCAGCTCCTGGCTTCTCCTCCTCCTACCACTCTGTCCTAATGTCCACTAGGTCAGGAGATAGGGAGATCCAGCTCTAAAAATAGCATGCTGTAGCTAGGTGGGGGAGTTCCAGGAGTGAATGATTGCCAGGAGAAGAAATGGGTTACTTCTCTCCTGTTTCCAGGATATGGTCTGGAGGGCAGGCGGAGCGCGTCTGACAATGTGCCTTTGCAAGCGGCTTTCACTAAAAAACCCAAGATCTAGGAGCTGAAATCCACACTTAACAGCCACGCAGTGCAACCGCTGGTACCTCCTCAAGTCTCTGCAGACCTCTGAAGAGGGGCTTCTGCTCAAAATCCACGACACGTGGCCGGTCCGGACCCCACGCCCCCAGCAGCAGCTGTCCTCCTGCAACACTAGCCTACCGAAAGCGTGCACTGGGCGTTTGACTCTCTGCAGGGCTGCCCGTAGCCGCGTACCTCGAGTGACAGGAGTTGGTTCCAGTCGGCAGCACTCACCTGGGCAGAGACGTTTCCCCGTGGAAAGCCGCTGCTGGGTGGACGCCCGGCTTCGCGCGCCGCTCCTGGAGACCCCTCGTCAGTCCTGCAGCTTCGTGCTTGCGGCCGTGCTGCGCAAAGCTGAGGTGGCTGGAGTTTATGGCGAGTCAGCAGTTCATTTCTGTAAAACACAAAAAGGCTTAAATGGGGTTAAAAAGTGCTACGTGCATGTTTTAGCTAGGTAATTGCCAGAGAAGGTGTTGATCAATTTTATAAGGTTGCCTTGCGTCTCTCAGAAGCTCAAGTGCTCAAGCACTGAGCAATTCACCCCCTTTAATGTGTTTTTATGGACAGCTGATGTGGAAGAGCCGTTACACATCCTGGTGTGGCACAGGTTGGTATGCGCGCACAGGTACTTCGATATCCAAAGGTAAGAAATATTAGCATTAAGAAAATGCGATCTCAAATAATAAAACTTTGGTAACTTCCAACTTTGTAATAATACAGACAATAAAGCTAAGCTTGAATTGATAGTTGAGGTGCTGGTGTAAAAACGTGAGATTTTAATAAAATGTTGCACAGAACTGCTAGAAGCGTGTGTCCCTTAAATGGTGCTGATGCTCATTTAAATCCTAACGCTGCCACGTGGCATTAGAAACTTGGTTACTGAGAAGGGTTGTGCTGGCATTACAAAAAGAAAATATTTATTATCGCTCAGCTATGAAGGAGCTCCCAGTAGGTGAGCAAAATAAGACCACCTTTTTTATGTTTCTTACTGGTTTGAACCAGAACTCGGGCAATGTTAACAGAGCTGTTAATTCGGGAAAATAAAAAAACCCCTAGAAGCCTGCCTGGATCCTCCATCCTGAACAGTTACAACCTCACCGTTGAGCTGAAACGCGGTTTCAGAGAGGGAGGTCCTGCTGTTTGCATTATGTGCGGTGTTGGACCAGGTGTTCGGGTTGCCCGCATCGGCGGCTGCGCCGTGGAACTGAGGGTGCAGCACTAGGGGAACGCAGTGGTCCCCCGTGCCCCGAGCGCCGACGGAGAGGAAGAGGCCACGCCGGCCGCCCGAGCCCCTGGCTGCTCGCCTGCTGAACCTTCTCTTAGGTCAAACAACATGTTGATACCAAAGGATGACGACAATCCGCTTTGTCAGAGGCTCAGCTGTGCGTGGCATGCGGAAGCGAGATGCCGCCGCAGAGCCTCGCTGCCAGGGCGCTTTGCGAATCCCTCGCAGAGCTCCGCCGAGCAGGGCGCGGATCGCCGGCGGACGCTGTTCCCGGCACCTGCTCACGCCAGACCTTCCAAGGGAGCGGCAAAGGCACCCTTCTCCGCGACGCCAAACCACGTTTCTAAGTCCTGCGAACCAGACCTTTGAAGTCACTCCCCTTCCCCGCTTTGCCCCGAGCCCCACCAACGCGCGCGCCGCGTCGCGCCCTCCCCGCGCCGCCGGCCGCCCGGGGCAGAAGGCACCCGGGCGCCTGGCAGGAGGGTTGCGGCGGCCGGCACGCGGAGCACACCCCGCGCCGGCACCTCCCCACGCAGGGCAGCCCCCCGCTCGGGGACCCGGCCCCAGATCACCGATGTGCGCGAAGGGGCTCGAGGGTGCTGAAACCGGACTTCCACGGCGCAGGGTGGTGCAGGCCTAGGAGGAGTTTCTCCCTATCTAGTTGAGACAGGTTAGCGTATGTGTTCCTATAGAAAGTTCCTGTATTATACGATCCTTGTGCTTATTCTATACACAGATGTCTTTTGAAAGTGTCTAGGTCCTGTATAAAAAGTTATGGCTTACACTAAGAACGTATAAAAGCTTGTTTTGTTGTTGTTTTTTTTTTAAAAAAAGTTTATTTTCCACAAGGAAGAGCAATAGGAAAAATTAAATTGTTTTTCCACATAGTTTTCTTGAAACAGAGTCTACAAGGACATATTCAGCACCAAAACTAAAACAAAAAAAGAGAAGTACAAACAGCCATAGAATATAATC